>NC_052625.1:37152451-37459395 GCF_016161935.1 Mauremys reevesii
GGGAGGAACCAGCCAGAGACTCCAGCCAGTATGCTCAGCTGCAGAAGCAGCCGAACCTGTGGGCTTCAAACATTCAGTCAAAACTTCTCTGGATGTTCTCTGCTCTGTGATGTTTGGCTGCTTGCTCTAACCTGCTTCTTCCTTCTCCCTCAGTCTCTTTACCTCAACTTCACTCCACACCTGCACCTCTTACCCTTTTCTCCCTTGCCCCCTTCCCCTTCCTTTTCCTATTCTTTCCATTTAGCTGATCCCCTTCCTAATGAAACCCACTGAAAAAAATGGAACTAATATGGTGTCTGCTGCCATCACATTGCTCACTCTGTGTTCTGCATCTACCCTCACCCTGTGCCTGTCTTGTCTATTTAGAGTGTGAGCTCTTCAGGGAAAAGATCATCTGTGGTTTATAGTTCCTAGTACAATGGGACCCCATTCTTGGTTGGTCCTTAGGCACTTCCATGATAAATGTGACTAATAATAGTGATTTCAGACACCACACACCAGGAGTGCTGGAACAATTTGTACCGTGGGGGTGCCAAGATCCACTGAACCAAACTCTAAATCCTGCACATGATGGAAACCACTTCAAGCCCTGGCATGCGGCAGCACCCCAAAGCCACAAACTTTTTAATTTGTGAGCTCTCCATAGGAGTAGGGCTGGATTATGCAAATCTATAAGTAAAAGAAGTTTCACTACTATAGCTGCAACTTCCTAATGGTTGTCCAATGCTTTCTCTTTAATACTTCTGGAAGCAAACTGTGGAGCACTGCATCTAGTACTGGTAGCCAGCAATAAGGGAAGCAAATGTGTCCTAACAACATAACGGCAGATACCCCAAGTCTCTTATATTTGCCAGCCTTTCATGGACTTCTCAAAAACATGTAAGGACTATGTGGCGTACCATTTCCCATCCCCCTGCAAACATTTTAGGCGGGCAACTTACATGTTATGCTACATTTTGTTTTTACAGTCCTTACAGTATTTGTTATATATATTTTTAATAATAAGAAGAAACTTACTGTCATCCACTAAAACCAAATGTCCCCCTTCAGAAGTTTGTTTACTATTTTCAATACTCATCATTATATTCCGTCCTTTTTCCAAGGTACACATAGCATGTCTGCAAAAGAATCTCTTACCTAGCGGAAATTGATTATTTTAACAAACGGGGCCAGGCTCAGTAAAAGCTACATCCAACTTCCCCTGCAAGCCAAACACAGAAGGGACAGATTCTTTGCCTAGTCTAGCTAGGCATAGCAGAGCAGAGGAGGTTCCCGACTTCTCTGCTCCAGCCCCAGTGCAGTTTACAGCAGCTGCCCATCCCTACAACCTTCCCTCCCCAAACAGCTCTCCTTTTTCCAACACTACCCCAGTGTTAGGAGCAGCAGGGAGAGAGACTCTCCATCACTTTGTGCTTGCCAGAGACTCCCTCACCCAGGGGGAATTCCCAGCAAGGAACATGTGGGTGATTTCCATTCCCATCTACATCTTCTGAGTGGCCCCAAAGGAGCAGATCATGGTAGGCAATCTGCACCGTGTGATACAATATACATGTAGTATGGATGCCCCTGCACATGCATACATTTCTGTGTATATGTACAGGTAGGTACAATACAATACAATTTGCTGGGCTGGGCCTGTGGAATTTAGAATATCATTAGTTTTCAATCTAAAAACAACCATCACGGATGATGATAGGTTTAATGGTAAATGTTGAAATGCATTTAGATACACTCTTGAGGGCTTAATCGCCACAAAGCACCTATTGTATAAGGGCATTATTGCCCCATGGTGTGAACATTGTGACAAACCTCTGTACAGTGTGGTTATAAAACTGCTTATTTTACAATTATAATAAATGTTTTAATGGTTTTCCCCCCTGATTTTATTATCTATGCATGCTCTTGAGGGAGAGTCATGGCCTAAGTGCCCTGGGCACAAGGACTGGATCTAACCAATGTGAGAGAGAACAAGACTGGCATGTCCCTCTCTGATTAGAGAATAGGGCTGTGTGAAAGGTTCATATGAATCTCACCTGAAATCAGGTGGATTCTGGTTCTATTCCCTCTGCAAACTTCAGTCCAGGTTTGCGAGAGTACTCAGTTTGCTTGATGCAGGGCCACCCAGAGGATTCAGGGGGCCTGGGGCAAAGCAATTTTGAAGACCTGTTCCATTAAAAAAAGTTGCAATACTATAGAATACTATATCTCGTGGGGGGCCCTGCGGGGCCCGGGGCCTGTGGCAAATTGCTCCACTTGTCCCCTCTCCCCCTCAGGCGGCCCTGGCTTGATGCTATTTGCATGTCCCTCTTCTCCATCCTCTTGTACTGTAGTTCAAAGCACATAAGGGCAGAAATGAGGAACCAAACATTGAATGTAATAGCTACAAGCAGGCTACTAATTAAAGGTTACTCCAGAGGACACAGCTAGGCATTTCAGTAAGGAGGAAAAAGGGAGGCAGTTGGTTTTATAGTCAGGGGTGAGAGGGAGGAGGAGAAAGGGCAACTGGAACCAGCAGGACCTACACTAATTGATGGGAAAGCCTATATATGTTAGCTGGTGGAAGTTCCACAGCAAGTTGACCTTATCTCTTGTTTCTCCAATACCAGGGGATAATTACTGTAAATAAGCCTAAATGTTCCTATAAAATCTGATGTTTTCTATATGTCTGCTAGAAAAATCCCAGGTTTTAAGGAGCAGAAAGGAATCATATGAGCCTCTAACTACTTTAGCCATTATAAAAACAGGATGATTGCTTTGAGGATCAATCATCCTCTAAAATGAATCCACATGGGTTTTACAAAGCTATTTTGAACCTGGCAGCATCAGTATCTACAACAAAGTATGTGGTTAATAAACCACAGGTGTTTGCCAGTTGTAGTGATGAACATAGTATGACTGTGAGCTATGTGTATGCAATGTTTGTAGCCATGTCTGTGCCAGGATATTAGCGAGACAAGGTGGGTGAGGTCATATCTTTTATTGGACCAACTTCTGTTGTTGAAAGAGAGAGAGAGAGAACCTTTTGTGCATACACAGAGCTCTTCTTCGGGTCTGGGAAACTTACTCAGAGAGTCACAAGTAAATACAAGGTGGAACAGATTGTTTAGCATAAGTAGTTAATACATATTTCAAGGTATACAATAGAGTAGAATTATGAGTAAGAGATTTACTCTGAGGTGTACTCAGATCTATTATGAATTTAAGTGCTTTCAAACATTTGGTGTGTTGAGCATCAATATCTGAACTACTAGAAAACGGGAAAGAGGCAGCACTTACAAGGCTGATGCAATAAGGGCTTGATTCTCAAGGATTTAGGTGTTGCAGTGCCTAACTTTGAGGTGTCAGGTCACCTAATGGAATTCACAACGCTGAGTTAGGTGTCCAGGGGGATAGTTAGGCACTTAAAAAGGGATTCACAGAAGACTGCAAGCTGAGCAGAGAGCTGCTTATGCTACCCAGTAGGAAATGCTGAGGAGATGAGTGTGGCCAAAGCCCTGCCACTCCAAGGAACTTAGGCACCTGTCTCCATTCAGGATTCACAACCATGACCCCTCTCCTGGAGCTGAGTACCTAAATCAGGTCAGTCTTTTACCCTTTAGCTCCGTGGTTAGAATACTCACTCACACTGTAGGAGACCTAAGTTCAAGTCCCTCCCCGCCTCATGTGGAACAGTGATTTCACTCTTGTGTCTTCTTCCTGTCTCTTGTGGGTGGTTACATGTGCTTAGAGCAGGCCTATGGGATTGTGCCCTGCAGGCAAGGCAGGTGAGGGGGAAAACCTAGTTTATGGATCCCTTCTGGGCTTAGGCATGAGATAGGAGCTGAGCTGCTCAGTGGTCTTAGGACTTAGGTAGCCGTGCACATGGCCAGCTGCTGAAATTTAGGGGATTTTAATATCTACAAAGTTTAGATGCCTACAGGCTTAGGCAGCAGCTGAGTGGGGGTTCTGTGGTTACCAGAGGCACCTAAATGTTGGTCTCTGGACCTGAAGTGTGCTCATTTCAAGTAAAAGTAGTGTCCAGTTGTAAGGAATATTGTTCAGTGTTGGTGTTCATTAGCGTCACACCTATGCTACAGGTACAGCCTGGTTTGTTTTTTCAAAACTATTCATGACAAACTCAGTGAAGCAACATGGTTGAGTATGCAGCTTAATTCATGCCAGGACTCCATGTCAAATGTGTTTGAATATCCACACCTACCGTATTGCCTTGCCAGGTTTCTATCAGAGTATTCTAAGAAGCTCTGAGAAGTTATCCCATTGCCTCAGCCTGGAACACATCCACATAGACATGGTAGAAAAATGGGAAAACAGTTTACTGAAATTTCTAAGGTATGTCCATTTTACCTGGTTCAAAATTGACACATTTTTCATGAACTTTTCCCCAATATTTTTACTATTTTTATCACAATCATTTTAGAAATTTTCCATTTAGTGTATACGCATTTTTTATAAGTAAACATGGAGATGTATCTCTATTACACCTAGTCATATATGAATACAACTGACCAGACTTTGGCGGCAACATAATATACTATAGAAAATATATGAATGGATTGTGGAGGCTTTCTTTAATGTTAACAAATTTAAATCTTTTTTTGGCTACCAAGTGGTTATTCTATCTGATTAGCATCCAAACACAAATGAGTATTTAGGCTATGCCGTGGAAATAATTTTTACTTAATGTGAAACAAGTTAATTTTGGATCTACATTGGGTTCAGAGAAATGTAAACATGCTTCTTACCTCTATAGTTTTTCAAATAATTGTCACACAAACCAATGAAAAGTTGCACAAAATGCTGCAGAAAAGATGGTGGAATTTGCAAACAAGCATAGCAACAGAAAAAAACACACAAAGTGGGCAGAATTTTTAAAGAGGCCATGAGATTAGGTGAAACTTTGGACTGAAATATATAGCTGTAAATCTTTCAAGGTTGTGCATATTCCTCTGGGAAAGCTTTGTGATGTGGATCCAGTAGATTGAGAGTTTTAAATTCCAGGTTCTGCTGCCTGTGTCTGAATGAGACCTGTATAAACATTTCTGCTTTTTGGTAATTTTAAAAAGTTCAGTTTGCTGCACATGTTGAACAGTAATTTAACTTATGCTGTATATTAAACAAAGAATAGACTAGAGTTGTGTGCAGTGTTCACACTGACCCTCAAGTCCACTTAGTCCAAGACTTGGGCGTGAGATTCAATATGCTTGCAAATCTAAGTTCAGACTCACAAAAGTTCAAGTGTGGGCTGGAAAGCTCACAGCACTGGGAAACTGGTGACTCTATTTCCCTACAGGGGATAGCTCAGTGGTTTGAGCATTGGCCTGCTAAACCCAGGGTTGTGCATTTAATCCTTAAGGGAGCCACTTAGGGATCTGGGGCAAAAATTGGTCCTACTAGTGAAGGCAGGGGGCTGGACTCAATAACCTTTCAAGGTCCCTTCTAGTTCTAGGAAATTGGTGTATCTCCAATTATTACCCTCCTTGCCTCTCTTCCCATGAGTAGTTCCTCCTTCTAAAACAAGACCCCAAAGACTTCCAGTTAAGAAGGTGGGTCAGGCCTCCTATAGCATAATGGGGGAGGGGTGAATAGCAGAAGCAAAAAACCTAACCATTAATTAGAAAGGGGGGGCATGGTGGAAGGAGCCATTCCGGTAGTTCTAGTTGGTGACTTGAATTAATTAAACTCAAATCTCTAAGCCATGCTTTTAAAAAAAAAAACCAACTATCTTTGTCTAATGTGTGCCAAGTGGTCTTTAGCAACATGTTAATTCACTTGTGTTAGCTAATATATTTGCTAAACATACTAGTTGGGGGGGGGATAGTTCAGTGGTTTGAGCATTGGCCTGCTAAACCTGAGGGTTGTGAGTTCAATCCTTGAGGAGGCCACTTTAGGGATCTGAGGCAAAAAAAAAAAAAATTGGTCCTGCTAGTGAAGGTAGGGGGCTGGACTCAATGGCCTTTCAAGGTCCCTTCCAGTTCTAGGAGATAGGTGTATATCTTCAATTATTACCTTTAGTTTTCATCATTTAGAGAAGGTTCAAGTGTATCTGCAGAGATTCATTCATTTCCAACCTCTGTCTACGCTGCAGGGTACCCACTCATAGAGTAGCTGGCACAGTTATAGCCTACCTTACCCTCTCATATTTTGTGCATTAAATCATGCAATACGTGCAATTTCCTATAACTTATTTTTAAACTCCGACTTCAGGCATTTCAAGACTTCATATTCACTTGAACACTGTAATTACAACTTCCAGTGTTCCCTCGCCTCTTTTCAGTATATTACATATATGCTGCTTTAGGTGTTGTCGCAAGAAACTGTGACTACATTTTTCCTAGTAATGTTATATTGTGAGTTAGTGCAGGGGGAGAGGATTCAGCAGCTGCCTTCCATCAAAGACTAAACTATCTGTCGATATGCTTCCATGGTCACAGTGGAAGGGACAGTCACTGTCCATTTACCAGGACTGTATTTGTTCGTGCAACATTAATTTTTGTAATGGAGCACTAAAAGATCTGTAAAACATCATGCATAGAAATGGTCATTTTCAGAAATTGTATTTAGCTTCTCCAGGCTGACTGAAAGATTTCAGCACCTAGTCCCTTATAGATTACAAGACTCGAGTGTCTGATGTGATGGAAACCAGGTACATACTATTTTTATTTTCCCCTTGGATAATTATCCACAATAATCTTGTAGACTCCATACACACACAGTGATAAAATAAATTGTTAATAACCAGAAGTAGAGTTAACAAATGCAAGTGAGTGTCCTCAGCATCAAGGAGCCATATCCCACTGTAACTCTTCAAGTTTTGAAGTGGTCAGAGGAGGGTTCTGAAGCTGGTATTTCAGAGAACAGCAAATTAGAACAACATTTTTACAATATTGGCCATATGGCATATCTTCTCTGGCTTTGGACAACTTCTGTCTCTCAGCATATCATAAACCTGCTCTTTTTCATTGAAAACTGTGCTGATTCAATAGAAAAGACGTGCTTAGATATCTGTGCCAAGGAAGAGTTGTGTTCCAGTTATAAAAAGGAGATGTAATCATGTTGTCCCAGAGCACGTTAACTCTGAATATTCCTGGGAAAACTGCCATGGAATTGGGGTTTGTGAGCTGAAGAGCTCAGTCCAGAAACAAAATGTAACAATTCCCATGAAATTTTCCTAGGTATTTTTGCTGCTATGTTTTTTTTTTTTGTTTTGTTTTTTATAGAATCAGGATCCATTTTTCCAATTTATGATTAATTTGGGACTTTTACTTTTTTGGATTTTCTGAACATTTGATGGAAAACCAATTGTACTTACAACATTACTATCTACAGATTTCTGAAATGCCCATCACTGTATTATTAGGTACCAATTACAATAATGAGTAGAAGCATTGCTTTAGACTGTTTAATAAAACAATGTTACTTCTTATGTAGCATTTTTCATCTGTTGATCTCAAAACACTTGACAAAGGAGGTAATTCTT
The DNA here is from genome assembly GCF_016161935.1 of Mauremys reevesii. Classification (NCBI taxonomy): domain Eukaryota; kingdom Metazoa; phylum Chordata; order Testudines; family Geoemydidae; genus Mauremys; species Mauremys reevesii. The sequence continues at coordinate 37,159,929 of NC_052625.1, forward strand.
CTCATTTTATGGATTGGGAAACTGAGGCACAGGGAATTTTCATGATTTGCCCAATGTCACCCAGCAGGCTAGTGGTCTCCTGTGTGCCATCCAATGCTCTATCCACTGGCTCACACTATTTCTCTTCAGAACATTAGGAACATTCCTCTATGTCAACGTTTTTCTGGAGGATTTTTTTTTTATATTTTTTAATATTAATTATTTAGATGTCACTAGGATGTCTTTAAAGCTCAAAAATAGAAATGCTTTTGAATGCAAAATAATCTTTGTTTCACTCCAAAATTCTCCTATTCTTTTTAAAAAACGAATAACTCAAAATGTTTATTTTGATTCAGATAAAGTTAAAGATCAAAATTCTGAACTTTGCAAACTTCAGTGCCAAAGCCAACATTCTGCAAACATGAATAGTTTGGGCAGTGAGATGATTGCATCTTTCTTTGAAGCTATTTTCCCCATGAAATTTCATACCAATAGATTAGCACAGCCCTGTAGGGCTGCCAGTACATGTTGGTGTCTTAATGTTTCATTTTAACATGTAATAGATATTGATTTAAATATAGGTGACCATGGAAATAGCCACTCTCAGAACTAAATGCAAAACTCGTCTTCATGTGTATGGGGGAGGTGAGAGAGACTGAGCATAAGAATCTGCTCTTTTTCACTGAAAACTGTGCTGATTTAAGAAACTGTGTTGTCCATTGTCATTCTTGCATTTGAGGGGCCAGCTCTGTTTGTTTATTAACCAGGAATGATGGGAAGGAACCTTATCTAGTTTGTACTGAGGTTATTAAACATGGGCAGTCAACATGGTTACACTTCCAGCTGTCGGTGTATTATGTACACTGGGCCATTCCATTTATCAAAAAATCTTTCCATTCATACTTTAAAGCAGGTTAAATATTAATCCAAAGGTAAATGCTGTGTATGTTCTAGCTGTGAGATGTGCTTGTTGGGAGCAGCAACTTCAAGGAAGACCTTTTGGATCTCATTCGCTACGACCTTTTACCCCTCTGTATAATACTAGCTGTATCAGAATGGGAACACGTTAAATTCACTTCATGTAGGTATAAACAACTGCAAGGTATAAGATACTGGAGAATCCTGAGTTTTGCTGGCTTCAATATCCAGTCAATGACACCCAGGTACTTTTGTTGTTGTTGTTGTTTGCTTCCCTATTTAGATTGCAACTACTCTATAGCATGAGAGTTTAGCAACAGTTGGTAAAAGATCATTTGTATACCTACCATGGAGCCCCTACTCCATGGAACAGAAGCAGTGCTATGAAGGCTGGTCCTGCCCCCTGGGTCCTGGTTGGATGGGAAAAGGTGGCTTCTCCACCCACCAGAGCCATGGCTGGCTAAAGAGCTGACCCCCAAAAAATAAATAATCCCACCCTATTTCCTGCTGCCAGCTGTCCTCTGATTGGAGTAGAGCAGCAGTTCTCAAAGTGTGGGTCAGGACCCCAACATGAGTCACAACTCCATTTTAATGGGGTCGTCAGGACTGGCTTGGACTTGCTGGGGCCTGAGGCCAAAGCCTGAAGGCTTTAGCCCTGGGTGGCAGGGCTCAGGTTACAGGCCCCTGCCTGAGGCTAAAGCCCTTGGGCTTTGACTCCTTCCCCTCCCTCCCCCCCGCACCCAGGGCGGTGGGGCTCAGGCTTTGTCCCCCCACACCTGGGGCTTGGGCGGGCTCAGGCTTCGGTCCCCCCTCCTGGGGTCCTGTCAGGGCTGGATCCAGGCACCAGCGAACCAAGCAGGTGCTTGGGGCGGCCAATGGAAAGGGGCGGCACATCCAGATCTTCGGCGGCAATTCGGCGGCGGGTCCCTCAGTCCCTTGCGGCGGGAAGGACCCGCTGCTGAATTGCTGCCAAAGAATGAAGCAGTGCAGTAGAGCTGCTGCCAAAGAGCCGCTCATTGCGGCTTTATCTTTTTTTTTTTTCCCCTTCTCCGCTTCGCTGCTTGGGGCGGCAAAAAAGCTGGAGCTGGCCCTGGGTGTATTTTTTGTTGTCAGAAGGGGGTCATGGTGCAATGAAGTTTGAGAACCCCTGGAGCAGACGTATGCTGTTTGACAAGGGACCATTCAGGCTACCAGTAGAAGGCCTGTGTAGTTGCTGCAGGGACCAAGCAAGCCCAAACAGAACTTGAACTCAGGACTGGGGAATAGGTCTGGTCAGTAGCCTGAGCATGAGGTCCCTTTGTTCTATTGCTGATTCTTACATGCAGTGCAGGCTGAACAGGGGTTCATGCTCATGCTACTGTCTGGAACTATCCCCCCACTCCTGAGGCGTCTTCACTGGAAGGAGCCATATTCCTGCTGACAGTTCTTTTCAGTGACAGGGGCCTCTGTCCATGCTAATAAATGTGCTGGGATAGATCTCTCTGTTGGAGTGATTCCTGAGTGATTCACTCAGTCCTCATTTGCCAGAGATCCTCAGAGGTTTCCAAACCTGTCCATGAAATGGGGGATGAGGCTCAGATGAGCCAAGGGCCCAGTTTCCAGCTCCTCGCTCCATCCAAGAGTTCAGCTTGCAAGGTCTCTAAAGTCTGTATGTTTAGAACAACCTAGTAGAGAGAGGATGGCCCAAACACTACATTATTTTCATCCTAAAAAAAGAAGGGGAAAAAAAATTCTGCAGCAAATGTTTATTTTCTTAGATTCCCATCCATATTGCAAAATGAGATCTATTATATGTCTAATGCTACTTTTCTTATTTAGAAAGAAATCTGTCTCTATCTCACCGGATTTTATCCATAACCATAACTAAGCTCTAATGGCTTTAAAAAAATGGAACCATAAAATAAAAGTTCATGTTCCCTTTAGAACATTGGGTCTGATTCTGCTTTCACTTGCATTCTTTTATACTGGCGTAACTCTACAAAGTCAGGGGAATTATGCCTTAGTTACACTGGTTTAACAGACAGAAGAATTAGGACCAGTGGTCATGATTATGACCTCACCAACAGTTTTATACTCATCTGCTTTATACAGGCCTTATTCACAACTGCATTGTTCTAGTTTTACACCAGTGTAACTCAGTGGTTACAATAAAGCCAGACAGGTGCAAAATGCGTAATGGAGTGATGAGTCAGGCCCTAATTTTATAACTCTACTCCTGATGTACGGTAGTGTAAATAATATCAGAATCAGGCCTAATGTATTTCTCTGGAATAAATTTTCAGGAGTCTGGCCTCTCTTAGTTATCCTGTGCTCAGCGGAAACCTGCTTCCTGCTTCTGTGCTGTGGAGCCAGACAACCTTTCTTACAAACACTGTATCACCAAGAGTTGAGCCCATAAGAAATTAAGGAGTGGAAACTTGGAGTCTGGCTTCTCTGCCTGCCTGAAGAAAATCTTACCGGTTCAGCAAGGGAGATTTTCAGTGGGACTATGGGAGTAATACTAAGTTTTTAACCAACCCAGAAACTGACTTTACCAATCCATCACTCATTTTCCAAAGATCCTCAGAGGTGCCCAAACCTGTCCATGAAATGGGGGATGAGGTTCAGATGAGCAAGAGCCCAGTTTCCAGTTTATGGCCAACTCCTCACTCCATCCAAGAGTTCAGCTGGCCAACTCCCCTATTTTCTGTCTTTGTGATCTGCATTCCTCTCATTGATTTTTGTGGTGTAGGATGAGGCCTTTTGTCAGAAGGGGCCATTGGAGGTAGTCCCGATGAAGGGATCTCTGTTTATGGTTTCAGATTATCACCATGCAGAGCTCAATAGTTTCATCAGGTTTTTTTTTTTTTTACTTAGAATCAAATGAAACATGGTGTTTTTTTTGGCAGTTTCATTTTTCATTCAAACCCCAAGCTCAAAGTAAAGCTCCGTGGGTGTGAACTCACCTCTACCTAAACAAAAAATTTCTTCCAAAGCCTTTTGAATCAAAATCACCATGTTTTTTTTACAAGTCTAGACCTTATACTCCCTAACAGAGAATTTTTTTCTGTGAGATGATATTGTCTACATGTGTTGATCATAAATCCTATTTCCTTCCACATTTCTCTTCTTGCCTTGGGATCAAAGTAGGGGGTTTTAATATGCATCCACATACCAATACTTTCTGTTGAAACAAATCAATAGAGCAAACCCTCAAAAGTTTGTACTATTCTATTAGATTCTGTGCCTACAGTATATCTGCAAATGAAAATAGTCTCACAAAAGTAATAATGAGTAGGGCAGTTTTATTACCTGGTTTTCATGAAAAATATTTGCAGAAACCTAAAAATCTTAAATGAGTTTTAAATTCATGGGCTGGATATATGCAAAGCTTTGGTCATAACAAAGAAATTACTGTTAACATAATTTGCATTTTGCGTCAGCAATGCATGCCCAGACAGGAGAAATTCTCCTTTCCCACAGTTCATTAGCATGTGTTGCTAAATTAGATTAGAGGGATGTATTTATAAAGTGTGGTTTTACTCTGCCAAAAGGACTTTGGTGGGGTTCCATGTTTATTGTGTCTTGATGAGTTCCTTGACAACTATGCTCTATTTACAAGGGAAAAAATTGCAGGTTTTACACATAATCCAGAAGTAACAAACATTATGATGGTCAGTTATGCTCTCAGTGACATTTGTGGAAACCCACTGTCTTCAGATTATGTCCTCAGTGATGCCTGTGCAGATCCATTGCCTTCAGTAAGTTTGTCCTAGTGTAACTAATTTGGAATTTAGTTAATGAGTCTGTTGATGATGCACGAGTAATAGAATCCAGCCCACATTCTCTTAGTTGTGGTGGCTCTTCAAGGCGTAAAGGAATAAAAAGCAATAAAAAAGTACTAAGCGTATGTCTTCATTGCACAGTTAACCCAATGACTGTCACCTGGGTCTGAGCACCTGCATTAGCCTAGCCCAGGGGTAGGCAACCTATGGCACACGTGCTGAAGGCGGCACACAAACTGATTTTCAGTGGCACTCACACTGCCCAGGTCCTGGCCACTGGTCTGGAGGGTTCTGCATTTTAATTTAATTTTAAATGAAGCTTCTTAAACATTTTAAAAACCTTATTTACATTACATACAACAATAGCTTAGTTATATATTATAGACTTATAGAAAGAGACCTTCTGAAAAGTTAAAACGTATTGGCACGCAAAACCTTAAATTAGAGTGAATAAATGAAGACTCGGCACACCACTTCTGAAAGGTTGCCAACCCCTGGCCTAGCCCATGTGTGACCATCCCTACCAGACATGCCAAACCCACAAAAATAATGCAGAAATTGGGTTTGTTTTTGGCTTAATTGGCTTGAGAGTTGCTTATTGGCTAGTTTTTGGCTTGTTTGTTGTGGCTTGTAGCTTGTTGCCTCAATTTTATTTATTTATTTGTTTGTTGTTTTTTTTTGATCGGCTCCTGGCAAGCAGGGGCAAGGGGGCGGGGGGAGAGAGTCAGGGGTGCACAGCAGGCCCACCAAAGTCCCAGACTACATGCCAGGGGGATCTAGTCACATAGAGTGTTGGGGTTCTTAGGGACTGGCTTGTTTTGAAATGGGATTAGCTTGATTTTTGGTTTATTGGCAAGTGTGATCCCTACAGCAAAGCCTAACCTACACTACTGTGTTGTCACGGTTTCTGTGCTCACTGTATCTGGGTGCATAACCCACGGTTGTGCTGAGGCACTCTAGGATTCTGTCCTACTCAGCTGCAGGAAAACTTGTCTGTCCTTTGTGGGGACTTGTGAGAAAGCATTGGAGGATATAGCAGGGTGCTGACCCTGCTCCTGCCCTGAAGGGCTTAAAACACCCCTGGAGGAAGGGTGTGGCTGGGAGCTACTAAGCTGGACTGATTGGGAAGTGGCTGCAGCTGGCCCATGCCCCATCAGGCCACAGCTGGCCCGTATAAAGAGGCTGGGAGCCAGGAGCCTCTCTCTGTCTGTAGAGAGAGATGTGCCTGGCTGCAGGGAGCTAGAAACAAAGTACCTGAGTGGAGTAGGGCTGGGGAGCTCCAGCCTGGAAAGCCCCAGGCTGCGGCCTAGCATTGGGCTAAAAGGTACTGGGGGTTGTAGAGGGCAGCCTAGGGGTAGGCAAAGGCAGCAGGTCTAAACCCAACCTTGCCAGTGATGAGTAGGCTGATACTGCAGTCTGCCCCAGGGTATGAGGCTAGATGATGACTGGCAGTAGCTGTATACTGAGGCAAGGTGGGAATAGTGGGTGGGGGTTCTCTGGGGAGGGGAGACCCTAAGACTGAGGGGTTACTGCCAGGGGGCAGCACCCCAGGTAACAGGGCACCAGGTCCTAGGAGGGACATGGTGCCAGAGGACAGGTGGATCACCAGCCTGCAGAAGGCGCTCTGGAGCTGGAATGAGCTAATTCCCGAGGACAACCAGCAGGAGGCGCCGCAGGGGTGAGTCCACATGTCTACGGAGGACTATTAGTACACAAGTGATTTACTGTATCCTCACTGCAAAGTGTGTGTATTCCAACCTGAGTTAAATCAGAGCCTGGGCTCTAGTGTATGCCCTTCACTGGGTAAGATAGCTCAGGCTTAAAACACATCCAAACCTGGGTCAGATTTTTTTCTTTGTGGATGGTAGATGGGGGGTGGGGTGGGGAGAGGTGTTGGACTAAAACCCAGGTGACAGCCTGAGTTAACTGTGCAGTGAAGATATACCCTAAACCAGGGATAGTTAATTATTTTTCTCTCAAGGTCCACATTTCTTGGTTAAGGTATAGTCAAGGTCCAGACTCCAGAGAAAATGATTAAAAAATTACGAGTCAATAAAAAGATGTTGGGGTCCATTCAAAAGCATCTGGCAGTCTGGATTTGTCCCACAGTCTGCCTATTGACTATCCCTTCCATAAAGTCAGTAAGATAAGACTCTGAATATGCACAGGGAGTTGAACTGTTGAGGAGGAGGAAGATCAGAACCTTGCTTTAATCTTAGCCATTTTATTGTGTATGTGTTTTCTTACTGTGAAAACCCATTGCCCTCTTTAACTTTCCTGTGATATACACTTTGCAGACCTCCTTTGATGCTATTCCATTTATCCACTTATATTATCTTCTGTTCAGGCACAAGAACTTCTGCCAAAAGATCCAGCCTGAGTTGAGGTTTAAAGAGGGGGAAAAAACTTGGAAATTTATGAGCATGAGCAGTGAAGCTTCCTGTAAAAGCTAAAAATGTTTGGCATCCATAGGTATTCATGGCAGCAAATCCAGCAGAGGCACATAATGTGTATTCTCACTAATTTCTGCCCAGTGGGATGTTTTCATAACTATTGCTTTACAATTGGAGATTTCAAACAATGCAACGTAACTCAATATTTTGCAGGGAAAACATTATACTAGAAGCCCAGAATAGGTTAGAAGATATCCAAAGATTTCTACTAGTTTGTCACAGGGCCGCCCAGAGGATTCCGGGGGCCCAGGGTCTTCGGCGGCGGGGGGCCCTTCCGTTCTGGGACCCGCCGCCAAAGTGCCCCGAAGACCCGTGTCGGGGACCCCGCCGCCAAAGTGCAGCCCGGTCTTCGGCGGTAATTCGGCGGCGGGGGGCCCTTTCCTTCCAGGACCCGCCGCCGAAGACCGAGCTGAACTTCGGCGGCAGGTCCTGCTCCGTCTTCGGCAGTAATTCGCCAGCGGGGGGTCCTTCCGCCCCGGAGCGGAAGGACCCCCTGCCGCCGAAGACCGGGAGTGAAGAAGCTCCTGCGCCTGGCCCCGCAAGAGTTTTCCAGGGCCCCCGGAGCGAGTGAAGGACCCCGCTCCAGGGGCCCCGAAAAACTCTCGTGGGGGCCCCTGTGGGGCTCGGGGCCTGGGGCAAATTGCCCCTCTTGCCCCCCCCCTCTGGGCGGCCCTGGTTTGTCAAAGATCTACGCAGACTTGCACTCAAATTCTACACACTTGGGTACAGAAATCTTGGTCTTCAGTTTCATCTGGACAGTTGGGTATGATTTTAGTTCAGAAGTCATTTCCCATAAATTCACATCAACTGCATAATCTGACTTTTCTATAACACAAAGTTACTTTGGAAAGTAAAGTTCTTTCTTCAAAATGCAGGCAGGCTGATTTGTTTCCTGCATGGAATGTACTGTCAGTTCAGTTTCACTAGAGTGAGAGCTATAGCAGCATTCTCCTGCCTCTTCCCACACCAGATTTGAGCTAAATTCTAAACCAAACCAAAACAACAACCCCCCCACCCCTCTCATCTATTTTCTTTTCTTTTACCCTCACTGAACCTGTCCATCGTGAGTGGTGGTATTTACTAGGTCTACAGACACCATTTCATGGGAATCGGTATGCTGTTGGAACTGCTCTTGATTTTTAGAAAAAACAAAAACCTATTCTGCTTTGGATAGTGCAGGATGGAACACTACTGAGACTAGGTCAGGTCAGATATAAAGGAAGCAGGAAGAGAACAGCAGCGAGCAAGGAAACAGTTTGAAAACAATTTCACATTCATCACTTATGGAACTATTAGTAAAATCATTAATTAATCAAGTAGTGTAACCTGGACGCAGCGGGAGGAAAGAGTTGCAAGACAATGCATCTCTAAGACAGTGAAATAAGTTCAGACTGTACTTAAAGTGTACTTAAATGTTTATTCTACCAATTCAGAAAATGAGGGAAGGGGGAATGAGCATTGTGGGGCTTTGTAGCCTTAACCACAATTTTTTAATTTCTACATTTACAACTGTACTTTTGAAAAAGCAGCTACCAAACACAATTGCACACCTGTACATGTCAACTTGTAGTTCCATTATCCTGGGGTTTCTAGGATAAGAAAAGACCCACATGCTGAATTTCAACAAAATATATCAAACATTATCACCTGACATAACCAGCGAGTCCTTGTCAGTGTGAACTAGCCGACTTTTGCCACTGTAGACTTTATTTTATTTATTTATTTTTATTTTTCAACAGCAATTGTTTTAATGCTAGGCTTGACTTTGCCATTTTCCCCAGCTGGTTGCTATTGATTTGTTAGTTTTTTTGTTTTGTTTTTTTAAAGTCTGAGAATTTATCAAGTATCAGAGGGGTAGCCATGTTAGTCTGGATCTGTAAAAGCAGCAAAGAGTCCTGTGGCACCGTATAGACTAACAGACGTATTGGAGCATGAGCTTTCGTGGGTGAATAACTACTTCGTCGGATGCATGTTGGAATTTATCTTCTCTTTTGCCAGTGAATGAACTTCATTTGAGCCAAAAGCTATTTGTTTGATATGTATCCATCATGTGTTCCTGCCAATTTCTAATGTATGCAGTAAGGCTCACTATTAAAGAAAAAAGCACACAAGTTCATGCTCTAAAGTATCCTGTCCTAGCATGCATGGTTTCTCATGTAATCTTGGGTTCGATTCTTTATAGACTGTTGGTTGTTCCAAAGTCCTGACTGGGCACATGTAGGAGATCAGTTTAAGATATTACAGTATGCAGCACAGAAAATAATACCTGAATGTTCACCACAGTATTCATTTCAAGGGATGACTACACGTACTAATGATTACCTTGCATTTGGGCTCCAGAGTAGACCTATGTTTCACATTTGTGCTGGAGCAAAGGCACAAATGTTTGAATGACGTTGGTGTACATGTTTATTTCATAGCCAAACGTCTCACCAGCTCCACCTGAAAAGGGGAGGGACTGGGAAAAATAGTTGGATGGCAGAAACAGCACATTATATACCAAATTCTCTGCTGATGTAATACTTAGGTCAAGATTCTTCAACAGAATTGCACCAATCACATTTTAGCCCCAATTCAATCTCTGAAATGCATCAGATATCATAAGGTGCTGTAAGGGAATTAAAATACTGTAGGTTGCATTGTGTAGCTGTGTCTGGACACAAAGGGTTTGATTCTCATTTATACTAGGGCTCCTTTACACTGGTCTGCTAGTATAAAAGAGCATTAAGGTGAATTTACTCATTCTAAGGCTCCTTTACACTGCCAGAGTGGTGTAAAGAGGCCTTAGTGTAAATGAGAATAAGGCCCATAAACTTTTTTGCTTAGCTTTCTGTTGCTCTCAAGAAGAATTCCAAACTGCTTTAAATTGTATCAATTGTATTAAATTATATCAACTTTATAAGGTGCAGGACTTTTTTTGATACAAGATTATGCAATTGAATAAAATGAGGAATCTCATTGCCTGACATTTCTCTAACTAATCTGGCAAAGCACTACAGCTCTGTTCATCATCCTGCTTTCTTTTAAATGATGCCCTCTAAGAGGAGGGAATAAGATGCATATTTGGATCTGGATTCAGATCCAAATTCCAACTTTCCCAATCTTGTGGATCATTATGATTAGGGCCTCGGGTACAGGCCATTACATAGGGAGCTCAAAGTTGCAAAATTCACATCAGCATTCAAATCCAAAGTATGTGCCTGCTGGGGGAGACACTTGGCATTTTGGACCAGTCTAATCTCTTGTATGACTAGAATCAATTGAAATATCGTAGACAATTTTGAGGAACTATTTTTGCAGAAATATGTCTACATTTGTTTTTTAACCAGCTCTAGTTATGCTGTAAGTTTTTAATGACTAAAGAAGAGCAGAAAAGGACTTTTGTGTTGCTATTTTTTTAATTTCAGAAATTCTTGCACAGTACAATGCCTGTCTAATCATCCTGCCATGCGGGTTTCAGCAGGGAATTCACTGCATATCTCTCATAGAAAGAAGGCTAAAATGAAAATCACAAAACAGTTTTAAGGCAGCATATTTAAAGGCTGAGATATGTAATGCCAGGAAATGGGGCAGAACCAGTGATTGAAAGAAAGCCCTACTTTCTTAGAACATTTTATGAAAAATAAATTTGAGAGCATGCTAGGATGTCTGTAAATGTTTGAAGGGGATTGTTTCTTTACAGCCCCTCATTCACTACTCCCAGTACTGACAGCCTTCAGCTGTGTGCGGTATTTGTTCAGACAGTTCTAGCCCAATTGCACGCCTTTACTTCAAACCAGCCCAATAAAATAGTATCGGTAAAGTCTTTAAAAGAGTGTTCCATGCACCGTGACAGGCTGAAATCCATTTTCTTTCAAATAATTTTTAAAAAAAAGAAATCGGAGATTTCTCTAATTTCAGAAGTCTGAATCCTCTGTTATGCATCTACCATTGCTTTCAGACAGTAAGAATATGTGGTACTGCTTCCTTTTAAGATTGCTTGTCTAACTCCACCCTGAGGATAAGATTTTCTGTTTAAAGAATCTTGCATTTATTTCTTTTGACTAGGCACCTCTTTAGAAGCCTCTTTGATGCCTTGGGCTGCTCCTTCAGAAGTTTGCATTTGAAATCCCCAACCTTTTTGAAACCTAGAGCTTGAAGTTCCTATCTAATGCCCTCTGAGAGACCTTAAGAGCCTTCATTTGAAGCCCTCTTGAAGCCTTTTTAGACCCCTTTCCTCGCTTCACCTTTGAAGAAATACGTTGTGTTTGGCCATCCATTCTTCTAGAGGAAGAGTCTGGACAGTGCTGCACCTGACTTGATCAGTGAAGACAGGATGTAATCTGCCTAGGAAACATAAGAACTAGCCTCAGATTTAACCTAATTTCCCCGCTTCAAACTCAAACTGATCTCATTGAAGGTAGGAGGCATACTGGGGAAAGGAAGTGAAATGGACATAGGGCTAGCTGTGAGTGATTCAATACCCTCTTTGGGGCAAGGGAAAATTAGTTGGTATTGGATATCAATAGTTAAGAAGAGGGGCGGGATCAGAAAAATTGGATTAGATTTAAAGAAGGATAATTTGACTGGATGGGACGAAATAGGGATAGGATTAAAAATAGGGAAGAAGCCTTAACATTTTCGATTGCTTAAAATATATAGAGAGCAAGGCAGGAAATTAGATTTTTTTTTCCCCATCCCAGGAAAACACGAGATTTGGAAAGATGTTCCTGTCCTGAACTGGGGGGGGGGGGGGAAAGCAATTTTGAAAATTTGCATATACTGGAAATCTGCAAACAAAACTAACCACTTGGTTCAGGTCAATCGAACCATTTCATTTCGATTTTTCACCTTTTTAAATGTTCACTATAATTAGCTTAACTTTTTAAATGAAAAGTAATTTTGAAGCAGGAAACTGGAATTTTTTGTTTTGAAACTGTTGAAACCTGTCACTTTCAACAACGTCTAAATACTTTACTTTTCAATTTGTTTTTCAAAAAGAGGAAATTTAGTCAAAACTGACCCTTTCCCATAGAAAGAATGTTTCAATAAAAATTTCCAACTAGTTCTAATTACATAGTGTGTTTCATCTTGGAGAATCCTAAAGTGCTTCGCAAAGTGTTATACAAACTATGTACAAGGGTTAATTAACTGTTTCTAGGGAGGAATGTGGTGGCTGTTTTATCAGGACACGGAAGTGAATATGCATCCAGTTCAGATAAGCATCCAAACTTTCAGGGATTTATACAAAACTAACCTCCAAAGAAAGAGAAGTAATCAAAGTATTTTCAACCCATTCTAAAAATATGGAAAATGAAAATGTTATCAAATTGTATGTGGTAAGTTAAAATCATGACCAGCGCATTATAACTGTATTTATGTGGTAAGCGTGTGTCAGTATTTTGGCAGAAGAAAACCTAAACTGTCAAAAAATGTCTAAATTAGTTCCAAAGTTTGGGGAGTGATTTTATATTTATACAGATGCTTAAAGATATGTTGGGCATGTGCAACGGAAACAGGGTTATAATGATAGTTGGGGATGTTTTAGAATAAAGGTCAAGTGATGTAAACCACCACACAGTCAGCATGTTGCCATTACCTAATTAAATAATGGTATTCAGGACAATGGTATTTTCTTCCATATTTTTGTTTTGGCCTTAGATGCTGCTTGAGGTGCTGGCAATTCTATGTAACTTTTTAAAAAACTTACAAAATGTGTGAACTCCTTACGCACTAACTGTAAAATAAATCACCCCATAGAAATCACACCAGCCAGAAAAGTGTGCCTTGAGCTCCACAGACATAATTGTTCTTCTGTTGATAGATGCTTTAAACACATCTTATGCAACGTATGAGTAACAAGACAGAATAATTACTGTAATCAGAACATCACAAGCTGGGCCAGGACTCAGGAGAAGGTTACAGAAAAAATTCATAAGATGAGTGGTGCTCTGCAAAATTTCTGACTTCTGAGAATCAGTGAGACGCTGTCACCATTAACATGTACAATACTGCTCTTTATTAACACATCACATTCTTTCAATGATCTCTAAAAACGTATACAATTTGTACCGTATAACACCATTCCCAACAAAACTATTTTTGGGGCTTCAATCAGAAGTCAAGACATTCAAAAGAGTGTAGCTTCAAAAAGTTTAAGTCCTTTTTACAATAGCATCATACGTTTAGGAAGAATCTTTCATCTAGAAGAGCCAGATCCCAAGGCACTGTTCCAGAAATGGCTCTCATCGCCTGCTGCTGTTCTCTATGCTCTGTTAAGAGCTACACAGAGGAAGCCATTTGCAGTGTACAACAAAGTTCAATAGTCCTACAAAACTCAGGAACTATGTTACATATTAATAGGCACCATCTATTGGCAGCATATGTATTAACTATTTACATATATGCAGATGTAGAGCACTCATAACATGCTCTCCATAGGAGCGCAACTGGTGAAGATTGTCCAGGGCAAGCAATGAATCCTCTCTTTGCTGCTCTGGCTCCAGTCACTCCCTGGACCTACCCACTTTTCCATCGCTAATAATCAAAATTTAAAACTAGGTAAAGAAAACTGCTTCCTGAGAACTTCTTAGAAACACAATCCAGTCATTTAGACTTTTGAATTAGTCTCAATAGAAATGGACTAGCAAATGAATAGGTAAAACCAGGTATGAGTTGTTGATTTAAAGATATTTATTTTGTATATTTTGACATGTGATGTTGGCAATTTATATTTAAGCAGTTATGAAGCTTTACTTTTTGAATCTCAATGTCTACTGTCATTAAATAATTGTTTGACACCCTGCATGACTTCCTGAAACAGTGAAAACTTAAATCACTAAAAAAAACTTTAAATCCATAATTTTGTGTAACTATGAAAATGTAAATTGATTTAAAAAAAATAAAAATGCTGAAAATAAGCACCCATATCTATTGTAATTTTTTTTAAAAATGACAATGAAATTCTGCCAAGTCTACCCATAAGGGAATGTGAAGCCAAGAGGCACGCTAATTACAATTTCCATGAGGCATTGTAGCAGCTCAGTTGAACACAGATTAATGTTGAACTGACTCAAAATAAAACATTTGAATTTAGGTCAAAACTGAAATATTTCAATATCGATTGATCCAACCTGGAATAAAATATTGGCAAAATTTAAACTTTTTTCCATGGAAAACCTTGATTTTTGTAGAAATTGCATTTTCCAACAGAAACATTTAAACAGAAAATTCCTAACCATCTCTATCCATAACCAATGCCTATTGAAACAGTAGTAGTTTATATGCCATATAGATTCCCCTGTAACCCTAATGTATAATATCACAAAAGACATAATTAAACCTTGGATGCCCTTTCCAGGTCAGTGGAGACTCTACCATGGAGGCAACTACTACTTACTAATACCTACACTGAATGGGTATTGTGAGGATTAATCCCTTAATATTTGTAAGTCTATTTGAACATGAAAAGAACGGTGGTGTTATGAATAATAATGTAATTATGTAATACTGCTTCGAGAACAGTGTTTATAGCTGAGAAAAGAAGGGAGCTCTGAGGATCTAAGAATTGCCAAAAAGGTCTTGAAGTACTCATGAAAACTCATATACTGTCAATGTATGCACCTTTCAAGGCTACTAGCTACTTCCAAACTTCTTAGTGGAAAATACTGGACACAAACCAGACCTTGTGAGAATTTTCAGATATCTGTTTCTACTTAACATATCCCCTTTCATCTCACACTTTCACCAAGTTTCCCAGAGGAGAGAACAGAAAACACACACCCATCCACACACACACTTTTATGCTTTTTTTTGAAGAGGGCTCATTTTTTACATTAGTGTGAATTTAAGGTTTGATCGTCTCTAGAAACATATACCTACAACAGAAACAGTTAGGTGGTGTTTGGATTCTAATAGGAGTCTGCTGGCACCTTAAAGACTAACAGATTTATTTGGGCATAAGCTTTTGTGAGTAAAAAACCCACTTCTGAAGCTTATGCCCAAATAAATGTTAGTCTTTAAGGTGCCACCGGACTCCTTAATTTTGTGTATACAGACTAACATGGCTACCCCTCTGATACTTGGATTCTAATGTATACTCCAAAATGCATGGGGAATTAGAGAGAGAACTTTTATTTGGAGCACAGGTTCTTAAACTATGGCTTATAGACCAATGGTAGTCTGTGAAGAGCTGGCTTTTCATACGATGGTGGCTCTCCTTCCTGTTTTCAACTGCTAAGAGACATTAAAGGAAGCTAAAAGTACATTAAATGCCTAAGGTATTGCTCCTCAAAAAAACCATTCTCTAGTTTTAGACATAATTTTATATCTGTCCTACACAGACTTGTTCTTTCTTTTTAAGATTAGTTAGACCACTGGTCCAATAGAATGTGGGAATTTTTATGTTCCTTTTTACCATGTTAAGTATTTGATCTACTCTAAACCATTTCACATGCTCTGTAAGTAGATCTGGGTTAGGAACATAACTTTATATATACACACACTGGTAATCGCTGACTTCCAAGAGCCTATTGCTTCTACTGCATCCTCTTGTAATATGTTCTGCCTGTATGATTTCTTTCTTGAAATCAGTAGGACCACTCACATGTTTAAAGTTAGTTGCATGCTTAAAGACCTTGCTGAAACAGGGCCAATGTTAGTTTATTTATGAGTAAAGGCTGCAGGATCGTGCTCCAAGTCTTACCAGGCCAAACTGTCTTTTTTTTTTAAATAGAATTACAATATTTATGGATGAAAGGGATATGGTGAATAGAATATTTGGGGATTTTTAACAATACATTTGAAAGCACCTCATGAAATCTTACATGAAAAATTAATTCTAATGGGCTCAGATAAAGTCAAGGTCATGTGTGCT
The DNA here is from genome assembly GCF_016161935.1 of Mauremys reevesii. NCBI lineage: Eukaryota > Metazoa > Chordata > Testudines > Geoemydidae > Mauremys > Mauremys reevesii. The sequence goes on from NC_052625.1 coordinate 37,175,897, forward strand.
GAAAATTGGCTACAAGATTGTAAACACAGGATAGTGATAAATGGAACTGTATCAAGCTGTGGGACAGAGGCTTCCCAGTGGAGTAGCACAAGGTTCAGTATTAAAGGCTGTTTCATTATTGTCTCCAATACTGATCTGACAAGGAGAGCAAACAGCTCATTAGATTAGCAAATAATAATACGTTGGGAGAAGGTGGATTCCAGTCATGACAATGACATAACACGTAAAGGATAGAAATATGGGAAGAAAATAAAATGAGTTTCATCCTGGAATAACGTCACTTACGGAAAGATACTCTGAAACATCAATCATGTACTCAATGGGAGGGAGAAACCTAGGAAGCAGTGATGCTGAAAGACCTCCAGGGATGACAGTGGACAGACAATTCAACGTGAGTTTGCTAAACAATATCCATACAAAAAAGTCCAGTAAAGGTTTGGGCTGCATACAAAATGGTATCCTATTGCAGAAGCAGTTGTCCCTCTGGCCAGGGATGCTGGAACTAGCGGTGCTGGTGGTGCAACAGCCAAGTGGTTTCCATCATATAGGAATTACAGTTTTGTTCAATATCTTTCAGCACCCCCACTATTCAACTTGTTCCAACACCACTGCCTCTGGTGTGACTGCACTGGAATACTGCACCCCAGTCTGGATGCGATGTTACCAGAAAGTCTTACAAGCAGGACAAGGAATATGGGATGGAATTTAGGAAGCAAAAATGTAGGCTGTATATCAGGAAAAACTTCTTTGTGTTTGAGTTGTATTTGACTGTGGAATAGCCTCCTTACGGAAGGAGTAGAAGCCCATTGCTCGGAACTTTTAAAACTATACTGAAGAAAGTCCTAGGTAACATACTGTAGCAGAATGGTCCTGCACGGGCTGAGAGATGGGCTGGATCTTCCCTCTTTTCTATTTCTAACTTCTGTGATTTCTGTAAGAATAGCCATGTTAGAAAAGGGTCAGTTATTAAGACATCCCATTAAACATAACATTTGCCTGGGAGACTACATTTGACCACATTCGTCATAATTTACAATAAAATTTGTGAACTGAGATTATTGCTAGTATTAAACATGTAGTCATAAGTAAATTAAGACAGTATTTAATGCTTCCTGCACTGCAATTTATTTGTGTGCCCCAATGTGGGTTATTTCTACCATGTTTTGGCCTGCAAGTTGAATCTTGATGGTATCGTATGTTACTGAGATGGCTTTTCATCTTTAGAGAGATCTGAATTTAAATCCTAGTGAAAATGAGTTTTCTGGTCTGTCTTCTCTGATTGGTGATTAACAATTCAACATACCTGAGAAGCTCTGCCCAAGTTGCCTGACCCAGGATTGGAGTACAAGATGTATCCTGAGCTGAATTTGCAAGTCTAAGGGCAGCCTCGCTACGCATGTGAACCACTAGAACAACCGTTCCAAAGTTCTCTCTAAACTATTTCTCTCTTTCACCGCATTTCACAGTTGGAAGTTTGTTAGCTAACGACAGTGTAGTTTCTCTCTCTAGTGACATCAGTATTTATGACCATAACTATGAAAAGAGTTACTTGAACTTTCAGAAGCTTGTAAGCTCTGATTTTTTTTGGCCCTTTAAGAGATTATCAACACATAAACAGGAAAGGAAAACAGATATAGTATCTACAACAAAATGTACCGCACACCCAGACATGGTAGCCAAAACTAAACCAAAAAGAGAAAAACATGCCACTTTCTTGGCAGAAATGAGGTAACTTACATAAGCAAAAATCATGCCTGTAGCTACCATAAAATCCTAATCTGCATACTAAGAATCTGTGGTGTTTGAATTTGTTCAATATACAAACTAAAAGCGAGCATGTAACTGCACAGTCCATAGCCTTGTAACTGACATATCATGACTTGGGGGGGAGGGCAGAGAAGTGCAGCGGAAGTTGAGAGAAATATGCACGTGGCTGTCTCATGTTGTTTAAATTTTGTCTTGAGAAAGGGATGCATTTCACAGGATTGCTCACTTGATTTGCAGGGAATTTCTAAAACACTAAAGAGTACAATACTGCATTATTATGCAGCATAAGAAAGCTTTAGAAGTAGCAACGTTGATATAGGGCATTCAGAGGTCAATGTGTTATGCTAGTGTTGTGCTAGTCATCTGATTTCTAATGGTTGCTTTAAATACAAAACAAGAGTCCTCCAGTTAGATGTCTAGAGGCAGCAGATGTTCTTGTTTTCAAGTTTAACAAAACTTTTTTTTCTTTTATTCCAGTGTAAGACAATTCACAATCCACACCATCATAATAGTTGTAATTGGGACTTCAAGTCCTGAGAAAATGGCATCTGACAAAACCCTGGGTGCTTTCATCTCATCATCCACTATACATGTATACAAAAAATAATAATAATAAAAGGAAAGAAGGCTGCTGATTTCTAGCTGGAAAATGAGCTGGGATGTATTAGCAAACAAAAAGGTATACTGAAATGTGTGGATATTAAGGCCTTGACCCTGTCAGCCATTGCAAGGGGTGCAGCAGGGTTCTCAAAGTTATTGCACTCCAATGCAAATGAAATTTATACACGGAGACAAGTAAGGACATGAACTAGGAGTAGGTCTATACACAGAGAGTGAGATTCAAAGGGCCAGCACAGGCCTAAGTGCTGCTTAGTCGCACCTAAGTCTTCAAAATCACGTAGGCCTTGTTCTGGCCCTCTGCACAAGGGTGAATTTCACCTTCCAGGCCCATTCTTTTAAGCTGCTAGTCCTGCGTGTTATCTAACTCCTGTCCTGCAGATTGTCCTCTGGAAGGCAAATGGCCGATGGGCAGGAGTAAGCTATGTGTGGGGCAAGGATTTCAGGTTTAGGCTAGGCATGGTGGTACATCTCAAACTCCACTTACACCAGTGCACCCTTTTTCCTAGTTGTACAGGGTAGAAAGTAGGTGAGGACAAAGGCCATGTCTCAGGAGATATGGCTTGAAGCAGTATCCCCGTCAGGCTGTTGAGGGGCTTAGCCAAGTGTTCCTTTCTTAGGCCTCTCTTCCTGATACCCCAGGGTAACCTGGCAGTTGCACTCTCATTGACACATTAGGTTCCAGTGCCTTCCCTCTCACACTCATCAGTTTTTATTTTATGTCTGTGTATGGCAACACTCCAAACCTGCACTGTTCATGATCAAACTCTAAATCTGCAGCTCTTTTGTCATAGTCACAGTTTGATCTGTATGATCTTACCTACAGAAGCATGTGTATCGTAATAGCTATGCCCAACACAGTGAGGTAAAGATAGCGCCACCTACCTAGCCCAACAGATTACTGAATGGACTCTGTATTGCTATGTGAAAGTCCCAGCTTTAATTACTGGCTGTTTCTCTTGCTTTTCACAAGAGCAGGGACAAGATGCTGAGGGGGAGAGACCGCTCTGGAGAAGAACAGAATCTCAAGTCATTTCATAGGGAAGGGCGCTAATGAGTTCTGAAAGGTTCCAGCCACGTTACTTACTAGGCCTGCCATATCTCTTCAGCAAGCTGAGGGACTATTTTTACCTTTTGCCATCCCAGTATTTGAGGGGCAGTGGTTCTGGTGATGCCAAAACTTGGAATCCTGGGACTTGGGGGGGGGGGGAGGCGTTTGGGTTTGTTGGGTAGGGTAGGAGGGATGTTCATCATGGCTGTGGATTTCATTCACGTACTTGTTCATTACTGACCCTTTGTAAATGAAATATTTGGACCACATAATCACTCTTTAAAGCCTGATCTCTCTCTTTCTCTCTCTCTGAAAGTCCAGGCACGAGGCATTTAGACACAAGTGATATATTATATGGCATGATGGCCTTTTCAAGGTTATAGATCAACACCCCATTCAGATAAGCAGGTTGGGACTTTGACCAGCATGGTGGCCTGAATTCTTGCTTGATCACTTAATTTTTTATAATAACCCACACCTCTGTATTTGTAGCATGATATGGGCCTGTTGTAGCTTGTGCTTCGTTGAAAGTAAAATTTCAAAAACAATCTTGAATTCTTATTTCACCGGCCTGCATTCATTCATTATTTGTGTCAAACCTATAAATCAACACTGCGATTCCCTTTGTAGAAGCAGTTCCCCGTTCTACCGTTATTCCTCTAATAATCTCATCTCTTTCAGCTTATGCAGCTGCCTTCTGCTGTCTTTAAATAATTGCTTGTAGATTAAAATTCTTGGCATAGAGTGGCCTTTCTCTAATCATATGTCATCATCCTGATTATTTCTGCTCCTCGGGGGATTGAAAGCTTGTAATCTTAATTTGTAAACCAGTCTGATTAAAGGTATCTTATTTACAGGGCTTTAAATGAGAACTCAGTATGTTTCCTTTATTTAAGGGAAAATACTAATAAATTCACCTTTTTATTGAGGTGGTTTGTGAGAGGGCAGCCAGCCTTTGGGCTACTCAGGCACATGCATATGGCACAGCTACCACAGCATATTTTGTTAAAACAGTCCTGCTGCTCATTATTAAGATGCAAAATGTTCTGCTACAGTCACCCCTGACTGCTTGGCTAATGTACCTTGACTCCAAACCCCATGTAAATCCATTCCTTTGCAATGTACACAGTGTTCACATCAAACAAATTCAGTCCTTCCTTCCCCTCCCAACAATCCCTTTATGGGTGAGTTCTGTAAAATGGCCAACATCTGTATGTTTGGGTTTCTAAAGAGAGTGGGAGTTGTGGATTGGTAAGTACCTCTGAAAATGAGGCCACTTATTTAGGTGCCCAAGTATAGATTTAGGAGCCTACCTTTAGAAACCAACGTTGGCCATTACTTTTACACAGAACGTCTCAGTATGAGATTATCAATTGATAAAATGTTTCACAAAGATTTAAGTTAAGATCTTAAAACAAAACTTTTCCTTTACTGGTTTATAAAGCTGCTACCAAAATGTTGAGTTTAAAAATAAAGTTAGGTATTTGTATTGGCCATTTGTTTCTTAAATAATGTGTCTGACACTTGAGAAAAGGCACATCATGAGCTTAGTTCATAAAAAAAAAAAAAGTGTGTAGGTAATGTTAACCCATCTACCAAATAAATCAAGTCAAACAAAGCAGTAAAAGGCAGCAATGAAATGGCAGAGCATTAGCTGTCAACATGAATTTATTAACATGAATGGTATTTCTGAACAAGAAGGTATTAGGGCTGAGTGGAAATTTTCTGCTAACATGTTTTTTATGTCTATTTCAATAATTTATTTTAGAAACTGGAATGGAACGTTTTGATTTACTGTTTCAAATGACTTTTTTCAATTTTTTTAAAAAAATTGTATTTAAAAAAAATCAAAATCTGAACAAAACTTTGACCCAAAGCAATTTTTTTCAGAATTTTGCTCCACGGGAAATTTTTAAAAATTGTTTTCATCTCGTTTTTTAATAGAAAAAACTTCAAAATCCTAGAATTTTCTGTGAAACGAAAAATCTGGTTCCCGCACAGCTCTGCTAGTGATATGCTTATAGCATTAGTCTATTTTTCATCATTACTTTGTTTCTGTAGTAAATTATATCAGTCATAAAGCTTTCATTAAACAAAGATTCATTTGCAGGCTGAGTCATGGCCACCACTCTGTTAAAGCCAAAGTTGGTGTTGTCCTGCTTTAAATGCTTCGAAGCTGTAAAGCTAAATTATATGTAAAAATCTTATTAGGTTTTCTGTTCTGAAGGCAAGGGTTCTTGTATGAGAAAGTGAACTATACAGTTTTGGCTTTCTTCCAATGATAATATATGACTGCTTAGACTGAATGTTATAGGCAATGAGAAATGGATGTGTTTGTATTGCCACTTAATTTACTAAATCTGCCATTAATAGAAAAGCAGTATTCTATTATGAACATACACAGTAAAAGAAAATACTTGGTATTACTTTTCTTTTTCCTTTACTTGAATAATATCTCTATGTGCCTGTGTACGTATGGTATATAATGGTACATGTAAGGAGAGTGCTGAAATAGGTGCAATGGGTTAATGAATCAGTTGAAATGAATCTCATAGTAGTAAACAGCAAATGTCTCCAGAGCCTTTTCCATATAAAATGTAAATTATTTTGAGCTGTGCAGATCTGTTTAATTTTAATATTTCCATTGGAAATGTCTTCAACTTTCTTCTAAGCATTCTATTAAAATTCTACACAATAGGTTTTGCATTAATTATATTTGGTGCAAATACTTTGTTAAAATTAATTGGCTAAATTTAGCTTTGGATGCAGGCAACCAACTTACTTTGAGTTCATATTAAATAAGACAACTCCATGTATAATCTATTATATGCTATTAGGATAAGTGTGCATTATTTCTAATATCAGCTATACCAAATACAACTCTTTTCTTAAACATCCACAATTGGAGCTAATATATCTGTGAAGAAACATATTCTGCCAGATAACACAAAGAGTCCACAAGAAATAGTACATATAAGATGCAGAGCAAAAAAGCATGCAAGCCACATCTTGATAAAGCCTCTGGAAGTTTCCTGCAAATGTTGTTGCGTGACCAAAAATATGATGTCTGTGCAAGATAAATTAATGCAAATGGGTGGTTAGAAGTGCAGTTACCAATGGGTAAGTCCACAAATCTTGCCAATGTATTTATAAATACTTGTTTGAAATGTGGTCCACAAAGCACAGACTACATTATAAATACTACACCATCCATTCCTGCCATACAGATTTCAACTAGAAATTCTTGCCTCTCTTCTTCAGACAGTATTAGTATTTCTTCAAAAAATATTTCCCTCAAATTATCATCACTTGGTCTTATGTGCATTTGCAAGCTTCTTCCCATGGGCAGGGATGGCTCCAGGCACCAGCAAAACAAGCAGGTGCGTAGGGCGGCACATTTCTAGGGGCGGCATTCTGGCGCCGGCCATCATAGGTGCTGACTCCGGGGCATGGGGAAAAAGTGCCCCCACTGCCCCAGCTCGCCTCTGCTCCGCCTCCACCTGCTCCCCTGAGCACACCACCGCCGCTCCGCTTCTCCCCACTCCCTCCCAGGCTTGCCACATGCGAAACAGCTGTTTCATGCAGCAAGGCTTGGAGGGAGGAGAAGTTGAGCAGCGGGCTCTCGGGGGAGGCGGCAGTGGTGGAGCGGCGGTGAGCTGGAGCGGGGAGCGGTTCCTCTATCCCCTGTTACTTCCTGTGCCCCACCACCCTAGCTCACCTCCGCTCTGCCTGCTCCCCTGAATGTGCCGCTACTCCGCTTCTCCACCCTCCCTCGCCTGAGCAGGCGGTGCACTCGCGGGAGCAGGCGAAGCGGAGGTGAACTAGGGCGGGAGGTCACGGGGGGACCCCCAGGAAGCAATGGGGGGGAATGTGGCACGCCCAGGGGAGGAGGTGGGGCTGGGGATTTATGGAAGGAGTTCAGAAGGGGTGGAGTTGGGGCAGGGCCAGGGGCAGGGAGGCACGGAAAAAAAGGGGGGCGGACAACATTTTTTTGCTTGGGGCGGCAAAAATCCTAGAGCCGGCCCTGCCCATGGGGAAACAATTCTATTTTTATTTTCCTGTATTTTCATCATAAATAGAGTAAATGGTATGCTCAGGGCCAGCTCCAGACCCCAGCGCATCAAGCGCGTGCTTGGGGCGGCATGCCACGGGGGGCGCTCTGCCTGTCGCCGAGAGGGCGGCAGGCGGCTCCAGTGGACCTCTTGCAGACGTGCCTGCAGAGGGTCCGCTGGTCCCGCAGCTTCAGTGGAGCATCCGCAGGCGTGCCTGCGGGAGGTCCACTGGAGCCACGGGACCAGCGACCACCCGAGCGCCCCCCACAGCGTGCCACCCTGCTTGGGGCGGCGAAATTCCTAGAGCCGCCCCTGGGTATGCTGGAGGTCCTGGTCATTTATCTGCAAAATTCACATTTTCTGATAGAATTCTACACTGAAAAATTGACACTCAATTTTTTTTATTTTATTTTTATTTTTTTAAATTTTGGAAAACTGTTGTTTAATCAAGAAACCACTAACACTGGCTGGGACCTGACAGATCTTTAGCAAGCTCCCCTAGGTGGCTCTGTACACTCAGAGCAGGTCTTCCTCACCTGCCTTTAACAAAGATAGTTGATTGCACAAAGTTCTGCATTGGTTCTATGAAGTAGATGAACACTTGTTGGACACTGAGGTGACACCATCAAGCTCACTTAATCTCTCAGTATCATCATCTAGTATTTTATCTAATTTCTTGGGGGCCAATCTTGTTGCTTTAAGTCAATGGAGGTTTTGTTACTGGGAGCAGAATGAGAACATGGAATCCTTTCACTGATAGTTAGGGTCCCATCCACCCTCTTGGTAATTGACTAAAATAACTAATCACTCTAAAAAAATCCTTATGTCTATCCTGATTTTTTTTTTCATTTTTAGGCTATTATGCCTTATGTAGCCAAGATGATTTTGTGGAGTAGCACCATCCTTAATTGATATTATTGTGCTCCATAGGTTTCTCTTATATGCAGTACTCTGTATCATCTACCCCATCTTTCTGTTATAATCATTTTTCTTTTACTCTTTTTTCCAATGTCCTTTATATAATGCAGGGACCAGAATTTAGGGTCATATTTGTCACATTTTCCACATGTTCAGTTCTCATTCACATCAAGAAGAGAACATCCTGCCCCATAGAATTTAGTAATGACAGCCTGAAATAACCTATACAGACCTCAGTAATACCTAAGATCCCAGGGAAAAAGTAATTCGTGTGTGAAATGGAAAGTAAGGGAAAAACTCTTGAACTAGAAAGTTTCAGACCTTTTACCCAAACTCAGAATAATCAAATCAAAATTAATCCCAAACATTTCAAAAGGCTTATGTGTGGTCTTTCATCCTTCAGAACATATTTAAAACGTGATTTAAGTAACAGGATAAGGTATGTTATTTATTTATCAGTAGGGAATGGCATACAACGCTCTTTCCCCTCGATCAGACTGACAATCCTTTCCATAATAGGTCTTGGAACAAACTGAAAATATAAGGATCAAAACCACTGGTACATAATATGCTCCTGTTAAATTAAACTTATTTGTACACATGGTGCTTTTGTGATCAAATAATTTTTGTTTTTACTGTTGAACAATTGCAAAGTCAGTTGCAAATTCATAGTCAATGTCGCTTATTTCTCTCATCAAATATCAAGCTATTCAGGGGTGGCAGTTTGAATGAGATGTTATTGGGACACCATGACACCCATATAAAGAGAACTCCTCTACCTGGGAATTATGCTTTGCTTTTACAGTCAAAACACATACCATTCTCTCTTTTCTGTCCGCTTTACATTAAAATAAATCTGTCAATGGGATGATGTCAAGTTACACAACTATACAATGGGTGTGAGAACTGATCATTATTTACTATGAAAATACAATGTTACAATTTACAATCATAATAAGGCTGCTCTCCACTGCCAGTCCAGTATAAGGATCTTTAGTGTAAATGAGAATCAGCTCACTATGTTTACTCAGTCAACTATCCTGTCTGCTCTCCATAATGGACAATTAGGATCTGATTCTCCACTGCCCTGAACCTATCATTTGCATCTGTGCAAAGTGGGTGCAAAAAGCTAGCATTCTGATTTAGTAGCATTTTACAGCCACGTGTGGGACAAGAGAGAATCAGGCTCATAGTCTGGGAAGTAAGAATGTCTTATCCTATCTATTTAATTAGTTTTATTATAGTACACATCTGTGAAAAAGCTTAGCACAACTGGCAATGCAGTGAGAAACTTTATATCTTTATAAGATATCCAAGCAGTATACTTTCTAATAGTTTTCCCATTGGATTTCATTGTTCAGTCATGAACTCCTTTTTATAATTGAATTTCTCTTCCAAAAATGGCTGTACCCACACACATACTGCAAGATATCATCTATTGTCATTAATGCCAAAAGACCGTTCAATAGCATTTATGAAAGAAAACCTCTGACAGAATGCAATATTCCACTTCACCAAAATAAAAACAAAACCCTTTGATTTACACAGTCTGGTTCTTTTCCTATAATGTAGACATTTTCGTGAGCATTCTGTTTTTCCTGTGATTAATGGTGCTATTTATCTCAAGAACTTGAAAATAATCAGGTATCTATTGGAAGATGTTGGGCTAAATTCACTGACTGCAGTGGAATTACACCAGGGTTGAATGGAGCCCCTGGTGTGTAATGGCAATCCATTCGGGAGCCTAAAAAAGTTCAGAGACCTGATTGGGAGAAACATCCCAAAGTTGGAGGCTCTGCACAGAGGTTTGATGCATGCAATAGGGAGACCCCGGCAGTGAGTAGAGGTGCAACAGAGCCTGATGTTTGTGCTGGGATTCATTTCGAAAGTTGAGGCAGTATTCTATGGAATCCACCTGTTGGAGTTGGCAATAAAGATACTACTAACATTTCCACCAGTGTTCAAAGGTAAGGTATGTGTACTAGTGCAGGATAGGAATGTGTGTGTGTTTTCATTGAACGCTGTCTGACTTGTCATGGGTTAGCATATTTCTTTCCCCCCTCATGTGGAGGGAATCGGCTTCCAGGAATTGATGGTTGCTGCTACCCAATGCTAGCAGGTGCCAAGCCCTTAAAGGCTATGCCAAAGCTTTTCCAAGCACTGAAAGCAGAAGACTGGTATGCCCTTGGGGAAACGATGGTCCAGTGGTTAGGGCACTAGCCTAGGTCTTGGGAGCTCTGGATTCATGTCCCTGTTCTGCCACAGACTTTCTGTGTGACTTTGGGCAAGTCTCTGTGTCTCAAATCTGCATCTGGAAAATAGGAATAATAGTACTTCTCTACCTCACAGGGGTGTTGTGAGGATGAATACAGTAAAGATTATTTAGGTTCTACTGTAATGGGAGCCATATAAATACCTTAGAATTGTGGGTGCTGGAGGGTCTACCCTCTGGACCCTACTCTATGGACAAGTGCACCAATGGATTAACCAGCAATTGCATATCAAACCTGGGGATCAGTTACACCAAGGCTATAGGTTTAACCTCTGTAATGTAATACTTTGGGTGTAAGAGTTGCTTGCTATATTGGCATGCATATTGGTTGAGCAACAAAAGTGAGCATTAATGTGCCATGCACTACCAGTGTTGAGTTATGGAATTGCCAGCAGTGGCATAGCAGTGGAAAAATGCTTGCTGTCATGGCAGGGTTGTCGTCAGTGCATGGCAGTGGTTTCTCACATGCATCCCGCTTCATGCACTGCCTCACACTAGTCAGGAAGGAGTTCATCTTGAAAGTGAAGATTGTTTTCATAACAACCAGCAATATCTGCAGTTCCTTCCGCCTGTCTTGAGTTGCACATACACATTTCCAAGAGCTTCAGACAAAGAACCAACTGCCCTGCCAGCAGATGGAGATGGTGAAGTGGTAGAAATGAATGGGTAGCCAGGTAATATTTTTAACTATGCTGCTTCACGCAGACCCAAGAAGACAGCAAGCTGCACTTTGCCCACTCGTAAGGATATTGTGTGACATCCTTCCTTCTGAAGCTATGTGATATCTCAGACTTAGTCACTGGGATGATACTTACATTACCCAGGTGATACTACTGTTCTGATTCTTGGGCGGGAGGGGTCATCATGTCTATGGTCCAGTAGTATGAGCAAGTTAGTTTATTATATTGTATAAGTAGAGCAGCACTTTAGTCAAACTAGCTCACCAAAATCTCCTTCACATCTAGTCTTTCCGGTCTCTTATATCAGTAAACAGTTTCGGGCATTAGCGCAGCCAATGAATATCAAATGATCCTAGCTGTTCTACTTGGCTAAGCTGAAGTCTAGGAGACTGACTTCTAGAACTGGGCAAAGTAAAATGGAGACAGAGCAGCCACCTTTGACCTGGGAAGATGTAAGCTTAGAAAAAGTATTCAGGTTTGTTTATTTATCAACCCTTTTCAATGCTACTATAGTATAGATCAAATTCCTAAAAGAATGTATCAAACAAGCTGAACAGTCTCTTTATGGGCAAGGCAAAGCAGAGCCATCGGAGATTAACTAATAGGTACTTCCCATATAATTAGTATTTACTTTATTAATGAGTCATCAAGGTTTAAATTACCACACTCATTTCTATTCAGCACAGTATGCTGGGCAGTTAGAGTATGTACTGTATAAACTATTAACATATCTTTCTGAATTCTTTTATGGCCCATGTGTGTGTGTGTTTAAAGCTTTATAACACGTTGATGTAATATATTTTTTAAGTATTTTTATTTCTTAAGCCTCTGACTACCTGACAACAATATGAAATTTGGTAGAGGGAACATCTTTGACAACACCTATCTAGATTGTTGTCTACTTGTTTAATGTAAATATACTCAAAACCACATTTAAAAAAAATATAAATGAGAGCAAAGCTGTAAAATAATGTTAATGCCACAAGTGAGGTAGGATTGTGTTTTTAGGTTTTCATCTCTCTTTAAGGAGAAAAATAGTCTAGTTGAAAATTACATAATTATGTTTCTTTTACCTAAGGCAAGTTCTGCCAGTGAACCATCATCAAAGGTTTGCATTTAAGCAGGAAACCAGCATTTCTGGCTGGAAAGAAAGACAGCATTATCTCTAGTTTGTTTAATTTAAGCTGTAACAGTAAAACTTTAGCACGAACATGGGAGTTTGCCTGTACATGGCTCAGGAAGAGAGACCAAGCAAGAGATGAAGTGAATGTTAGATATGGGTGTGCATATCTTCATGCCTGGCTTAGAAGATTTAGTATAAATCACTGAGCAAAGCTGTGAGATGTTATCTCAATGCCAATACATCAGCATGTTTTCCTTGGCTGAAAATTGGCCATCTTTTCTGAATTCCAAGTCAGTTATCAGAATAGGAGACCCAAAACTATCTCTCAGAGGGGATAGGGGTGGGAAGAGAGAGAGAGAGAGCGCACATGATTGGTAAGAGAAGGTATGCTGGAATGCATTTTGTGCTGAACTGAGGTAGAATGCTGTTGCAGTACAGTACTTTCCTCTGGGAATTTCCTATGGAACAACATTGACCAGATAACTAACTAAATAGATATTGGTGAGAGAGAGAGAGAATACAAGGGATATTTATCCTTAACTTAAACAGGTCCAATAATATCTGGAAGAGCTAATCATATTACTGTATGTATAACTACTGCAATCAACAGGTTAAAACCTTGTTACTGGAGCCATCTGGAAAATAAATCCTCTCTCAAGGAAATTGCTGCTCCACTCTGCATGCTGTTACAAGTTAAGCTTGTATAAAGCAAAGGGTGAAGAGACTTGAAAGATTATCTTGCCATGAAAATTTGAAATACACATGATTTCATCACAGGCACTTTCAGAGATGAAGTAAAACATATAGGACAGTGATTCTCAAACTTTTCTACTCGTGATCCCTTTCACATAGCAAGCCTCTGAGTGTTCCCCCCACTCCTATCAAGTACAATGCTTTTTTTAGATATTTAACACCCCTATAAATGCTGGAGGCAAAGTGGGTTTTGGGGTGGAGGCTGACAGCTTGTGACACCCCCATGTAAGAACCTTGTGACCGCCCTGAAGGGTCCCAACCTCCAGTTTGAGAGCCCCTGATATGGAAGGCTATAGACATTAAATATTACTAGACATTCCCAAATAATTTACTGTTGTATTCTTAGTACTGTTCTGTCTTCATGTGATTGGGGGGCCTGATCCAAATTCTGCTGAAGTTGATGGGAAAAGTCACATTGCCTTCAAAGGGCTTTGGTGCAAGCCCTCTATGTAAATTGCATATTGCATTGGTCTATGAGGAAGATTGAACAGCAGAATATGTTTTGCCAGGTTTATAACCCACTTGAAAACTGGGCTCTAGAATTAGACACCAAAAATCATAGCATCTCAGGGTTGGAAGAGACCTCAGGAAGTCATCTAATCTAACCCCCTGCTCAAAGCAAGACCCATCCCCAGACAGATTTTTGCCCCAAATCACCCCCTCAAGGATTGAACTCACAACCCTGGGTTTAGCAGGCCAGGGCTGAGCTATCCCTCCTCCCTTCTGAGGGCTGTTTAGGTTTAGCAAAAAGTGAGAGATGGATTTGTGTTTTTTCAAAATGTTAATTCCCTAGTTCCTAGAAGCAGAGCAAGCATTATCTTCCAACATGAATCTTTGGTGACAGGCTTCCTTTTAGTTAGAAAGACTTTGTTATATTTCCTTTGAAAAACAATAGTTGAAATGAAGGGAAAGGGAGTATAACTAACATTAATAGGATGAAATTAAGAAAGGGAAAACTTATGTTGAATATCAGGAAAAACATCCTGACAGCGAGATCTATTAGACAGCTGAATAGTCTCTTGAAGGAAGTGCAGGAAGCCACATTGCTTGAGACATTTTAACACTACCCTGGATAAAGCACAAGAAAATATATCATAGGAACTAATCTGGCAGAGACAAAGGAAAAAGGGTAGCTGGCCAAACAGACCCTTTCTGTCTGACTTCTAGAGAAGTTAAAAAGTAGCAGCGGCTTAGTGAAGCCTTAGAACACCACCGGGATCTTCAAACCCTTCTGAAGCAGTTTAACCAGGTGCTCTGTTCTGGTATGCAGATTGATATGATACAGATTCTATTGAACATATACAGTTTTTAAGCACTGACAATCACATCAGTAGGGTCTAGACCAAAATGTAAAGCTGACAAGGCAAATTCCCTGAGATAATAAGGCAAACTGTAAAGACAAATTTGGGAAATTTAACTCCTGTAACTTTGAAAATGGCCTTAATGTGGCTATAACTCAAAAGAATATTGGAGCCACCAATCCTTACCTGTACAGCTCATTTGGGGCTAACAGACCATGTCCCCACTGCCTGTGGTCGTGTTTAAAACCTAACTGTGGGAGAGAATGGGCCAAATTCTGATCCACCAGCATAAATGATGAGATCAGAATTTGGCCCAGGGCATCTACTGCATAAACATACTTATCTGGTTATTAATGCTGTAGTTACCAAAATGTAATGTGCATGCATCGATCTGGCACTAACGAATCCATTACCATTCTTCAGACAACTATAGCTCGGTGCTAGTTTCAGTTTTACTGGGACATTGGCTTGAAGTTCACAGTTGGCTGGCTTTTTTTTTTTTGTTGTTTTTATTGGTTGTGCATTTGATGGGAGGATGTGTGATAAATCCTATTAAATATGAAGTGGTTTCTTAAAGAAAGGAATTCTCCCATAAAATTATGCAATTAAAATATTTTCATTAACACAAAATATGCATTTTGAGAAACATCTTTTTCCTCCTGACTTATTTACAATCATTAAGGGTTTGTTCTTTAAGGGTTCTTATTTACAGTTCATCAAAACTGTTCCTAGCATCTTCTAAATACCGTTCGCCAGAAATAAAGCATATGTTTAGCACTCAGGAAACGCTTTAGAAGATTAAAAATCACAGTGTGAAGAGGAAAATGATACCCTAAACCTCCCCTGCACTCAGACAAGCAGACAGCCACATCATGTGTAGCTGAATCAGACTTTAGGAACTGCTTGCACAAACTATGGAAACGTCTGGCAAGATAAAATGTACCCTGAGCTGGAAGAAAATGAGTCAGTGGTCACATGATGTTCCATGGCCAGAACTTTAAAACAAACTTTCAGAAACTCATTCAGCATATGTTGATGAACACACAGATGAAAGCATGTATTGTACAGATGGGAATTCCAGTGTCTTGCTCAGGGACTTTAGAACTTATGAAAGAAAGCATTTACAGTGTAATTTGTAGGACAAACACCAAAAAAATCACCTTCTTCAGACTGGTATAGTAGTTATGAAAGCCTTGTTTTCCTGAACATACTGAAGTATTCACACGTACACATATGGTATTTGAGCTTAACTCATCTGTCCCTTGGTGCATTCTTCATCACTGAAAGAGAAAAACAAAACAGAAGAAAATGGGAAAGACTGCTGCTGAAAGAAAAGCCCCATTTTATTCAGTCTTATGCATGAAAAAGAAAAGAATGATAAAGATCTTTCTCCAGGTTAGTTCTCACTTGCCTTGTGGATTTGAACTCCACTAGGAATGTTTTACAGACTACAGAATCATTGGGTGTTTGGGGTTTTGGTTTTTTTGTTTTTTTAAACATCTAAAGGATGGAAGAAAATAATTTCTCATATCAAACTGGCTGGTGTTTGTTTGTTTGTTTGTTTGTTTTTATAGCAACTTAAACAAAACAAAACTTCGCATAGGCTCAACTGGATGATTAAACAGTGTGGTGTAATATCCAAATTAGAATGCCCAAAGATATAGGATAAGGATTTTGAAGAGGCCTAAGAAAGTAAGATGCCATCATCCACTGACTTTCAGTGAGATTGGACATTTTACACCCCCGCCCCCCTATCCAACCCTTTGAAAATCCCAACCTTAAAGATGTGCAAAACTTGGTGTGTGTTGTTCGCAGGTATTCATGCAAATGTTTGTTTATTTTGGTTTGGATGGATTTGCACCTCTCAAGTGTTACATTTGGGGGACCAAAGAAAACCTCAAAACAACAGTTTCACCCCAAACCACCTATTTGTAGTTCAAAAAAACAATTTCCTGATGAGTCTAAAATAGATCCCACTTTGTTCTAAACTCAGCCTATGTTTACTTAAACTTGAAGCAGGTTTGCTCAAAGCTCAGCCCAGTTCGCCGAAGGATTTGCAAATCTTTTGGCAAACTTAGTCCAAAGTTTGAAATTGTTACAAAACCCACTACCAGGTAAGGAGGCGAGAATAGCAGAGGACCTTTCGACGGTTACAGAGTGTTCCTTCAGAAGGGTACATATCACAATTGAGACTTTATGGGTCATATTTTCAACTGGCTTCAAACCAGTCTCCATGGGGTTTTTTTGAATATAACACCATATTTGAATGCAGGCACAGGCGTATGTGAGCACCACTTGATTTGTTAAATGCACAAATGCCCACACCACAGTGGAGATGTATCTGAGAGTCTGTCTCTGGTTTTTGAGCACACAAACAGGTGAGCATGGAACATTTCAGATTTGGGGCCCATCTGAAAATGTTGCATTAAACATTTTAAACGAAGACTTGTGATGGAAAACAATTGAAAAGACCTTGCTGCTATGGTTATGAAATATTTTAGCCATATACATGTATTGAAATACATATCTCCTGATCCTCAGCTACTCTAAGGGTATGTCTACACTAAAGCTGGAAGGGTGACTAAGGTAGTCCACTAGAAATAGATGCGTAACCACAGTGGCGTAAGCAGAGGGAGTAGATAGTGACCCCAAACATGATTCCATCTGAGACCATAGGTACTGCCCAAAAAAAAAAAGTGTGCTCTTAACTCAGGTTACCTAACCCATGTTAGCTAACTCAGGTTGGAATAGCAGTGAAGACACAGCAACTCGGTTTTGAACTCAGACCAGCACCTTGAGTTAAAGCCTATAGGGGAGGCTGAGTTTAGCTAACCCAAGTTAGGAATGCACTTTTTTTGCAATGTCATCATATCCTAAGGCGCTGTTATGCTCTGCTCTGGCAGTATAAATAGGCTGTAGTGCTACTGAGAATGAGGGCCACCGAATTTAATATTACAGTTAAGGTTCTTTTGTTTAGCAACTATTATCCCAGCTCTTCCAAGTAACATCACAGGAGGAACATATGCACCGTTCAACTCTATTTGTGAGTTTATTAGTTGACTTGTGCATGTATTTTTAAAAACATTTGGGTAGCTTTAGTTTTAAAATCAGCAATACATTTTATATTGGGCAAACTTCAAACTGAAATAAGGGGAGTTACATCAGAGATGAAGTTGGACTAGTCTTTAAATTATTAATCTTGTCAATCTGCTGAAGTTTGTTCTTAGTCCTTGTTCAGGCAAAACTCATTGACTCAGTCTGCATAGAACTGAGTAAAATAATTAAAAATAATGAGGATCTCCTTGTGCTGTGTCTGATTAAAATGGCATTAACTTTTATTTATTGACCCTTTGCTAATTGACCACAGTGGCAATGTGAGATTTCTTGGCTGGTTGCATAGATATTAATGTGTTGGGGTTTATAATTGTATTGTACATTACTTTTGCTATAACATCCAGCGTATGCACTGGAATACTTGAAGACTGTGGTTTTCAATGAGGTGCAGCTGTTCTTACAAAGATATGATTTTCATTGCCATCACTTTTCTGTTGGGTGCTCTGTCTGTAATAAGATTCCCGTGCAACTTCCCAGGCTGTTAACAATATGCTGAAGTCTACAGATTCAGCCTAGCACTTTGATCCAAGATGCATATTTTGATCTGTTTGTCAATGATATCAAGAAAGAGAAAATAAATCTACAGTACTACAGTCCACTTTGATACTAGCATCCTGTCAGTAGGTTTGGACTGGCTGAGAGGACTTCAGATAAATGCCACAGAAGCCTCCAAAACTTGGCTAGCCACATTTCTACTTTTGTCCTTATGTGTGTGATGTTTGAGGGGCAGTGGTATAGTAGTAGATAATGATCATAGAATATCAGGGTTGGAAGGGACCTCAGGAGGTCATCTAGTCCAACCCCCTGCTCAAAGCAGGACCAATTCCCAACTAAATCATCCCAGCCTGGGCTTTGTCAAGCCTGACCTTAAAAACCTCTGAGGAAGGAGATTCCACCACCTTCCTAGGTAACCCACTCCAGTGTTTCACCACTCTCTGAGTGAAAAAGTTTTTCCTAATATCCAACCTAAACCTCCCCCTCTACAACTTGAGACCATTACTCCTTGTTCTGTCATCGGGTACCACTGAGAACAGTCTAGATCCATCCTCTTTGGAACCCCCTTTCAGGTAGTTGAAAGCAGCTATCGAATCCCCCCTCATTCTTCTCTTCTGAGACTAAACAATCCCAGTTCCCTCAGCCTCTCCTCATAAGTCATGTGCTCCAACCCCCTAATCATTTTTGTTGCCCTCCGCTGGACTCTTTCCAATTTTTCCACATCCTTCTTGTGTGGGCCCCAAAACTGGACACACTACTCCAGATGAGGCCTCACCAATGTCGAATAGAGGGGAATGATCACATCCCTTGATCTGCTGGCAATGCCCCTACTTATACAGCCCAAAATGCCATTAGCCTTCTTGGCAACAAGGGCACACTGACTCATATCCAGCTTCTCGTCCACTGTAACCCCTAGGTCCTTTTCTGCAGAACTGCTTCCTAGCCATTCGGTCCCTAGTCTGTAACAGTGAATGGGATTCTTCCATCCTAAGTGCAGGACTCTGCACTTGTCCTTGTTGAACCTCATCAGATTTCTTTTGGCCCAATCCTCTAATTTGTCTAGGTCCCTGTGTATCCTCCCCCTCCTACCCAGCATATCTCTACACTCCCTCCAAGGTTAGTCTGCAAACTTGCAGAAGAGAGTGCCACCCCATCCTCCTCTAGATCATTAATGAATTGAAAATAAAACCAGCCCCAGGCAACCCCTTTGGGGCACTCCACAACTGAAACGACTACCAACCAGACATGGATCACTACCACCGAGCCGCCGATCCGGCCAGCTTCCTATCCACTTTCTATCCACCTTATAAATCGTCAGCCCCCATACTTTTTTTTGCCGGCAAGAATACTGTGGGGAGAGACTATGCTAAAAAAAAAAGAATAAAGTAGCCAATAGCACATCCATCCACCTCATCCACATCCTCTCCCTCTCTAAAATAAAATATAAAGGCAATAGCATTACTGGTGAATCCATGCCAATCTGAATCACTTTCTTCTCCTTTAAGTGCTTCAGAATTGATTCCTTGAGGACCTGCTCCATGATTTTTCCAGGGTCTGAGGTGAGGCTGACTGGCCTGTAGTTCCCCGGATCCTCCTTCTTCCTTTTTTAAAAGATGGGCACTACAGTAGCCTTTTTCCAGTCATCCAGGACCTCCCCCATTGGCCATGAGTTTTCAAAGATAATGGCCAATGGCTCTGCAATCACATCCGACAACTCCTTTAGCACCTCGAATGCAGTGCATCCGGCCCCATGGACTTGTGCTCGTCCAGTTTTTCTAAATAGTCCCGAACCACTTCTTTCTCCACAGAGGGCTGGTCACCTTCTCCCCATACTGTGCTGCCCAGTGCAGCAATCTGGGAGCTGACCTTGTTTGTGAAGACAGAGGCAAAAAAATCATTGAGTACATTAGCTTTTTCCACATCCTCTGTCACTAGGTTGCCTCCCTCATTCAGCAAGGGGCCCACACTTTCCTTGACTTTCTTCTTGTTGCTAACATACCTGAAGAAACCCTTCTTGTTACTCCTAACATCTCTTGCTAGCTGCAACTCCAAGTGTGATTTGGCCTTCCTGATTTCACTCCTGCATGCCTGAGCAATATTTTTATACTCCTTTCTGGTTATTTGTCCAATCTTCCACTTCTTGTAAGCTTCTTTTTTGTGTTTAAGATCAGCAAGGATTTCACTGCTAAGCCAAGCTGGTCGCCTGCCATATTTACTATTCTTCCTACACATCGGGGTGTTTTTTTCCTGCAACCTCAATAAGGATTCTTTAAAATACAGCCAGCTCTCCTGGACTCATTTCCCCCTCATGTTATTTTCCCAGGGGATCCTGCCCATCAGCTCCCTGAGGGAGTCAAAGTCTGCTTTTCTGAAGTCCAGCGTCTGTATTCTGCTGCTCTCTTTTCTTCCTTGTGTCAGGATCCTGAACTCAACCATCTCATGGTCACTGCCTCCCAGGTTTCCATCTACTTTTGCTTCCCCTACTAACTCTTCTCTGTTTGTGAGCAGCAGGTCAAGAAGAACTCTGCCCCTAGTTGATTCCTCCAGCACTTGCACCAGGAAATTGTCCCCTACACTTTCCAAAAATTTCCTGGATTGTCTGTGCACTGCTGTATTTCTCTCCCAGCAGATATCAGGGTGATTAAAGTCTCCTATGAGAACCAGGGCCTTCGATCTAGTAACATGATAGGTGGGTTGACATAAGCAGTTGGCATGGTGATTGGATGAGCATTTCATGTAGCCATTTTATAATTGCTTGCTATCGAGCAGAAAGTACAGAAGGGAATTATTGAACAATTGATCTTTGCAAGTGTTAGACTCTCCCCACACAGGCCCGGATTCAACAGGTTACTTAAGCACATGCCTAACTTTAAGCAAGTGAGTAGTCCTATTCCCTCTGATGGGACCAATCCCATGCTTAAGTGCCTTGCTGACCTGGGGCCTCAACGGGTGCATCTGCACAGCATTTGGGAGTGAGCCTCTCAGCCCGATATCCTGGGGCTAGCGGGGCTCATGCTAATGCTCTCAAAATAGCTGTATAGAAAGTACTTTGAGGTTGTGACTTGGACTGGAGCTCTGGCTCTGAAGCCAAATGAGAGGGGTGGGCTTCGGAGCCCATGCTCCAGACCAAGCCGCAACTTCAAAGTGCTGTCTATACAGTTATTTTTAGAACATTAGTCCTTCTCACCCCAATCTATTAGCCCAGGCTAGGAGGCTTGTTCCAAAATGTTGTGTACACAAACCCAGTTTGAGTGTCAAACTCAATCCTTGCACCTCTGTTTGCAGAGGCATGGAGCCTAATCTAAAGTCTGACATTAATGGAAAGACTCTCCATAGACATCAGTAGACTTTGAATCAAGTCCTGAGAGCAAGAGAGAAGCAACATGCTCAGCTTGGGAGGAGAGGTGTCCCATGGCACACACCAATCCGTATACTTGTCTCAGGGGTCAACAGTGTCAGTCATCAGAGGATGTTGTATTTAGGTGGCCTTAGGCATATCTTGTGCTTGTCACAACACAGAGTCAGGAGGCTGCAGTTCGATTGCTGGTTCTGCTAAAAGTTTTTTGGATTTACGCAATGGTTTTTGTATCCTTTGCTTTTTTTTTCCTTTGGGGAAGGGGTGGGAAGGAAGTAGTTGTAATATGTTTTAAATGGTATTGTTTAGAAACTGGCATTATTTCTAATGTATGAAAATATGGTTAGATGTATTGGGGTAAATTTTCCAAATTCCCTTTAAAAATGTGTGCACAAAACTTACCACTTTTGACTGCATATGCAAAACTCCACAGATGTGTACAATCTGCTATTTACATTGCACTTTACTGAAAGTGACTTTGAAAAATTGGTCCATCTGTATTTCTTTAAAAAATCCAACCTCAGTTTAAAAAGGGGGGCAGGGGGAAAGCAGCTCTCAGAGGATACATTACATTTTAAGAGCAGCCCTGCAAGATAGTGGCTTTTATTTTATAACTATACCCTTAGAATACTAAGATTTACACCCCTCATTAACAGAATTTATAAGACGAGATGACATGAGTTTTAAAAGGTCTGTAGCCCATCCAGTCAGCAACAGCCAGGCAGTTTGGGTTTGGCCAACCTGATCTTGTCAAGTCAAGAAAACAAAAATCAATCAATAAATAGCAGGAGTAAGAGTACTTAAAATGAAAAAAGAGAGTTCATTTCCTGGTGAGGGAGAGGGGCCAGGCAAGCTTCTGCCATTTTGCATTGTAGAGAAAATACCACTAGGAAGTGAATTCTTGGTATTATTTCCTATTGAAACACTCTGAGAATTCTCCCTCTTGGTCTTTTATGGTAGTTTGATGAGAAACATGATAGGAAATGCTTGGAAATGGCTTGTTCAGAGAGAGATCCAGGTCAAAGCAAGCCTGACCCTGCTATGTGCCCAAGAGTCACATTTCCATCTTGCTACCGCCAATAATAACCCACACAGGTATTAACTTTCATTTTTAAGTGACCTTCTATGCTTAGTGCTACTACTTAGAATATAATTAGTCAACATAATCACACGTTTTCCACTTTTTTACTAAGAAGCAGAGTATCAAAGGCATAAGCCTATGCTAAAGGAAAGAAAGTTGTCTCCAGTCTGAGCAAGAGAGTGGAGCATCAGGGTTCTGGATTCCTTTCCTGGCTCTGCCATTGACTTTCTGGGTGGCCTTGAGCAAGAACTGACAGACACATTTTTAAAAATTGGTCTCTAATTTGAGTGTTTTAGAAAGCTAGTGCCTGATTCTCAGAGCATCCGTAGCTCCCAATAACATCATTAAGTTTTCAAATGAGTCCATTAATTTTGGTTAGCTTAGTTTTTGGGGACCCAGTTGGAGACGCCTAAGGTGGGATTTTCAAAAGTACTTGGTATTAGCCTAACTCTCCTCCCACTGAATTTCACCATTGACATAATTAGGAGCAGAGTCAATCCTGAGCACCTTTTGAAAATCCCAACTTTACTGTGAAGGACCAGATTTTCAGCGTGACATAATACAACAGGATTGCCAATAAAATGCCCAAAGCTCAGGGGGTGGGAGTTGTGCACACATCCCTTTTTGCCTTTTTCTTCCTTTTCTCACAAGGATAAAGTGAAGAAAATAGGGAATGGTGGGAGTGGGTGTGGGTGTTAAAAAATGAAACCTCAATATTTCATATATTGGTTTGCCATCAAAAAACATTTGACCAAAATGAAAGATTTCCTCAAAAAATTAATTTAAATGAAACCCTATTCTTCATTTTAAAAGTTTTCATGAAACTATTTTGACCAGTTCTACTGTCTACTGTGAATATTTTCTGTTGTCCTCTAATGGATAGTGACACCTGCTCAACTATTTGCTGTCATCTCTCCAGCTAGTGGCTAGCCCACAAAGACTATATAAACCACATTACTGCTGAGAGGTGGTAAAGATTCTCCTTTTGCTGAAGCAGCAAACATGGTTTGGGAGCTAAACCACTAGTTCGAGTTCTAGTCCTTGTGCTGTATGTGTGCTTAGGCTAACAGACATGATGAATGTATATTAATGTGGCTGATGACATTAGCTAGTTGTTTTCATATTCCTTTATGATTCACTCTTCCCATCCAACAAAGCGTTTGTTCGTACCAGTGTTTATTAAGCAAAAGCTTATTTAGGGCCTATATAGAAATTTGTTCAACCAACAAAGTAAATCCTTTTAGTAACCAAACAAATTTAGCTTCAGATGAAAGCAGAAGTAGTTTATAAAGCGGTCAGATTATTCAATTAGTGGACAGAAACAATCCCCTGTGACAAAGATTATGTCCATGCTTTGAGCAGGTGATATGATTCCTAGCTTGAGGAGACACACCTGTGCTAGCTCTCATCAAGCTAGTATCCTAAAGTTAGAATGTAGCAGTGGGAGGCCCCTCAGTATGTGCCTGTTTGAGACCGTTGGCATGTACAAGTGGTGGCTAGCACCTCCCACTGTTTGAGCTGTCACAGCTAGCGCACTAGCTCAATGAGAGCTAACATGGGTATGTCTCTTCAAGCTGGGAATCACATGCCCACCTTGAAGTGTAGACGTACCCTTGGGTAATCAGTGACACAGCTCAAATAGCAAATTCCTAATATCACATCGAGTGACAGAATACGCAGTATAAACAGCAGTTCTGCAAACAGAAGAAGAAAGGACTACATTTGTTAATTACCTTGTTTGGGATGAATAGTAGTCTGACTACCTCTTCAAGGGATTCATTAGAATGCTAGAAAACTAGACTATACAGGTGGAAGTTTGAGCGTAAGTAGTACTACCCTATGGCACTTCATCACTATTCATCCAAGGATCTCTAAGGGTTGGACCTTGAACACAAAATGTGTGCAATATTCTGGGATGCTCCTGAGAGTCTTGTCTGACTAATCACTAATTTCTGAATCATTCTGACTGTGTAGGTACTTAGTCCTTGCCACAGTGTTGCATGTGACCACAGTGTGAAGTGGCAAACAGGCTGAGGAAGAATCAAGGTGGGGAAGGAGAAGTAGTAGAGGGGAGAGCTATGAATATAAAGCAGGGGTAAAATGGCAAGGAATGCAGAGTAGTATAATCAAGGGTGAGATACAGTGAGGAATAATGGGAAGAACCATTTTCACTACTTAGACACGTTGCTGGATTCTAAATGAACTGTCAGCACTTGGGTGAAAAAAAAAAAAACCCATTGTGGGCAGCATACTGAAAAACTTTGGTCAGCATGCGACAGAGGTCAAGACAGGAACTAAGATGTAAGCATGTGGTTTTTTTAAAAAAAAAAGTGAAAGAAAAGAATGCAGCAAATATCATAGTTCCATTATATGAATTAATGGTGAGCCTTCAACCAAACACACTGTTCAGTTCCGGTGCCTGCCTGTCAAAGAATATAGGAGAACTAGGAAAGGTCGAGAGGTAGGCCACACAAATGGATAGAGCCATGGAACAGCTTTCAAAGAAGGAGAAATTTTAAAATGGGATGAATTAAGAGGCAACATGAGAGATATGTAAAATAATGAATGGCACAGAGATGGTGAAATCAGGCACTCCTATTTATCCTATTTCATAATACAAAAGTAGGCGGCCATGGAATAGACACTGAAAGGCAACAAATTTAAAATTGATATAAGAAAATACTTTTTCCACACAATACTTAATTAACCTGTGGAACATCCTGATGTAAAATATTACTGAGCATGATAATTATTGGTCTTCCTAATCCAACCACTAACTTCTTGAGGCTGGAAGGAAACTTTCTCCAGAAAGGTATCACTTCACACTTGTCCGTTATGGGGAGGTTTATGTCTTTCTCTGAAGTACCTGGAACTGCTCACTTTCATAGACTGTCTGAGGGATCAGGTCTCTGATGCAGTCCTGCAATTCCTAGATTCCTATAACCTTATAAAAGTTCTCACCTGGATCAGGAGTCTCATTTTCACACACACTTTCCTTATCCTTCTGCTGTATCCATCTCCTCTTTCACAACAAGGAGATGACAAAATAATGTCCCATCAGTTTCATAAGTATGTCATCCCAGAGTACCGCTCAAGCCACTAGACACTTTCACTTTCTTGTCATTAATTTCAAGCGTATGAATGTGCATGTATTTGCTGACTACACCTCTGTTAATAGTAACAGGCTGGGTTTTGCAGCTACAGTCCAAGCTCTTTACAATCCTCCTGTCCTCCAGGGTGAATTCCATTGAATAAAAATTGTTTATAGTTGGAACCCCAACCGAAATCAGGACCACATTGTGCTAGGAGCTGCACAGAGTAGTAGATGGTCAGGTCTTCAGAGCAGGGACTATCTAAATAGATATGAGGGGAGACTTGATGATAGTCTTCATATATTAAGGGTTGTTATAAAAAGGATGGTGATCAATCGTTCTCTATGTCCACTGAAGGTAGTACAAGAAGTAATGAGTTTAATCTGCAGCAAGGGAGATTTTAGATTAGCTATTAGGAAACCTTTCCAACTATTTAAGTTTTAGTTAAGCTCTGGAAAAAAGCTTCCAAGGGAGGTTGTGGAATCCCCATCAAAGCTGGTTTTTAAGAACAAATTGGATATCACCTGTCAGGAATGATCTAAGTTCACTCAGTGCAGGGGGCTGGACTCAATGACTTCTTGAGGTCCCTTCCAGTCCTACATTTCTGTGATTCTATGTGACAGAGTTATAACAGAGTTCCTGTTATAAACAACCTCCCTCCCCCCACAAAAAACCCTTTCTACTTGCAAGAGAGGAGGGATTTTTTAACAGGACACATCTGTACTGAAACATCTGCACTAAATAACTTTGTATCCATCCACTCTGAACATTTTCAGAGCTCAAATCTCATCCAAAATGCCACGTTCTCTGGATGAGGTAGAGAATTTTAGGAAAGTGAATCCTATACACTATGGAATTCTAAACAGCCTTTCCACACCTCTAATACTTTCGTCTATTGAAACAACCATCAAAAACACAGAAAATACATTTCAGAATTTAATAATAATAATTGAATGGGTTTCAGAGTGGTACCTGTGTTAATCTGTGTCAGCAAAAACAACGAGGAGTCCTTGTGGCACCTTTAGAGACTAACAAATTTATTTGGGCATAAGCTTTTGTGGGCTAAAACCCACTTCATCAGATGCATGGAGTGGAAAATACAAAGGCAGGTATAAATATACAGCATATGAAAAAATGGGAGTTGCCTTTCCATGTGGGGAGTCCTTGCTAATGAGCCAATTCAATTAAGGTGGAAGTGGGCTATTCTCAACAGCTGACAAGAAGGGGGTCAATACTAATGAGACCAATGCAATAATTGAATAGTAGTTAAAAAAAAAAAACCCACAGTATCAAAACAACATAGAAATGCTTTTAGAACACTTGTGAGCTGGGTCTGCATTTCACCATTGTTATAAGTGAATAAATGTCTGAAAGGACAGGACAGCATTCATTAGATGAGCACAATATCACCTCTCCTCAAACGCCAACGTCAGGAGGGAAGTTTACTCTCAACACGCCTGGTATGAGAAAGTTACTGACACTGCAGAATAAACTGAACACACTCCAGGACATTGGCAAGCTTTTGTCAATTACATGAAGTCTCCAACAGCTCCTCAAATGGCTAGTTACTGAGTGCTGAACCTCAAAAGGTTCAGAGAGACTGTTCAGTTTGGATATGCATCCAAAAGTTATACTGCTTAATCAAAACCTATCCAAGCCTCTTTGGTCTGGAAATAAGGCTGGAAATGTTGCAAGATCTTATGAGATTTCCAGTGCTCACTTCTTGCTGCCAGCATAAGGATCCCGTGAGAACCGTCTCTCACAATATTGTATGTTGGTACTGAGGCTTCTGCTCTTGGCTGAAACAAAAATCAGTTAACCAAACTTTTTGAACCTCAGAAGAGGACTGGGTTTGGTTCAAAGCCCATCCCTAATAATTACATGGGGCAGATAAACCATACACCCTTATGCAATGAGTTATGTATACAATTAGTTTCTTGCAAGACTATAAAGCCACTTCCCCCTCCCCCCGCGCTTTTTTTTTGTGGGATTTAAATCCAATACAATTTTGTTTCAAAATCCAGCTTGGATGGAAATATTGTTCACTCATAAATGTAGTTGTGACTAACTTTACCACTACAAAACTGGTTTATGGAGTAAGTGTATAATTATTTCTGCTTTCTTCCCCTCCCCATCACACGTGCAACTTTTTGTGTGATATAATCATATTTTAGTCTACAATGTATATTTTTAAAATTAAAACTTTACTAAAGAGAGACACTTTGGAGAAGTCTGTCATGCATTAGGAAAGCAAAGACCACGTGCTCTGACAACTGCCTGACTTTGGTAGGAAAAAGAATTATAGGAAAGAAAGATTTTAAAAACTGGCAGAAGAAAAACAAATGAAAAGAAATACAGCTCCAGATTCTGATGTCAGTGACACAGATGACTGTTTTGTCTTTTCAGAGTTCAGATGAAGTGTTAGGGCATGAAATCTTTTAGACTCAGCTCCTGTGACACCTCATGATTGGACTCAAGAATTTCAAGTGATTGGAACTTAATGAATGAACTGTGAACTGAAGTGTTGCTCTCAGATGTATGTGACAGCTGGCTGCAGTAACTCAAACAGTTGCTAAAGGCTTGATGATGGCCAGTGATGTTTGTCTGTGTTCTGAACACATGAATGCACGTTTGTAATTCAAAAAGTGTTGATTCCTGCGCTGACTAAAAATAGGAGGAAACATAAATCACTGAGGCTAACTGATTTATACTTAAAGGTATGCAGTGTTATTGTAGCCATGTCAGTCCCAGGATATTAGAGAGACAAGGTGGGTGAGATAATATCTTCTTGGCCCAACTTCTGTTGGTGAGACAGATAAGTTTTTGAGCAACACAGAGCTCTGGGAAAGGTACTAAGTATGTCGCAGCTAAATACAAGATTGAACTAATTAGCATAAGTAGTTAGCATATATTCTAAGGACCCTTCTAGGTGAAGTGGGAGCATTAACAATGCTGTAATGATAGGCCAAAAAAGGAGGTTATGGCAGTTTAGCTATAGGATAGGGAATTTGAAGCCAATGCAAAATTAACTGGTAGTGGAGGCTCCACCGAGCCAATCAAAATACCCAAATATTTAATACACCGCAAAACCATTTGTGCAAAAGACAGTGTAATAAAAATACTTGGATGCTAATATCTAATCTGTATTAAATTGATACACCTAAATTTGGGTGATTGCTGATTACGCACGATATGTATCTATGACTTTATCCAAACTAATCATAACAAATAGAGTGCATTCTAGTTTAAATAGAATTAATGAGTAAGAACCTCACCCCCCACCCTGGCCCCTTTATGCCAGGTAAAAGAGCCAAAGTAATGTAAAGGTGTCCAAAAATCTCCTGTTCTGGCCGGGGAGGATTTTCCCCTGGTTCAGGTGCTGGAAAGACCACTTTACACTAACTTCTAAGGACCCCCTCACAAGCTCTGGTGTAGTAGCCCAAGGACAGTATGGGGAAGCCCAGGGAGGCTACTGTGACTTAGACAGACACCCTCTCCTCTTCCCCTCTCCTGCAGGCTGTCTAACTTATGCCAGGGATTTCTCCAGCCCACTCAGGAAGGTATAGAGATGGCTTTAAAGTTGCCTCAACTCCACTTCACCTGGGCAGCCAGTTGTGTGTTGCGCTTCTTAGAGGTGCTGCACAGAATCACCTTATGCACCCTTAGGCACAGCATTTTCAACGCCCCCCCCCCCCCCGCCTACAGCTGACCTTTATGGAATACACAAAGTATGAAACTTTTAACCCACTTTTAGGTGCTGCTAGAATGCCAGCACCCCAGGCATGTGCCTTCTGTGCCTAATTGGAAATCCGGCTCTGCACAGAATAATATCCAATATCTGTGAAAAAGTCAATGGAAAGATTCTCCTTGATCTCCACTGACATTGGATTGAGATGCTAGTATGCTGGATGATGAAGTCAGAACTCTTGCATTGAAAGAAATATCCTAGGCGTTTGAATTTCCAGCACCTACCATATGGTCTGTCCCACTCTGCTTTTCCCCCTGGCTTCCCCCCGCACTGTGCAACTCACATAAGTAAGGGCAGCCTTTATTTCCAAATATTGTCACTCCTAAGAAAGTGTTGCACTAGCTAGTCTAGACAGCATGCAAAATGTGGCCCATGTATATTAATTTGCCATCCTTCATGTCTGTTTCAATGTCATAGGCAATCTAAAACTATGGAAAAGACCTTGCCCAGACATTATCACAGTAAAAGACATTTATGTGCATATCAAAATGACATAAAAATGAAACTATTATTTCTGTCTGAAGTACATTTTTTTTCCTCTGGGAAAGCACATCAAAGCACAAAGGTACCATTCCCTCATGCCATTTCCTTCAATAACAAAGGAATGGCTGGCCCAAGATATTATGCTGCTTCTGGTCAAAACCAATATTTATAAAACTATGTTAATCCACTCTGAATCTTGGTAGAAGATTTTCACCATGAAATTCTTTTTTAATCTCTGAGAAAGAGAACAGAGATCAGAAATGCAAATACAGAATATGATATGGGTAAGATTAGTCCCTAGCTAATGTACCTGACTAATCACAGAATCAGCAGCAACAAAAGAAACAAATTACTAAGTTTCCTGATTTGGTCTCTATGGTATGGGCCAAATCCTGCTCATGTGAGAAGCTGATGAAGGAGCCATTTGGTACCTAGGAGGGATTGGCAGCTTGATTCCCAGTAATAATTGTTGTATTTATTTAAATCCATTGGTGGGGGGGGGTGTTGCATTTTTCTTGAAAAAAATCAATACTTACGCTTCAGGACTTCATCCCATCTCTGTAAGATAGCCAAAGAGAGCACCAGATACAACAGTCCTTAGACTTTGGGGAAGTTCAGAAATGGATCAGAATCCAGACCTGAACAGCATGGCTCATTCCCATGTTCTTGAAACCTTCTATCACTGACTCTAAATAAAATTGAAATGGACTCTGGTACATTAGCAGTTATGGCAGAAGTGGGCTCATAATTACTCATCTGAGCAGTTCCATAGAAGTCAATGAGATCACTCCCATGAGTAATGACTACTTATGTGAAGAAGGATGGCAGAATCATGTCTCTTGTAAATAAAAGCAGCAAAGAATCCTGTGATCTCTTTAAAGCCATGTGACATATGTCAGACTGAGTATTTTGAGCTGTATTTCCATATTGTTTCATCCATGAGGTGCTTACAAATGAGTCTAGTGCATGCATTTCACTATACAATACTGATACACAAAATAATTTTGATTGAGCTGTTTTTATATCACTCATATGGTTTTTTAACTGTAACCAACATATTGTGTGAGAGAAAGGAAAAGTGCCTAGTATGCTGAGCACACTTAAAGAAATATGAGGTTCAGAGGTTCAGTTCAAATAACCTTTCCCCCACGTTTGAATGCTTGAACCATTTTAGACCTCAGGACAGTTACTCGGCTTACGTAAATGTTCCGTTGTTTGTAATGGAGCTACCCCAAACCCAGGCAGAGGTGGGGAGGGGGGCAAAGGAGGGTGTTGCATCGGGGCAGGCAGCCTGAGTGTGCAATGCAATGAGTTCTGTAAAGGGGACAGGAGACGTGTCACGTGTTGCTCCTAGTTTGTGCCCCTGCAAGTCTAACACCAGCCCTGGAGACCCCATTAAAATGGGGTTGTGACCCACTGTGAGGTCTGACCCACAGTCTGAGGACCACTGGTCAAACCAATAGAAGGCTGAGAGGAGATGTGATTACTCTGTATAAATACATCAGGGGGATAAATACCAGGGAGGGAGAGGAGTTATTTAAGCATTAATGTTGACCCTAGAACAAATACATATAAACTGACCATAAACAAGTTGAAATTAGTTGAAGGTTTCTAACCATCAGAGGAGTGAAGTTCTGGAGCAGCCTCTCAAGAGGAGCAGAGGGGGCAAAAAACCTAACTGGCTTCAAGCCTGAGCTTGATAAGTTGATGGAGGAAATGGTATGACAGGACTGCCTATAATGGCATGTGGCCCATTGGTGACTGCCAGTAGCAAAAATTCCCAACAGCTGGAGACAGGACACTAGATGGGGAGAGCTCTGAGTTACCTCATAGAATTCTTTCCCAGCTATCTGCCTGGTGGGTCTTGCCCACTTGCTCAGGGTCTAACTGATCACCATATTTGGGATCAGGAAGAAATTTTTCCCTGGGTCAGATTGGAAGAGACCATGGAGGGGTTTCACCTTCTTCTACAGCATGGGGTATGGAGTCACTTGCAGATTTAAACTAGTGTAAATGGTGGATTCTCTGTAACTTGAAGTATTTAAATCATGATTTGAGGACTTTGGTAGCTCAGCAAGAAGTTAGGGATCTATTGCAAGAGTCAGTGGGTGAGGTTCTGTGGCCTGCAGTGTGCAGTAGGTCAGATCAGATGATCACGTTGGTCACTTCTGGCTTTAGTAAGAGTATCTGAGCAAGAATATACATTACAGTTTTAAACCTAACCAGTGTCCCTCAAGTGACTTGCCACAAGATGTCAGAATATATTATTAGAGCTGAGTGGGTCAAATATTTATTTAATTTTCTTTCTTGATATAAGAATTAGATAGTGCTCCTGGCATATACTTCTAAGTTATCTGCAAAAACACTAGAGTTTTCAGTTGCCTAAATAGCACCTGGAATCATAGCTAAAGTTGCCCCAATGGGCAGGCATAGAATTTGTCCCACTCCTATGCACAACCCCATTGGCCTGACCTGGAGCCTCCCCTCCAAATATAGAAGTCAAATTATGCCTGTGACCCCAAATTATACCAGCTGAGGGATATGTTCCCCCAGATAAATTTCAGGAGACACCAAAAGTTAATATTTGATAAGAATCTACCTCTCATGTATGTAAAAGGAAAGGGTGACTGATTTAACTATCATCTATGACAGGGGTTCCCAAACTTGGTTTGGGGCTTTTTCAGGGTAAGCCCCTGGCGGGCTGTGAGATGCTTCGTTTACCTGAGCATCCACAGGTATAAATATATGGAGACATACCTATATCTCATAGAATTCAAAGGGACCCTGAAAGGTCATTGAGTCCAGCCCCCTGCCTTCACTAGCAGGACCAAGTACTGATTTTGCCCCAGATCCCTAAGTGGCCCCTTCAAGGATTGAATTCACAACGCTGGGGTTAGCAGGCCAATGCTCAAACCGCTGAGCTATCCCTCCCCTGCTCACAGCTCCCAGTGGCCGCGGTTCGTGGTCCCCAGCCAATGGGAGCTGCGGGGAGCGGCGCAGGCTGAGCCACCCCTTCCCGCAGCTCCTATTAGCTGGGAACGGTGAACCACAACCACCAGGAGCTGCAAGTGGCCGTACCTGCGGATGCTTAGGTAAACAAAGCATCTCATGGCCCACCAGGAGCTTACCCTGAACAAGCTGCGAACCAAGTTTGGGAACCTCGATCTATGAGAAACTGGAATGGCAAAGTCTGGAATATTCTTTATTTTCTCCATTTTAACAATAAGATACTCATCTTGACATAATGAGGCTTGGCAGCACATACTTCTCTAATGGCATTCGGGAATGGTTTCAAAATACTAAAAATGTTTCTTTATGGTCCTTTGGGTAGGATGAACAGTCATTCTCTTCCCTGGTTTCATTTTCCATGAAGTACTAGCTCATCAAAAACATTCATGTAATCCGGTAGGTAGATTTACATTCAGGGTCGGAGAAGTGGAATGTTTTTATTCTAGGCTGAATTCAGGCAAGAGTCTAACAAGCTTTTGTATGATGACTAAAGTAGGTGAAAAACATTCCTAAAAATCTGTGTCTGTATTGTGACCTGGTAGATGCCTTTTCTAGAAGGAAAGGCCTAAATGAGTGGCCTAGTATGTTTTCCTTTTACTGGCAATAAGGTTAAAGACACTGCTTGCATTTGTAATTCATATCAATGAAGAATTTGTTAAGAATTACAGTTAATGAAACCAAATGACAGCTGGTAAATGGTGGAATCTGAGGGAATGTGTCTGAAGACAGATTATATCAGAATAGAGGAGAGATCATCTTCCAGATAAGGCAATGAACTGGGTTTCAGAAGATCTAGGTTCAGGTCCCAGTTTTTCCATCGATTAAGTTGCTTGCCCAAGATCTCTCAAACATCTCTCTGTGCCTCAGTTACCCATCTGTAAATTAGGGATATTATTTCCTTTCCCCCGTGCTATATTATATTGTCTATTTAGTTTATAAACTCTTCAAGGCATTGAATGGCCCTCTGTGTATAGCAACTATTATTATTTGCATTGTCATAGCATCTAGGAGGCCTAGTCTTGGACCAGGACCCAATTAGCACAATGGAGCCTTTAGATGCTACCATAATACTAGTATTATATACTAATATTACTTCTACTAAAATATGGTCACTAAAATAAGAACCCTGGATGGGTTTTTTTCCCCCTCAATATAATGGTGACAAATACAGATGCAGTAGAGAAGGTCATGTTCTGTAACCTACACACTTATCATATTAGGAAGGAATCTTACCAGACCTCCATAAACTAAACAGAATTATGCCTGGACAATACTTGGATGGAAACCCAGAGTGTTTCCAGAGCTGGATGAGTGTGATTTTTTTTTCAGTTCAGTGGCCAAAACCAAAAACTCTAATACACTTCATTTTCAGGTAGGGTTTTATTCCCCCCTGCACCCCACCCCCCGCTTTTTTTAATTAAATCTTGTTAAATTTCTAAACCAAGTGTTATTTTGAAATGAGAAGTCAATAAATATTTTAGTTTCTAAAATGATGAAACAAAATGTTTTGACTTTTTTGGAAATAATTTTTCCCATTTTTTCCCCAGACAAAACAAATTTGCAAAACTCAACAGGAATTTTCAAACAGTTTCAGTTGACCCAAACTTCATTCTTTAGTGAACAAACTAGTTGTCAAGAACATTTTGCCCAGCTCTAGTGCTTACAGAATGAGTTTCTGGAAATTCAGGAGGTTGTACTGCTCCCTCTGAGCGTCGGGCTGGTGGTGAGACCTGATAACAGATAACAAGGGAACTGTGATCAATTGTTCTCCATGTCCACTGGAGGTAGGACAAGAAGTAATGGGCTTAATCTGAAGCCAAGGAGATTTAGGTTAGATCATAGACACCCACCAGCAGCCAAGCTCCCCACCCGACCCCAGGTCATCTCCTCCTCCCCTGAGCATCCCGCGTCCCCGCTTCTCCTCCCAGTGCTTGCTGCCGCGAAACAGCTGTTTTGTGGTGTACCAAGCTGTGGGAGGGAGGAGCGGGAACACGGCGTGCTCAGAGGAGGAGGCAGGGAAGAGGCAGGGCTGGGGCGGGGATTAGGGGAAGGAGTCCAGTAGGGGCAGGGAGGGGGCGGAGTTGGGGTGGGGACTTTGGGGAAGGAGTTGGAATAGGGTGGGGTGGAGTCTGGGTGGGGGCGTCAAGCTCCCACCTGCGCCAGGAGAAGGCACCTATGGGTTAGATATTAGGAAAAACTTTCTAACTATCAGGCTCATTAAGCTCTGGAATAGGATTCCAAGGGAGGTTGTGGAGGGTTTTAACAACAGGTTAGATGTTGAGGGATGGTCTAGGTATACTTGGTCCTGCCTCAGTGCAGGGGGCTGGACTTGACTTCTTGAGGTCTCTTCCAGCCCTACATTTCTATGATTCTATTATATTGATTCCCTGTCTCAGCATAGTTTTTGGGGATTATGACAGGGTAATCTGCCCTTAAGGGTAGTAGGGCCTCGTGGTCAGCCCAGCCCACCCCACCACATGACCTGACCGTAGGGGTTTGAAAGGCCCTATCTAGATAGATCAATCAAGATAGAAGCACATAAGTGGGAAGCACTTATGGATCGAGAGGAAGAGGCCCGGGAATGAATGATACCTGGAAGGAAATCCTGTCCCTGTATCTTTAAGAGGCCAGGGCCAGGAGCATTGCAGAGAGAGCAAGGCAAGGTTCCCCTCTCCCCAACCAACTGGGAGGATGAACTGTGAGAAAGAGACCACCATAAAGGCTGCCTCCAACCTCCTAGCAGGGCAGACATAGGCTGGCCTGCTGAGCACCCTGAAATCTGATGGCTAATTTGTTAGATATATAAAAAAAAATCATCCCTTAATTTGGGCTCGCAATTAAGCCCCGTCCCCTTCTTTGGGTTTACACCACTTTACCAGTGGTTGGTGGGTTAGGCTCACTCAACTCAAAACATTTTGCATTGTCGAATTGAATCTAAACATTTTGTTTTGAGTTAGTTCGACGTTAATCTGTGTCCGCCCAAGCTGCTCTGGTGCCTCAAAAGAAGTGCCTCATGCCCCTTGTATCCTCTATAGCAGTGGTTCTAAAACTAGGGCTGCCTCTTGTTCAGGGAAAGCCCCAGGTTTGTCTACCTGCTGAATCTGCAGGTTTTGCCAATCGTGGCTCCCACTGGCCGCAGTTCGCCGCTCCAGGCCAATGGGGGCTGTAGGAAGGGCAGCCAGCTCATCCCTCAGCCCATGCCACTTCCTGCAGCCCCCATTGGCCTGGAGCAGCGAACCACAGCCAGTGGGAGCTGCAATCAGATGAAACTGCAGACGCGGCAGGTAAACAAACCGGCCTGGCCCCCCAGGGGCTTTCCCTGAACAAGCGGCAGCCCTAGTTTGAGAATCACTGCTCTATAAGCCTGGACTATATCTCCCATGATGCACTGTGTTTTCCCCTCTGGAGGAACTGTCATAGTGCATCATGGGAGTCACGTAACTGTGACAGAGCTTCTCCTCAGGAACTCAGAGGATTTTTTACGGTTGTGAGAGGGTGAAAGTGGAGGGTGAAAGGAGTGAGCAGAAAGAGCCCATCAGTTCAGAATGGCTCAGCTCCCTCCTCTCAGTCTGCTTTGTTGCCCCTTCTCCTCTCCATCCCTACAACACCAGACCTGAAAAGGAGGAAAATAGAGGTGAAGGATCCTTGGAACTCCCTGCCTCTGCCCCAGGCTTGAGCAGGGAGAGAAAAGAAGGATCCCACTGCAACTGTCCCCTTCAGGCCTAGGAGAGAGAAATAAAGAACTGCTGGAACTACACACAATGCACTGGTGGGCAGGGGGAGTTTTAAAAAATCAAAACAGATCAAAAGCTCAAGATAAAATTTAAATTTCTTTAAAAAATTTTGGCATCAACCTCACAAGGTCAAAGACCATGAGTCAGACAATATTGTCAACATGGAGTTTAAGTAGGATTTAAGTGCTGTAGAAGACTGTGCATTGGCCCACCACAACGAGGTGAATTATGTCCTGTACTTTTATTTCCAGCAGTTTTTAAAAACAGCTACAAATAGTGAAAATAAATGTACAGCAAATATTTCCAGTTCTACAGGATATCACAGGAATCACAAAGTGCCACTGAAGCAGGGTGGGGCTGTATCTTGGGTCTTCCACCACCTAGATGGGTGCCAAACTACCAGGCTACAGAATCCTCACCACTCAATGACTCTTTAATTATTTATCCACTGTGAAAGAACTTCAACAGGAGAGATTGAGAGCCTGTAGAGGGCAGGGCTCCCCTCCAGACTCCACCTCAAGTCCTTATACTGTCCTTCTCTCCCTGCCATTCTTGGAGCAGACAAACAAAAGAAAAGTCCTTTCCCCTTTTCTGTCTCTTATGGGAGAGGGGAATCTGTGGGAAATTAAAGAGAATAAGGGTGACCTGGAACTCAGGCAGTCTTCTTGGTCAGTCCTTTGGGCTTAGTCTAAATGAGGTCCACCTCCAGCCCCTCCAACTCCTCCTTGTGGGGCATACGGCTCTGAGGCTGGGTCCTTCAGCTTTGGGGAACGGTGAGGCTTGTTGCTGTCTCCCTCTCAGCAAGCCTGTCTCAGCTGTCTGAGGCGGGGCAGTCCTCTTCCTGTTCACAGCCCCTTCTTGTGGCAGGTTTTCTCTTTTAAGCTCCCCCCATCCAGGCAGAAAAAGCCTTGCAGGTGTGCCTCATTGGTGTTGAACAGGCCCAGAAGAGCTCGTTAGTCTCCTCTCTGTCAGCATGAGGGCATGTCCCTTCACAAAGCCCCACATCAGAATATCCCTTAGCCCAGTGGTTAGAGCACTCTCCTGAGACGTATGGGAGAGCCCTATTCAAATCCTTCCTCCCCAGCAGGCAGAGAAGAGAATTGACCGTCTCACCTCCATCCAATGGGAGTGCTGCATCCACTGGGCTAAAATTTATGGATGGGCACTGACGACAGCAGTACTTCTTCTCCAGCCATTTACTGTAGAATTAGGCAGGTGCCTTTACTTATTCGCACAAGAAACAAACGTAGGCGACAAAGCTACCTGACTCCGGGAGAGGAGCTGATTGTGGATCACAAGCAGAGAGGTCAGTGCCTCCCTGGACTTAACACTTCACTCTGTGAGAGGGGCACAGCTTGGGGCACACTTTCTTGTTGGCATTTCCCATTGGTTATCTTAGGTGGCTTCCCATCTAGCAGGCCGGCTTTTGTGGATTGAATTCTTAGGTGCCCATTTCTTCCCATTCATTTTACAGGAAGCCTACATGCTTAACTCAGGCTTTGTGGATTGCAGTATTGTTGCAGGGATTTTCTGGGCAAATGTAGGTGTTCCGATGCTGAGAATCATAACACCTCAGTCCCTTTGTGTTTCAGGGCCTCTATTACCTCAACATTTAAACTGCACATGCCAACTTCTGTGCCTCTCTTTCCCCTCGTCCTTTGTCAGTCTTGTCTATTTAGACCATAAGTTCTTCAGAGCAGGGAGACAGGTTTCAGTGGTAGCTGTGTTAGTCTGTATCAGCAAAAACAAAGAAGAGTCCTTGTGGCACCTTAGAGACTAACATTTATTTGGGCATGAGTTTTCCTGGGCTAGAACCCACTTCATCAGATGCATGGAGTATAAATACACAGCACCTGAAAAGATGGGAGTTGCCATATCAAGTGGGAGGTCAATCTAACGAGACAGTTCAATTTAACAGTAGGATACCAAGGGAGGAAAAATAACTTTTGTAGTGGTAATGAGAGTGGCCCATTTCAAACAGTTGACAAGAAGGTGTGACTAACAGTAGGGGAAAATTAGTATGGGGGAAATTAGGTTTTGTAATGACCCAACCGTTCCCAGTCTTTATTCAGGCCTAATTTGATGGTGTCCAGTTTACAAATTAACTCCAGTTCTGCAGTTTCACGTTGGAGTCTGGTTTTGAAGTTTTTTTGTTGAAGAATTGCCACTTTTAGGTCTGGTCACTCAATAACAGAGGTATTTTCTACTCCATGCATCTGATGAAGTGGGTTCTAGCCCACAAAATCTTATTCCCAAATACATTTGTTAGTCTAGAAGGTGCCACAAGGACTCCTTGTTGTCAGAGCAGGGACTCCTTCTCATGCTGTTCATGTACAGTGCATAGCACAAAGGGTCCCTGATATCAGGTGGGTCTCAGGTGCTATTCTAATACAAATAATTAATAATTACATAACACCATATTTTTCCTTCTAATCCTGAATATAATGAAGGAAGGTATGACAATGATCCCAACTATACATCAACAATGTATTGTTATTTATTGTGTTAGTACTGAGGGGCTCTCATCAGGAATCAGGAGCTCATGCTAGGCTTTGAACAAACATAACAAAAAGATTGTCCCCGATACAAAGATTCATTTTTTTTTCTCCAGTTTATCTAGGTCACCCACTTGGTATCATTTCTATTAGTGAACACATTCCCAACACTGAAGAGATTCCAATGCCTAGGGATTTTTTAATCATTCAAATATTTTTTCTTAACATTAAATTTAAACTAAATTAGCCCCATTTGCGAACTGGCCTATTTAAAATTCCTAATTGTAGTAGTTTCCAGTGTTCCAGTTTGAAACAATGTGTTGATCAACAACATATTTCAGAATCCAGGAAGTTGCTTTTCCATCCAAAAAAGAAGACAATGACCATGACCAAATTGTTTATATTCTATTGCCTAATGATTTTTCTCTCAGAGGAAGGTTTTCTCTGTAAGAAAGAATTGCTCCCTGCACAGCTGATGTCTAAGAGAGGCTGTGTCCTGATGACAAGATTCAGAAAGGTCGTGTAAATTATACTGGTAAGGCTGTCTCAGAAATGATTGCTATTAAATATGTTCTAAACTTAATATTCCCCATAAGACTGACTGCCTCCTAAATGACATTTTGACACATTATTTTAGATGTAAGTGTGCATGTGTTGAATTTTAAGGCCTCCCTGTTAACTTTCAAAAAGCCTCATGAACTGAAATGAGTCAGGTTTATCTTGCCAAGCCTCTGGTACCTTTATGGTTTCAGGGTCTGAGGAGGTAGGGATTTTGATCTTGGGAATGTAATTGGTACTGCAGAACCAGCAATGCTTAGGGCCAGATTTTTAAGCATTCAGCACCCAGCAGCTCCTTTTGGGACTGATTTTCAAAAGAAGGCACCACAATAAATGGCCATATTTTCGCAGAGAGAGCAATGTGTTGGCATACTTACCTCTTTTCAAAATCTGGCCAGAAGTGTCACAAAGGAGCTGTTGGATGCTGAGCATTTTGTAAATCGCCTTAGTTAGTTGCCTAATTGTGAACAGAGCTCTCTTGAAAATCTGGCTCCAATTGTGGGTGCTTTTGAGGTGGTGCCTCAGTGCAATGGCTCAGCTCCTAGGCTCACATAGCCTAGTCTGTTCCTGGGCCCAGGAATCTGAACACCCTTTCTTCTCTCCCAAGTCCATCAGGAGGTTAGTAGGGAAACCCGAGCCTTCCCACTCCACTGGATTCCAGCTCAGGGCCCTTGAGATAGATAAGTAGGATCAAGGTGTTTTTACTTTGACTGCGCCCCAAGCTTCATCCTATCTGCCCCTGGATCTCTGCAGGCTCTCCAGCCTATTGATCAGTTTGTCCCCTCTTGGGCTATTGTGAAGCTGTTAAGTAGTTTGCTGGCAGGGGCGCCTTTCTCCAACCTGCTCACTCCTGCAACCCTGCCCCTGTACTTCCCAGCCCTTTTATCCTCCTAGCTGCTGTGAGGCTTCCAATCAGCAGTGGCTGGAAGTACCTGTATTAACCCTTTGGTACCTGGGCCAGCGTACATACACCCCATGACAATGCTGAGCACTTGAGAATCTGGCTGATTGTGACACTAGTGACCTTTTTTTTTTTTTTTTTAAAGTGCATCTTCCAGAACGCTGATCTCTTTTGACAATCTGGCCATTTTCCAAAAGAAGGTCTGAGCTCTTTTGAGAAACTGGGCATTACTGTATGTATTTACTTTTGTAGCTCTGAAGCTGTGGAATGTCCTGTCTCCTGCCTGGCTTTTTAGAGGGAGCATGACCTGTAATGCAACTAATTTCTCCTTGTGGGGAAAGATGGCGAGCAAGAGGTAGATGCACATAGATCCCAACAGAGCAGGGAGACAGAACAAACTGCTGGGTGTTTGGCAACAGCAAAATAGTCAATTCTATAGCAACAAAGCTAAATTTTGTAATATCCTGGCGGGGGGGAAAAAGCTAAACTCCATGGCCATGCAATCACAGAGTCCATAGGGCCCTGTGTGAGATGACTGTGGCAATGCACACCTCTCAGGCTCTTTGCAGACTCAGACAGGCATCAGTTTACATTTTCAAGGTTGTCTCTGCAACCATAAGGTAAGGTTAGAAAAATAATTTTTATTTAAATGAAAGTGGAGGTTCTGAATCATGGTTCTGTGTCAGGGGGTGAATTCTGCACCAAATTCTATACAGGGGGAATCACAGACTACACAAGGAGCTGAGGATATCTTTCTTACCTCGCAGGGGTGTTGTGTGGATCTATTAATGTTTGTAAAGCACTTTGTGCATAAGGACTATTATATGGTGTAAAATAGTAATCCTATTTTCATCATCAAGTTGTAAACTGAGTACTTTTCCTAGTGTTGAAGGAAGATATCATGTAGGAGAGAGATATGGGCTACATATGGAGGTAATCATGTGGTCTTTAAGTAATAGAGAAATCACTACCCAGATGAAAGAGTTAAGAATAGCTTGTTTGTCCAGAATTTTTGGTCATCACAGCACTAAGAATCCAACCCAGATATTTTCTATCTTGATTACTAGTTAGGAATGCAAATAGCAACTACCAGCAACAATCTTACCACAAGTCTTACTAACCTGTTTTTTTGAGGTACCACCTCTCAGGGTGAAAGGATTGTTCTGTGTCTGTGCTCAATTCGGTCATTGGCTTGTTAGTTGAGACTTACAACAAAGGTGCCAATTGTGGTAGTGGTGTGGATTCCTGTCCATTAGGAATTGGGCTGAGACCACCAATTCATTTCATGCAGACCACTGACCAACCATGAGTTAGTAATGACTTTCCGTTAGTGGTGACCTAAGCTATATTTGAACTAGTGACCTTAATGTGAAAGGCTCTGTATCCCATTTCTAATCTCCCGAGGATTTCAGTTCTAACTTTTATTTTGTAATAAACTCTCTTCAACCACAGGTTTCTTCCTTAGTGGATGTTAAGGCAACAATATGTTCTTCTTCACCTAGAATATTCTGATACCTCTCTCACAGTACTAAGTGGCATACCACATACTACCTTTTCCATCATTTCATTCTGAAAGGATCTGAATATATTTTAATTAAAAAAACAAACCAAAAAAACCCTATAGACTCTCAGGGTTCTAATCAACTTGTGTTCAGGAGAGCAAAGAGAAGGTTCGATAAGCTATATTTTTATTACCGCCAGATAAAACAGTGGGCCCAATAGCACAGGCACAAATTCTGTGATCCTTACTTCAGCAACAGCTACATTCCTGTGAAAATCAATGAGCTCTTTACTTCAGTAAAAAAATTCAGAACTGGCCTAAAGTGTTTTGACACTTGTGCTGGTGCTAATAGAAAGTTAGCATGTAACAAAAGCAAATAAAAGAAAAAAACATTCAAAATTTCAAAAAAAAAGTTTGTTTTTGGTTCAGTCTGCAGAACAAGCAAAGATCTGAGTCATTTCCTACAGTATTTTATCATATCTGGTTAGCTCATCAAATTAGATAGGCCAAATTATCTAAATTAATATTCAGAAACCCACACTGGCCTGTTTGTCTAGAATCACATTTAAAAGCCCATATTGTCCAACCTTTTTTAGATTTATTCATATATTTATTAAAATGGTCGATTTTCTTTATCAAACCCTCCTGCGATTTGTTGATTACTGAAGAGGAATAAAACACTTTATTAAAACAAAAACATTAACATTTCCAATTTATATGAGCTTCTTCAAACAAAGAAGATCCTGCAAGAAGAGTAAGCGTCTCCAGTTATAAACAAAACTTGTTGTTCTTATGGTTGTTACAAAATATTTAAATCAGTACTTTTTTTTTTAATCAAGGCAAAATATTTTAAGGGTAAAATTTAATACTTTTTGTGGCGATTTAGCCATACAATTCCAATAACTGTTAATGAGAATAGGGCATTGCAATAAAAATGTACTCTTAAACTTTTTCTATTTTCTATTTGCATTTGGTTTACAAGAATTTAGGAAAAGATGAAACATAAGAGTTTGTTATGAAACCCAACTGCTTTGGTGGATGGATGATGTGTCCAGATCTATAAATCCGAGGGGGAAAAACCCACACCAGCATAAAATTACATTAAAACAGACTTAAATAAATAAGTGATCTTTGCTTAAATAGGGGAAGCAGTCTGCAAAATAGTGAGTTTAAATCAAGAAAATGGCACTACTCCCTTTCTTCTCTGAAGCCAGTGCTTTGTTTAAAAACATTTATGTAGCCAGACATAGAGTCCTACTTTTGTATAAATTATAACACAAACACTCAGATTCCCAAAGAGTTCCAGTACTCTCTTCCTCTGTTAGTGCTATTTCTCCATCTCTTTGATCAAAATGACCAGCCTTCAGTATATGGTCAAATACTTAACATATTTTGTATAGTTCATTCAGGAAAATACATGACTTTAATTACAGCTCCATGAGTCCCTTGTGGTTTAAAGGAAGAAATAATCATAAGCTTTACCTGAGCTCCTGCTGACAGGCAGCTGAAGGAAAGTCGGATGTAAAATAAATACTTACATATTGTACTGTAAATGTACTATTATTAACATCAGTTGTGGAAAACTGTTGCCCGAGTTCAAAGGTTGTAAATGAGCCTGGCAGTGGGACGTATGGCCCAAAGATTTGTTCTGAAGTCACTATTATTATGCACCACAGCTCCCTTTTCCAATATAAAGGGCAAACATTTTCCCTAGACACCAAAATGTAGTTTGTGTTTTGTGTTGTGCTTCTGAAAACATTTCCTACTCTATTGCTGCAATTTTGCCTTAATTCAATGTCTACTATACCCATCATATTAGAGCTGGTTGATTTTTTTTAAAGGCCTATTCTCAAAATAAAAAATATTTTGCTGAAAATGTTTATTTTTAAAATAATTTTTCAGTCTTTTGGCAGAAAAATCTCAAGCTGAAATTTTTGACCAAAAACGTGTCTTGCCAGTTTTCATTTCTTTCCAAAATTTTCATAATTTTTTTACCATTTTCTGACCAGCTCTATTGTGAAAGTTTGTTTATTTTAGGTCAAAAAGTGATGTGATGTTCTCAACCAACAGAACAACTCTAGCTGTAACATTAGCTGTATATACATAACAAAATCTCTTTTTTATTCATAACATTCTTGGGCACATCTCCTGTGACAACGTCTGAAAAATGTTCCTATTTTAGCTTACATTTT
Source organism: Mauremys reevesii (assembly GCF_016161935.1). NCBI lineage: Eukaryota > Metazoa > Chordata > Testudines > Geoemydidae > Mauremys > Mauremys reevesii. Next base: position 37,220,190 of record NC_052625.1, read on the forward strand.
GCTTTATTATTTTCAAAATTGTTGTTTTCAAGAGTCTGGCTAGAGCTCATTGAAAGGTGAAGAAACTTGCCCCATATTCTGCCCTATCTGATGAAAACATTTTCTAGATAGTCTTCTATTTCTAGATGTTAGCCTGAATTATCCTGTGCCAAAGCGTCTGTATTTTAGTTCATAGTATTGTGATAGCTAATTGCTAGCTGGTTAATAGTTAAAGGAACCCGGTAAATAGTAGAACTCACAGGGTTCTTTCTCAGCTAATTGAGCTCATTAATAGTAAGAAAGCAATAACTATAGCAGAAACAACAGTTGACCAGAAGTCATTTGCGCAAAAGGAGCTTAGGCTCAGGCAGCTATGTGGTTTAGAGAATTAATAATAGGACACAGATCCTAGACCAGGGGTTCTCTAACTTCATTGCACCATGACCACCTTCTGGCAACAAAAAATACTACACAACCCCAGAATGGGGGATCAAAGCCCGAGCCCAAGTCCCTCCACTGTGTTTTGGTGACTTCCCCGCTGACCCAGTGGTGGAACCACCCTCAACTGTTAGGGCCCTTGGCTGTGACCTGGTGGAGTAGGGTGGACCCGGGTCCCCCTACCCCCTGCTCCCCCCCACCTTTGGGGGCTGGTGGCCTACTCACATAGGCTAAAGACTGCCTATTGCTCTGCCCCGCCCAGAGGGCCAGAACTTCAGACTGTGTTTGCTCCAGCCTGAAGACTGTATCAAAAGATTGCTCATTGTCTTGCCTCCCCCCGCTCTCCCGAGAGTCAGGGCAATAGTCTGTGTGCTGCTTTGCTCTGACCAGAGGATCAGAGTCTTAGCTTGCTAATTGACTCCATTACTGTGTTGAGGTAGTGAAACAGAGAGGCCTCCCTCCGAGCCTGATGAGGACCAAAGAACCACTACAATGGCTATGTATGTAAGAACTTCTCAAGTGTGTGACATCATGTCATTGTCTATTGGCTGGCCTACCCAGAGGACATAAGCCTAAATGCTTCAGTAGTTACAGATTTTCCTTTAGCTCAAGTGATAAAGGCCTGGGGGATATTGGCAACAGAAGATTTGGGGCCAGATCCACAAGCTGAGTTACAGCCCCTGTGTGCCACACTAGCCCAGTTGCACCACTTTCATATGGCAGCTTAATTAATACATTAACAGTGAGCACAGTTTTGCACTGAATATTATTACAAATTTTGGATAGTGCCACAAGTGTGAGATTGGTGCTGTAACTGTCTGGGTACAGTATTGATATAACATGTAGTCTTACCTAAAGTGCAAGTCCCACAATTAAAATTAGTGGTGAGTGAATTAAGAAAGAATTATTCACTAATATTTTATTAAGAACACTTCCATATTCAAAGATATTCACAGCTAATTCACACAGCTCTATATTAGTTGCTCAGATAATGAACAAAATGTTAACTGAATGATTTCTAAAAAGATAATAAAATATGTCTAGAATAAGTGTCAGTCTGATCACCAAAATGTCAGTGTTTTGAAACATTGCCAGATCTGCAATTTCTTTTTATCTGAAATATAATCAGTGTGCTACAGCATTTACTGTAAACTAGAAAATGGAACTGGATAAGCGCCCAGGTCTCAGAGCATTGAAAAAGAGTGCCATTAGAGTACAGGTCCTTTTGATACAGCAAGCCTGCCTTTATGTGGATCAGAGAGACTGACTGACTGACTAAAGTCACTTCATTCAGAATCCAGTTTGCAGATGATGCAACAATTTTCATGTTAAACGATAACTTAAATATTTTCTTTCTAAATGGCTTGTGTTTGAAATATCTGCTTTTATAGTTCAACTGGATTTGTAACTGAGCTGACTTTGTCATGGAAAATTTAGTTCTGTCTATCAATAGAGTCATACATGGTGCCTATAGTTTAGACATGATCTTTCATCTACCCTCTCAAAATTAGGGGAATGACTTCCATTGAAGTCAATGGCAAAACTCCCATTGACTTCAGCATTCCAGGATTGGGTCCAATATTACATCACCTCTCACCCTTCTCCTATAAACTGCTGTATAGGTGCAGATGATTTCTTAAATACTAATTTAAAATAAACCAAAATACTTACTTACTATTTGATCTTATAAATGTTAACAGAACATTGATGATTAAAAGCTAAATTAAGTGTTTGTATAACTCTTCTCTTTATATGCCCTGATAACTTTGTTCCATTATATTTTCACCACATATATGGAAATAGTAAATAACTATTGACAATTATTTTATACAGCATAATTCAGAAAATATTTTTTTGCCATAAGTTTAATATGAATCCCTTATATGGATTTACCGTGTGCCATTTAGCTCCCAACTTACGGTTTATACCCACATCTATTTTGCTATGAAGTTAAATAGGAAATCTTTTAATGTGCTCATAGATTCTTGGAATATGTAATTACATAGCAAGAAAGGGGTGGAGGGGAACTCATTACAAATAAATATTTGAAGCAGAGAAGGACTCATTCTTCAGGCACTACTGGTCTTATAAAGCATTTTTGGCACGACATTCTCTTTGAGGGAGTCAGTACTAAATACATAGAAGTTCAGAAAACCAGGTATGTAACTTTTTTCCTCTGGCCGTGATATTTCTCAGAGATCTGCAACTCCATTGGTCCGCTGATCCTGTGACCATGGGAAGATGGTGGGAAAAGAAAACACACTCACCAAACAGCAACTTTTCACACAGACATTTATTTCTCATGCCAGTTCAGGATAGTGAGAATTTTGTCACTGATGGTAGAGCTTGCTTTGGACATTGTATCTTTTCTCTAGCATTACATGAAACTTAAAGCTGTTCTGTACATGTCTCTGTCTCTAGAGAGAAACTTTTCACAATGTTGACATTAGTTGTCTCTTCCTATTATAATGGCTCCTTAGTTGAAACTGAAATTGATTTCCCTTAGCAAATCTCTCCACTCTTCACCTGCATGCTCACATCGATTTGTTATTGCTCTATAGGGTTGTTCTTCAATGCTGAGCTTATAATACTGAATATTTTTTTATTTTGTTTATGAAGACTATTGTGTACATTCTTTTGGGAACCCTCCCCCCCACATAAATAAAGCGTTTGCATATTTTGCACATAGAAAGGAAAAGTAGGTCATAATTGGGGGGTTGCCTGTCTTAATAGTGTCCCTGTAAGCAAAACAATAGCACCAGTTACTAATAGGCAGTTTTCTTAAAAGGTTTCACTATGTGAAATGAAACACTTTCTACAGAAGGATCCTTGCGATGTTCCAGCCGCCTTTCTTGCTCTTTCTGTCTTACTCCCTCTCCTATATGTAACCATTGTTGCATCTGACACTACAGTTTCTCTTCACCTATCATGCTGGTTTATCTGCTGAATATCAGGTGCATCTTCTACTGGGGAGTTGCTTTATCATCTTGTAGGAGAATTGACTCCATGATGTTCAGTAAGGGATTTTTTTCCTTTCTAGTTGAACCCTGCTATATTTTTTTCCCAACTCTACTATAATCCAAAATTGCTCACATGGTTTAGCATAATTGTGTGCTATAATCAGGACCCTATGTACTCTATAATTCTGTGGTCACAAAATCTGGTGCAGAATCCACCCCACTCCTTCAGTGTGAATGGGCTGCAATGAGGACAGGAGTGGCTACTGCATAATCTCTCAGTTGCGGGAAATGACAGAAAATGTCTGGCCATGCTATTCTACACAAGTGTACCAGTCCCTGGAAGATCATTACAAGCTGTCACCATTTAGAATGATTTAAGAATGTTCTAAATTGTGCCGGGGCTAAGGCCCAAATTAGAGTGATGTAAAGGTGAATTAAAGCCACTTTCCATCTCCCCATCTTGGTCCTGCACTTAGACACTCTGTCCCATTATCTTTATGGAGTTACGCCTCATTTACACCAGTGCATCTGAAATTGGAATTTGGCCCTTTATCTTTGCAAAATATATTCTGTACTTTCTTTTATATACTGTATTCCCAGGTCTAATCCAAAATCACGACGTCAGAAAAAGAAGTCTATTTTATGTCGCTGAACTGAAACCCTTTATATTCTCCAGGATATTTTTCTTTAAAAAAACATTGCATGCCAAAGAATCTGAGATTCATATACTGCAGGATATGGTCTCATCACACCCTCCGCCTACTCATTTGGAAGTGTCTCATGATTTTCCTACATCATTTGACACATCTGTAGTTGTTTAATTGTTCTAGCCTTTTAGACTACATTGTGAAACAATTGCTTACTGGACTCTTTTTTTGTTTGTTTTTGGTTTTTTAAATTATAAATATAGCTTTCCCATGCACAGCACCTCCTCCACAGCAACGCAGACCTTGGAAACTTGCATGTTATCCAAAAATATGATTTTCTAAACAGGACATTTAGATCTGCATCGAAAAAGGCAGATAGAATAGTCTGTGTATATGAACAATGTTTCTGTATGTTTAAACAAGACACTTTTGGAATGGGAGTGCATTGTATTTCTGGTTTACTTTCTTTTTTATTCAGTTATAGTCATTTATCTCAGTTTTGGCTGTAATTCAGGGAAGCACTTAACTACATGCTTAAGTCCACCTCTATCCAGGAAAGCACTTAAGCACATGCTTAAAATTATGCATCTACATAAGCAACCAGTGCTGTACAGGGATACTTGCTTGAACTGGGATCTTGGTCTTCATGAGGTGATCAGCATTTTAAGCCACTCAAAAAGAAAAGGTACCAAAGTGCACTTATTTCTCTTCACTGGTATTGTGTCATACAGTACAAAGCACTTCACTCACACATTGCCAAATGCTTGAAATTCCGCTTTTCCCAGCCTTACTCCTCAGTAGTGAGGAGAACTCCCCACTTCTCAGACAAAGACACCAAACATCTGTCAGATCTCTAAATCCCCATCTGTGACTCAAGGTCACAGGACCAGCAAATCAATGCATTATGGTGCTAAACTAGGACTCTAAGATCCCGTAATGGATGTATTTAGTTGCAAATGTTTAGAAATGGTCACAAAAGAATGTTAAACAATCTTAGTTGAAACAGGGGCTTCTGCAGATACAGGCAGTGAAAGCAATCAGAGAGACTGATGAAAGAGCTCCTACACACTGTATCACAAGAGGTCAGTAAGAACATTATTTGGTTTTTGAGAGGGGAAACATATGAGAGTCAAACTAAAATTAATTGATCTATAGACAAATCTAGATCACCAGCCTGTTTGGCTGGAACTTGTTTGTAAAGCAGTGTGGACTGTGGAATAGGTAGGGAAACCTGAAAGTGAAATAACTAATGGAGAAGGAGGAAAGGAGAAGTTTAAGCCCTTCACTGATATTTTCCACTTCCCACTTTGTGTGGTGAATGAACACAACAGTTTTGCTTGGGGTGTCAATGTTGCTGGGAATGTTGGTGCTTTGGAAAGGCCACACCAGGCCTGACTCTACTGGTGTAAATCAGGAGTATCTCTAGTGAAATATATTTTGTATATAACCAGTGTTCCAGACAGTAGAATCAGGCACACAGTGCCTGGTACTTCATGTAGAACTGGATGTATAGTTTTCTCAACTTACCAGGCAGAACCCAAATAATGAACAAGCTTCTACCAAACCAAATGTCTTCTTTAAAACAGATGTAAAGTGAATTGTGTTGTCGTTTAAGATGACAGATGGATGTCTATTCTACTCTGTTCATATTCTGATACCATATTCATTGTCATCATATCTAAGTGCCTGGAGACTTTGGTTCTCTATTTCTCCATAGAACAGGTACAGCGCTAGGAGCCGTCATACAGCCAGCCCTGCAATCCCAATAGTGTGTCTCTATTCTGCTCTGGAGAAATCACTTGTAGGGGTGAGACTAGTTCAGTTTCCATTTCCATCCAACCCTTGGCTGCAGCACACTGAGGCCGCCAGCAGTTTGTGCCACATGGGCCAGCACACGGCCATTGGGTAATAACAGCTTTTGATCATTACTGAATTAGGCTGCGTTTGATCCAGCAGAAAGCTTCGTATCCCATGGAAAAATCCTCTGTAGGTACTCAATTTCCAAATGTGTCTTTTAACATGTCCACTTAAGCTGAAAGACTGTATGAGCAACTTTGTCCATTTTATTATAAAAGAGAGAGATTTTTCATCACTTAACTTATAAATAATTAAAGTCTGTGGATGGACTTGAACAGCCACAGGAAAGTAAATACCGTACAGTGGCTTTAAAAATCCTTCCCAATGAGCCATCAGTTTAGTAGCATTTAATTACACAGTCACTTAATCATAACATAAGTGGCTTTTCTTTATACCTACTGTTATACCCTGTACATTATAAACTATGCCTGAGTGTTTTCAGAGGATAACCTAATTTCAAGTGTCAGGCTCCAAAGGGGGAATATTGTGTAGAGCACAGAACTTATTTTACTTCCTGTTTCAACTAGCTTTCCAACAGAAATGTGATGGAGACACTCTGATGATCAATTTGGTTATTATATTCAAGAAACATATTTGCTGAAAGCTCTTAGCCCCATTTGGTTTGACTAGTAAAACAATGTATGTTACAGAAGAAGAGCTAATATTAAATAGGAAAAATGCAAATGAATGTAGATGATTCAATCTTATGGCCATTTCCTGGCTGCAAGACTATAGAAAGAAACATCATTCTCATTTAAATGGAAAAGTTCTGAGCGGACTACAAAAGCCACTGGAGAAAAATGTACAGGTTGGATGTACTCAGCATTAAATGCTTTTAGAATACATGGAGTCTAGTGCTCTACTGCAATAGCAATGGAATTGCTTGGGTGTTGTCTAAAGGACTAACAAAACACAATGGACACACCTGCTGGAAGTGGCGTGGAGGGACCAGGGTGCATCAAGAGTGTCCAGGAATAATGATGATTCTGCCAGCACTTCTCTTGGAGGCTGCCAGGCAATGCACATCGTCATTAGAGGGTACACTGCTCTCCTTCCCCATCCAGCCAACAAGTCGAGCCAATGAGGAGGGAAGAGCCTTGGCCTCACTCTGTCCCCTTCCAGTTAGCCAGAAAGGCCTGAGCTCCCAGTCACATTGTGGCTATCTGTCTTGTTTAGGTCAGTGGCTCTCAAACTTTCATACCCCTTTCAGGAGTCTGATTTGTCTTGTGTACCCCAAAGTTTCACCTCACTGAAACTACTTGCTTACAAAATAAGACATAAAAATACAAAAGTTTCACAGAACACTATTACTGAAAAATTCTGATTTTTAACCATATAATTATAAAATAAATCAACTAGAATATAAATATTGTACTTACATTTCAGTGTATAGTATATAGAGCAGTGTAAACAAGTCGTATGAAATTTTAGTTGTAGGGCTGTCGAGCTATACAAAAAAAATTGCGATTAATCACATGATTTTAAAAATTGTAAATAACTGCATGATTAATTGCACAATTAATTGCACTGTTAATAGAATACCATTTATTTAAATATTTTGGATGTTTTCTACATTTTTCAAATATATTGATTTTAATTACAACACAGAATACAAAGTGTACAGTGCTCACTTTATAATTTTTTATTACAAGTATTTTCACTGTAAAAAAACAAAAGAAATAGTATATTTCAGTTCCCACATTACAAGTACTGTAGTGCAATCTCTGTATCATGAAAGTTGAACTTACAAATGTAGAACTATGTACAAAAATAACTGCATAGAAAAACAAAACAATGTAAAACGTTAGAGCCTACAAGTCCATTCGGTTCTACTTCTTGTTCAGCCAAACGCTCAGACAAACAAGTGTGTTCACATTTGCCGGAGATAATGCTGCCCACTTCTTATTTACAATGTCACCTGAAAGTCAGAACAGACATTTGCATGGCACTGTTGTAGTTGGCGTCACAAGATATTTATGTGCCAGATGCGCTAAAGATTTATATGTCCCTTCATGCTCCAGTCACCATTCCAGAGGACATGTGTCCATGCTGATGACAGGTTCTGCTCAATAACGATCCAGAGCAGTATGGACCAACACATTTTCATTTCGTCATCTGAGTAAGATGCCACCAGCAGATGGTTGGTTTTCTTTTTTGGTGGTTCGGGTTCTGTAGTTTCTGCATCAGACTGTTGGTCTTTTAAGACTTCTGAAAGCATTCTCCACATCTCGTCCCTCTGATTTTAGAAGGCACTTCAGATTCTTAAACCTCGGGTTGAGTACTGTATCTTTAAAAATTTCATATTAGTAACTTCTTTGCATTTTGTCAAATCTGCAGTGAAAGTGTTCTTAAAATGAACATGTGCTGGGTCATCATCCAAGATTGCTATAACATGAAATATATTGCAGAATATGGGTAAAACAAAGCAGGAGACATATAATTCTCTTCCAAGGAGTTGAGTCACAAATTTAATTAACACATTATGTTTTTAATGAGCATCATCAGCATGGAAGCATGTACTCTACGATGGTGTCGAAGCATAAAGAGGCATACAAATGTTTAGCATATCTGGCACATAAATACCTTGCAATGCCAGCTACAAAAATGCCATGTGAACGCCTCTTCTCACTTTCAGGTGACATAAATAAGAAAAGGGCAGCATTATCTCCTGTAAATGTAAACAAACTTGTTTGTCTTAGCGATTGGCTGAACAAGAAGTGGACTGAGTGGACTTATAGGCTCTAAAGTTTTACATTGTTTTGTTTTTGAGTGCAGTTATGTAACACAAATCTTCATTTGTAAATTTCACTTTCATAATAGAGATTGAACTACAGTAGGTGTATGAGGTGAATTGAAAAATACTATTTTTGTCATTTTTACAGTGAAAACATTTCTAATAAAAAATAACATAAAGTGAGCACTGTACACTTTGTATTCTGTGGAACTGAAATCCATATATTTGAAAATTTAGAAAACATCCAAAATATTTAATAAATTTAAATTGGTATTCTATTGTTTAACAGTGAGATTAAAACTAGGCATAAACTCATAGACCTGGAAGGGACCTCAAGAGGTCATCTAGTGCAGTCCCCTGCCCTCAAAGCAGGACAAAGTATTATCTAGAAAATATATATAGAAGAGTTAATGTGCCCACTGGAAGACTTCTACGTACCCCTGGGTTACAGGTACCCTTGATTGAGAACCACTGATTTAGGTGTATGAGGCTGGAAAGTAGCCTTTCTTGCTTTGTACACTCACAATGGACCCAGTCTCCATATGACCCAAAAGTCTAAGCTGCTACTGCAGAACTGCTCTTGGATCAGTTATGTGTTTGTAAATTCAAGTCTACTCCTGTTCCTCCCTCTATTTCCTTACTAGACAGATCTTATAAGGAATGGTGTGCTCTCTTGCATGCTCTCTCTCTCCATCTGGCTAGGTGTTCGGGTTTTTTTTGAAAACGATAAAAATAGAGATGCTAGCCCATTATTTCCATCATGTTGAACCTCCAAAAGAACACTTCTAACACACTTTATGTGAGCTGTGAAGGGGCATTTCACTTTTATTGAAGGTGACACAAATTGGATTTAGTGATTTTCACATCTGCTAGTCATTAAGGTTACAAATTTAAAAAAAAAAAGTTGGTCAGTTTGCCAAGAACAGCCTTCAGCTATTGAAAGTCTTAGGTGTGCCAAAGAAGGGTCCACATCCAGTTTACCTCTTCAAGGACACAAAGCCAAATATTCTTTTTCTGGTTTTCGAGTCTTCAAAGTACCACTTTCTTGGATCGTGAGGGAAATGCCATGAGAATGAGTGGCTTTGAGGGTTTCCTGTTTGAAATACTACAAAAACATTATTCTTTCAGCATTTTGCTGAGATGCAAGACCAAAGGCCTCAGGGAGATTCCTAGATATAGGAGACTAATGCTTCTCTCACTCCACCCACTTGCCTTCTGTGCTTCAGCACACTCAGTCCTGCCCTGGTTGGTCTAGAAAATAGCTGAACAATTCTAAAATGATTAAATTAGTGGTAAACCACAAAGGTTTACCAGTTTCCACAGACTGAAGATGATTACTCAAGTGCCTACAATAGTATCTTTGTAAATCAAAGTTATTTGTGTTCCTCTTTAAATTGTAGTCTTCATGTCATATTATGCTGTGTTATATTGCATCATCAGTAACATAATGGGACCAACCATACAAGGTGCTGAGCTTCATTAGGTCACTCAAGTCAGCGAGAATTGAGGGTATTCAGCACCTCATAGGATTAGGCTCCACAACACAGGTTTGAATGATAAAACCAATAAATAATTAATTTTAAAGCAGGACATTGGTGTTTTCTGGGCTGATAGCTATTATGAGATAGCAGCTGCCTCCCAGAAATGTCTAGCAAGCTAAAATAATGTCAGGATTAATTGGAAAACTGGTATTTGTGGAAAGTGGCTAGCTGCCAATGGGTTGAAAAAAAGCAAATAGTGTGAAGTAAGTTGGCATACCTAATTTTATCCTGTGCAAGTAACTACATTTCTTTACATAGTGGCTGCTTTATTAAAATAATAGGATACTGGAGAGTGCATAGGTGCACAACAGCCATACATTTATTAGTAAAGCCCTTTTCTACTTGATTCTTGATTATTTCATTGAAAGAAAAAGCTACATAATGCACTTCTACCCACTCAGATCTCCTTAGTGGATAGCTTTCTATTACTTCTCTCACTTTCCATTGTTTACTGCTTGTCTTTCATAGAGCTATTTACAGGGATGGTACTCAATAACTGGAGGACCATTCTACCCATGGTCTGATTTGACATTAAGATCATCTGTTGTTTGTAAGGATGGGGTGGGAGAGAACACTGTAAATTAATTGCACAAGGTGTTTGACTAGAAAAAGTCCTCCACGCGGTATGTAGCCAGAAAAGAGGCAGGAATGGGATGATGTTTTTTCACATTGGGACACAGAGAAAATTTAAAATCCTTTCCTATTCCTGTCATAGAGATGAAGAAGGCCTTCTACTTCTATCTGCAAAGCCTCAGCCAATGGATCTGGTGAGTGTCTAGGAGGAGGATAATTTGGTGAATCTGATTTGCAGTCTCCAGGCAGAAAAAGCTAAGTATTTTTTGCTGTCATGAATTTTGGAACACGTTCAGATGGAATTAACCATATCTGTCAATCTAGAACATTCATTTCTAAAAGAGTTAGATGCCACATTAGCTATAGCTGTGTTTTGTATGGCTGTACTCACTAGAGTTCTTGATATGCTGGGGACACTTTGTTCTGGTCTATGAGCGATGAACCCATGCTTCCCATGGCTAGTAAAATAAAATGGGCTGGGGAGACAGTATTAGTTCTTCCCCAAAGGAGGACAGCATCCCTCCAAAGAGATGGTCATTTAAATCCTGGCTCAAGAAGGAATCCATTAATGTTGACAACCTCACTGCTAGCGCGGTCTCTAACATGCCTGCTTGTATTCAAGGCAATTGATAAGATGCTGTTAGAACAAATGTGGCTGTGTCCCAAGTCCTTACATTTTCTTGATCACTGTCAATCTGGTTTCATGCCTGAATATAATACTCCTGGGCACCACTGCACAATGCAGAATTTTGCAGAAATTAATGTTGTTCGCACAGAATTCCCTTCCCCCACCCCTGCCAGAAATGGGCTGCAGTGCTGCTAGCCGCCACTAGGGGCTGCTGGACCCAGCAGAGCCCAGCTCACACATAGAAGACATTGAAGAAGGGATGGCAGGGAGCTAGAGCAGTGGTTTTCGAACTTTTGTACTGGTGACCCCTTTCACATAGCAAGCCTCTGAGTGCGACCCCCACCCATATAAATTATAAACACCTTTAAATATATTTAACACCATTATAAATGCTGGAGTTTGGGGTGGATGCTGACAGCTCATGCTTCCCGCCCCCGTAATAACCTTGTGACCCCCTGAGGGTTCCTGACTCCCAGTTTGAGAACCCCTGAGCTAGAGTGTTCCTAGCAGTTGCAGTTCCCAGCATTCCCTGAGGGAAGGAGAGGGAGGCGCACAGGAAACTCTGTGCAAGCCTGGGACTGAACATCAGGCTGTTTCTCCTTCTGGATCCCTGGGCTCAGGGGTGGGGGTTGCCTGGGCAAGGGGGGTCCCATGAATAGGCTCTGGGGAGGGCAAGGGGGTGGTTGTCTGGGCTCTGCAGGGGAGGGATTGTGGGTGTCTGGGCCCCCGGCTGGACTCTAGGGCGGGGGGGGGGAGAAGCAGAGAAACAGGAACTGGGTTATCATAGGGGTTTCTTTAATTCTCTACTCCTTGGGGAATTTGTGTGTGTGTGTGTGTGTTGTTACAGACATACTTGCTGACAGGTATTTTGAAATTAATTACCAAAATATATGAAACTGGTGTGATTATGCAGTGTTATTTGGACAAATAAAATGTGGACAATTTTTAATTTTTTGGTACAGAATACCCCAAGGAGTAATATTCTATGGAAACTGAACTCTTTTCACCAAATAAATCTGTTTTACCCTGTATAAAGCTTATGCAGGGTAAACTCATAAATTGTTGGCCCTCTATAACTCTGATAGAGAGATATGCACAGTTGTTTGCTCCCCCAGGTATTAATACATACTCTGAGTTAACTAATAAGTAAAAAGTGATTTTATTAAATACAGAAAGTAGGATTTAAGTGGTTCCAAGTAGTAACAGACAGAACAAAGTAAGTCACCAAGCAAAATAAAATAAAATGCGCAAATCTGTGTCTAATCAAACTGAATACAGAGAAGATCCTCACCAGTTCCAGAATGCTCCCTTTTACAGACTAATCTCCTTTTAGCCTGGGTCCAGCAATCACTCACACCCCTTGCAGTCACTGCCCTTTGTTCCAGTTTCTTCCAGGTATCCTGGGGTGTGGAGATGCTTTCTCTTTAGCCAGCTGAAGACAAAATGGAGGGGTCTCCCAGGGGTTTAAATAGACTTTCTCTTGTGGGTGGAGACCTCCTCCTGACTCCTATGCAAAGTCCAGCTCCAAGATGGAGTTTAGGAGTCACCTGGGCAAGTCACATGTCCATGCATGACTCACATTTTTTACAGGTAGCATCCATTGTTTACATGCTACCTTGAACGTCCTCAAGTAGACTTCTTATGTGGATTGGAGCATTCCAAGATCCATTGTCCTTTGATTAAGTACTTACTTTCAACCTTCCTTTCTCCAGGAACCGAACAAATGCTCTACTAAGGTTATTTAGAAATAAGGTGACCAGATAGCAAGTGTGAAAAATCGGGACGGGGGTGGGGAGTAATAGGAGCCCATATAAAAAGAAGTCCCAAATATCGGGACTGTCCCAATAAAATCGGGACATCTGGTCACCTTATTTAGAAATCAAGCCAGTACACAGCCAACATTCATAACTTCGAATACAAAAAGGATACATGCATACAAATAGGATTAATACATTCAGTAGATCACAACCTTTATGTAGATATGTTGCATTGTATATGTAGCATAAAACACATTCTAAGCATATTTCCATAAAGCCTTATGGGAGGTACCATCACAGAATCCAGGACCCATTTAGTGCTGGATTCTGTTTTTTCTCAAGGGCAAAATGTTTTTACAAGAAGCTTCTTTCTCTTGGGCCCTTAGCCCAAAACATAACCTGGACTTGCTGCTCCCATAAGCACAAGAAATCCATTTACCTAGTACCGAGAACAACATTTCCTTCTCCAGACTAGCAGGGGAGGCACCACACCTTTGCATAGGGTGGTGCAGTAGCCACTGTGCAGAGCTGTGCATTAAAGGACTTAATCCAACCCTCTCACAGGGAAAGCAGAGCAATCATTTGTAAACTTGCCAAAGGTTTGGAATTTAGGAAAAGCAGAAAAGCAACAAAGCTGCAGATATTTATCCAAAGCTTATCAGAACTACTCAAACATTTTAAGACTACAAAATTAGGTTAGAGAGGCATTCTCCCCATTACTTTCTGCACCTCTGTTTCCCATTCTAGGTAGATTGGGGAAAAAAAACATTTCTTCAGAAATTCTGGGATCACAAGAACATTTGGTTTGAGTCTGGTTCTTAAAATGGACACAGATTTGGGAGGGTTTATGGTGGGGTCATATCTAACCTAAACTTGTGTGCCTATCTCTGTGACTCCCATTAAATTCAGTTGGATTTTTTCAATTAAAATACCACGAAACACTGAAAAATGACCTTAAGAACAAATGAGCTTGTTTCTCTTTCCCAGCTGTCTGTTTACATACTGTGCATGACATTAAGGGTCTTGATTCAGAAACAAATTCTGATGGCTACTTATTGGTTAACACAGCTCTTTGATTGAACATCCTAGAAAAGAAAGAACTCAGTAGTCTGACAGCTGTGAGATTGCAGTGTCAGCCAGAGATTTGAATTTCAGAATAGTAGAAAATGTAGTCCTAAAGCCTTGGTATTTCGTATGGGTGAAGGCTGTTTACAGTATCACATGACAAAGCCACGGGCTAATTCAGTCTCTGAGGGGGGAAAAATACTTCAGCTTCTCCTATTAAGTGATACAGAAAACCACCTTTGTGTTGTACTGGGGAGACTTGTTTCCTAGGCCTTTCTCTGCTGCATGCAAAATGCTTGTTGCTACTTGAGGATGACTGCAAGAATGCTGGGCCCTCGCAGCAACTGGTTCATCCTTTATGCTTATAGTGTGTAAGTAGTAATTACAGTACAAACCACATGTTTGCCCTCACAGTTTACTTGTGAGACCAGTTTCTGTGACTCCAAAATAACAATTGAATTTTTATTGTCAGGCACAACCCCCTTCTCATCTCCCAACCTCACCTTGCCTTATATAAATCTAAAGGCCTTTTAATTTGTGTCAGTTCTGTAAAATAGGTCACACACAATTTTTTTCCCCTTTGATGATGGGAATTACATAATTATCAGTTTCCACTATCACTGCAAAGGAACTAGTTAGAAAGCAAAACACATCAACCACATAAAAAAATGTCAGGTATGTAGAATTAGCCAGGCTTCTGCAGAGAAGAATTACAGATCTGCTTAAAAATCTCTAAGTTCAAAGGTGTTTGGATCTGGGAAGCAGGGGAAGGGGGTTATTCTGCAAGTAAGGGTAATTTGTGACATTCAGATCTGGATCTGGGTTCAGATTTTAACATCTCTAAAGTTCAGAGGTGTTTATATCTGAGTCTTGAGTTTGAATCCATTTTCATGATTTTGTGTTGAATAAGAATCCTTATATGATCATATTCATTGCTTTCACTATACCATGCTGATGCTCATCCCTTTTTGGTAGCGTTGTTCAGCAGCTGATCACAATCGCAGTCCCTGCACTCTCCAGGATATGGCAGTGTGTGCTTTCCCATTTCAGGCCAGGCAGTTCCAAGCGGTGTCCATCCTTCCATAGGCAGAACTCTTCCTTGAGCTTCCCTAGGGGTTGACTGGCACCTAAACGGCATGAGTGAGCCCCAGGTGATCTTGGGCAAATTGCTTATGGCCTAATCCTGAAAGGTACTGAGGGTCTCTGAATTCTGTATATCCATTTTGAGGGAGAATTGGGAGGGTGGAGAGATAGGATACTTAATATCCAAGCTACTTCAAGCTTACGCCATTATAATGACGATTGTATTCTGCCCCCTCACTTACTCATCTCTAAAATAACTACACTAATACTTACCTCCCAGGGTATTCACAAGGTTAGTTACTGTTTGTGAAGTACTTGGAGCTCCTTGGATAAAAGGCAATCTAAAAATACAAATTAGTAGTACTGTGTTCTTGGGTTGCCCTTCCTCTTCTTCAGGACAGATAACACTCAGGAAACCAGTTTGGTTTAATGATTGTGAATGGTAAGGACGTCTATGTAATCATTACAGAAATAGTAACATTCTGTGTAATAGGGATGCATTCTGAGCAGCTAAGTGGTATTTCACCAGGTGTTTAAGTGCACAATTTTAAGCTCTGGACATTTAATATAGAAGATACAAAATAATCATATTCTGAGTAAAATTCAACCCTCGCAGCTGCAAACTAAGGTGCTACTTAAATCCTACCTAAGCTCTCAAAACAGGAAATCAGGAGGACTTTAGTGGTGCATAGCTTTCATTTTGACTTTCATTTTTGTTCCACGCGGTATTTTATTCCACTTAGTCTTTTCAGACTTTTGTTGAATAGCCTCTTCTCTGAGTTGAGACAATAATTAGGATGACAGTCTATGCAACAGGGTTTCCACTGGACACAGAATAAAAATCCACATTAAAAGAACATTATTAACATTGGAAAGTCAAGCACTCACAAGTCAGGGAATGTCAAAATTAAGGTTGCCTGTGCATATGCATTGCAGCACAGTCTTTAATTATATGATCATATTCTTTTTTTTTTTTTTTTTTTTTTTTTACAGAGCCCCTACCTCATTCAGTGCAAACTATTTTTTGGCTAAAACTATTTTGCAAATTCTTGACAAATTCATAAATAGTTTTGAGTCAACGAAAAGTGCATTTTTCAGCAAATAACAATTCATCTGAAAAATTGTGCCCACCCCTAGTTGGGAGGGGAATGGGAAAGGTTTGACGCAGAAGTTCAGTGATGAAACAGAAAGTGAGAAATACAGTCCAGCATCAGAGGAAACACTGTTTTCCTTTCAGTAAGAATGTTTCTTGTTCTGCATTGGAAGAAAATGATTCTTTTTGTGTTCTTTATCATTGGCATATGACACTACGACGGGGAACGGGAAGGGAAAAATGAAGTCAAAGGAGGACAAAATAGAGACCCGCCCTGGGAAAAGAAGATAAAACCTTAACACAACTCACAGAATTCCACATATCTCCATATTCACATTGTCCTGAACCAATGGGGCTCAGTTACAGCCGCTTATAGTATTCTGCTGGGCCTTCAGCCAGAACTCTTCCCTTCAGAAAGGACAAATGGTCCTACAGATCGCTACCTTGTCATCCAAACCTCTCCACAATCTGATCCAGCATTCCAGTGTATAGGAACTGAGCCTGAACTGCCAAAAAAGAGAACACCCACTGGAGTTAAGTGATGGGGCTTCTCTTACAGAGACTTAGAAGCCATGGGATTGAGATTTTACCCACGATCCTTCAAGTTACTGTAGGTGGGTGGATTTCTTCACAGATCAATTTGCAGAAGCAGGGCATTTGTTTGCACACATCTAGCTTAAACGACCTGGGGTCTGCTCTGTAGCCTCTCTTTTTTGTGATGTGGGATTTATAACCAATTGTTCTCTTGCTACAGTATTATCCTATTATATGTATTTCTATTATTAAGGACTCACCAACCCTTTCCCTGAACATGGGGCTACTCAGTTTTCCCAAGGGAAAGTAGGGCTTCCAAAACCGTTAACTATGCTTACAAAAGACTACATGCCAAGGCCTCTCGTGCGGGTTGGAGGTGAGAAGAAGTCTTGTTGTTTCCCTCATCATCTGATTGTGTGGTTGACTTTATTAATAATTCCCTTGTTCCTCCATTTTCCTATTCCTTCCGCACTTAGTTCTCCCCTTAATTCTGGGGGGGAGATCTGGAGTGAGAATGCACAGGTCTGAGGGACCTGAAGAGGTGAGAAAGCACCATGCGAATGCACAGGGCCTGCAGCTGCTCTGAAGGAAACATCAAGAAAAGAATAAAAGAAAGATTGGGAGACACATCCCTCTCCAGCAGGACTTTTAATATCATTTTGTAGGACGTATTTTACATCATTATGTTGGGAGTAACCAGGTGGTGCTGTTACACATTAGCTCCCAGTGTAAATGTAGCCTCAGATGTGATTTCCAGCCTGCATAGACTACTCAGGCTACCTTGATGCCATGGTAGCATGATCAGCACAGGCTAGCTGTCCTGAATATGTACCCAGAGGGTCCAGGAAGGTTTATACTCAGAGTGGCTAGCCAATGGCGCCGCTTGCCACTGCCCATGCTATCAAGGATTACTACTATTTTTAGCACACTAGCTCGATGGGAGCTAGCTTGAGTATGTCTACTAGAGCTGGTGTAGACATAGCCATGGTTTTCTTAGCTTTCAAGCCATTGTTCAATCTATGAAAAAAAAATGCTGCATTATTGTAAGTTTTGTGGCGTATGTTCTTTTTTGCGGCGCTGCTGCAAGCAGCGGGAGAGTTTGTGTTCCACCTTAATCTCTGTAACTAGTGTCAATCCTTGCAGCAGACGTGCTCCCTGGGAACCTGTTTTTGGTGCTTTGGCTAAGGCAAAGAATTGTTTATACAAATATTTAGCTTGCAACAAACTGGGGTGTAATTCTACCCTGCACTAGCCTGTCACTGTTTCTGTGGACTCTGCTGACACTACTTTAGCAGTTTCTTCAAGTGATTTGTTCTAGTCCGGTCTCAAAGAAGCCTGATGATTACTGAATGAGGGGATTACCTGTGTGCTATTTGACTACCTCCATTCAAGCACTAGCGTATATTTATACTAAAAGTGTACCCAGACTTTGCATCACTGATTTCTCCTCTAGTGAGAAACAACCTGAGTCACCAAAATCTGCTACTGCTCGGCAAAGGAGTGACAATTTTGAATGTATTCACACAGGCACGGTGGCACTCAGAGTGTACATGTCCCAAAGCAAGGTTTATGTCACCATAACCAAAAGTCCCCTCTTACACAAGCTAGGGGCTATCTAATGGGATTAAACAATGACAAATACACTTGCTATAAATAAATATATGTATAGACATTTCTATTATGTATTCTATTTTGCTTGCCAATTGTAATTCAATGTTTAGTCTGTTTGGGCACCAGGATGTATTCCTGAAGAAAATATGCATATATCCACCTGGTAGCCCTCTGTAAATAGAGAGAGCAAGTGGTGTTCTGGATTTGTGCTTCAACCTTGCATGTTTTTCTGAGCAGTAGTGTTCAGGAGTAAATATAATGTGTACAACTAACAAAATATATTGTTGAAGTTGCATTTCCATAAGCCATAGTCTATATTTTGCTATTTTAAAAAATTACATAAACAAAAGATGCTTATGGCAACAAGTGGGTGTGTACAAACTAACCAAGGAGCTTTGAATCCAGCTTTGAATCCAGTGCGCTGGATACTGGGTACAAAAATATAATATCACCATGTAGCATAAGTGAAAACTCTGAAGATATCTTGTTTGTTTGTTACTATTTTGTTTAATTTCATGGATACACATGTTCTTTTCTGGGTTCTTATAAGACTGCAAGATACGGTATTGCCACAGTAGGTTTTTTTTTCTTTTTGACCACAAATTATACTGTTTATCATGGTTATGAAGCAACAGTTGGTGGACAAATATGATATTAAAAATAGACTCGGATTTCCCAATCACCAGGAGTGCTGGCTTGCATGCCTATGCAGCAGTGTTGATTTGGGAGTAGTTAATTTTCTTGGCCTTTGTTTTTCTACTGTGTGATGCTCTGAGGTTATTTCTAGGCAAAATGAAATATATAGTTATACATAGTAAGAGAATTGTAATTGTATAGTAGAAAATGTTCTTGGCACACATGCATAAGTTAGGATGAGCGCATAACATGCATTTGAATGGAATAGCTGTTTTTTGTTTGTCCATTGGAAAGCCATTTTGAACTTAATTTTTACATTTCTTTTATTAACACACAGTGAAACAGCTTCAGATACTTAAAGCATCATTGGGCCAGAGAGAGAGAGGCTGGGGAGAGGAGAGAATGACTATGTAGCCTGCTGGTTAGGGCACCCTCCTGGGAGACGGAAAACCCAGGGCCCAGTCCTCCTGTTCCAATCACTCTTTAGTTATTTATCCAAACTAGAACACCTTCTATGGGAGAGAATAAGGGAGCCCCCACCAGAGCCATAGGGCAATGGTTAGAGCTCTCTTGCTGAGTGGTGGGACACTCCTCTTCAAATTCTTTCTCCCCTTCAAACAGAGAGGGGATAATTCAACTCTGGTCTCCCACAGTCCAAGCAAGTGCTCTAACCACTAGGCTAAAAGTTGAGGTGGGCACCATGGCCACTTCCTCCAGTGGCCAGATTTTGATTGGGACCTGATCCAGTTGGTGGCCTCTTGAGCAGATTGAGCCCCTCACACAGCTTAGCATCTGAACCCCTATCTTTCCCCATTCTGCAAATCTCTCTGGAGCTCAGGTGGGAGACTGGCATCTAGAGGCCCACTGGGAGGGAGCAGTGAGGAGGCAGAACTGTGGGCACCTAGGGAAATTTTACCCTGAAAAATAAGGTTTGGGGTGAGTCTAGGCATCTACAGAGTTTGGTGGGAGTTTGTGAGTTGCAGTAGAGCCTAAAATTAGGACTTAGGCACCTAGGCCAAGACTGAGATGCCTAAATTTTGGGTGGAGGTACCTAAATTTGTTAATCTGGGCCCTTCTGCCTACAGGATGAAGATCCTCTAGTTACCTTACAAGGCTTACTTCTACCCTGCTGAGTATATGATTTTCAAGAGTAATCACTTAACTTGCATGCTGATACAACCTGATACATCCTCTTCTATCTTATGTTAGGCACAGGGAGTCTCCAGCACAGATCAGGAAGAGTCAATGTGGAGTAAGGACAGATCTTTGTATCTTTTGGATTCAAGCCCCAGGCTGGAAAAAAAAATGTTAACAGGTTGCAGATGGCCAGATGACTGTTGTTGCTGTGATAAAAACAGTGCAGAGTTCTGTCTGCCCCTGCTCAGGCTGTCAGACAGGTTTTCCTGAGATGTAGGAAACAAAAGAGTTTAAGCAAACAGGTAAAACAAGGAGATCAAAAAAACAAAGGGAAATGGGAGTGGTAAAAATAAGGGTGAAATACCACCCTCTCATCATTAACTCAAGCATAAAGTGTAATGTATAAGATAAAGCCATAACTGGCCCATTAACATGTATACTGTGCACAAAATGTTGTAATCCCAGTCTCCCCTCCCCCACAACCAGCTCTTCAAAATTAGCTGTAATTTGCATGGTTCAGATAAAACATAACGTGAATAAGGTTTGGTGGATAGTACTAGCCCTAGAATTAAGGATGTTTCTCAATGAAATATGCGTATTATGATCTTAAATAAATATCCATGGCCAAAAATATACGCTAGTGCTTGAATGGAGGTAGTCAAATAGCACACAGGTAAATAGCCAGGTCAGACCAGATGATGATAGGTAAGAGAATGGAGAGGAGTGGGGGGATAGTTTGGCTCATTCTAGGGTGTGCAATACAAGGGAAAATTGAGAGAGAAGCTTGAGAGATAAGATGGGGGAAATAAAATAAAGGATTAAGGCAAGAAGGATGAAGGAAGGTTATGCTTAACTCCCATTTTCTTTTCTTTTGTACTCCCTGTTTTCCCCTCCCTCTTCTTTGTCTTGCACTGTTTTGCACTCAGTCTGTCTCCAAACCACCCTTTAATGCCTCCTTCTCTTTTTCAGTTACCTCCCATTTTTCTACCTTTCCTCCCCTCTCCTTTTCCTTATTCCTCCTCATTTTTTCTCTGTGCCCCTTTACCAGCCATCTTAATTAACAATAAATGTTCCTTTTCCCATAAACTGTCTTTCCATCTAACAGCACTATTGCTCTGCTGGCAGAGTTCAACTCTGTTTTCATGTTGCACTCCTACTGAGAGAAACTGGGTATTGGTTAACACGCTGATACAGCAAAGTATTTAAACACATGCTTCAGGGCCACCTGGGGTGGGGGGGCAAGTGGGGCAATTTGCCCGGGCCCTGCAGGGGCCCCCACAAAAGTTTTTCGGGGTCCCTGGAATGGGGCCCTTCACTTGCTCTGGGGGCCCTGGAAAACTTTTGCGGGGCCCAGGCCCCCAGAGCTGCTTCTGCTCCAGAAGGACCCCCCGCCGCCAAAGTGCCCTGAAGACCTGCAGCGGGGGGTCCTTCCGCCCTGGGACCTGCCGCCGAAGTGCCGGGTCTTCGGCGGCAATTCGGCGGCGGAGGGCCCCTGCCGCTGAAGACCCAAGGCCTCCTGAATCCTCTGGGCTGTCCTGACATGCTTAAGATTATCCCTGTTCAGCAAAGCACATGGGCACATACTTAACTATAGGCCTGTGCTTAAATACAACATAGATGTTAAATTCATATATGCCTATTTCCCAATGAAGCTTAAGCACATGCCTAAGTGCTTTGTTGATATGGATGAACTGCTAAATGAGGATCTAAACTAAGTGCCCCAGCAGGCATCTTTTTGGGAATTCCTTTGCATTGATCACTGCATGGGTGGCTTTTTCCATGTTAGTGTGGATATTTGATTTTGACTGAACAATGATATCACATAAACTCATATGACCTTTGTAGATTCATAGATTTGAAGGTCAGAAGGGACCATTGTCATCGTCTGGTCTGACTTCCTGAATCTCACAAGCCATAGAACTTCCCTCAAATAATTCCTATATCTTTTAGAAAAACACCCAATCTTGATTTAAAAATGGTCAGTGATGGGGACTCCATCACCACCTCTGGTAAATTGTTCAGATGGTTAATTACACTCTCCGTTAAAAATGCATGCCTTATTTCCAGTCTGAACTTGTCTAGCTTCAACTTCCAGCCATTGGATCGGGTTATACTTTTCTCTGCTAGATTGAAGAGCCTGTTATTACATAGTTGTTCCTCATGTAGGTACTTATAGAGTGTGATCAAGTCACCCTTTAACTTTTTCCTTGCTAAGCAAATGTGTACATAATAGCTTATTATTCCATCTATCGCTTACATTGTTTCTAGTCTGTTTAAAAATGGACATCTCACAAATTACACTCCCCATACTGCACAGAGGTTCAGCTTTTCTCCAGAGTGTTCACAAACGTTTCCTTTTGCATCTGCCAAAACTCACTCAGGGACTCTCATTCATCCACCTCTGACTCTCCCCACCTGCCAGCCCTTTCCTTTTTGCTCCCCTTTGCTCTCATCTCCTTCAGAAGTTGAGAAACACAGGAAGAATCCTCCCTTTGTATTCTGTTCTTTCCCTCTCTTCCCCCTCCCTTTGTTTTTTCCCTCTGACCTCTCTGTGGTTTTCTTGTTCTGGTTATGAAGCCTTTGGGGTCTTTTCATTATGAGTATCAAAGTTCATTGTATGTTCAATGTACTATACTAGTTTAAGACGTTTGGGGCCAAATCCACAGCGGGTGTAATTGGTATAGTTCCACTGAAGTCTCTGGAGCTATGCTTGTTTATGCCAGCTGGTGATCTGGCTTTTATTTTGTATGGTGTATAATATGCAGAATTGCTAGTCCATGATCTTAGGGAACAAAATGTTATTTATTTAATAATGACCACGGGAAAAAATAGAAAATCTATGAAGAAGTGACCAATAATGTTCCCCTTAGCATCATAAGAAGCAGTTATAATATCTCTCCCACTTCAGTATCATGATCCTGACAAGTGATTAACCATATAATCTAAATGGATGGAATTTTCAAAAGCACCTAAATGATTTGGGAGCACAAGTCCCATTGAATATCAGTGAGACATGTTCATAAGCCACTTAAGTCTTAGGCTCTTTTGAAAATCTCACCCTACATCTTTAAACCTTGTTGGTTTAATTTTCGTGAAAGCTGCTTTATATTTTTCAAAGATGCTCATCTATTTTATCTTTGTATTTGGCACTGGTATGATGGCTACTGGAAATCGTGTGTCCAGTTCTGGTGTCAACAACTCAAGAAAGACATTGACAAATGGGAGAAGGTTCAGAGCAGAGCCATTAGAATGATTAAAGATTTGGAAAACATGCCTTAGAGTAATAGACTCAAGGAGCTAAATCTATTTACCTTAATGAGAATTTTAAAGGTTCAACTTGATCACAGTCAATAAGTACCTACAGTGGGGAAGAAATATTTAATATTGGGCTCTTCAGTTCTAGCAGATAAAGGCATAGTATGGGACAGTCACTGGGAGTTGAAGCTAGACAAATTCATACATACATTTTTAGCAGCAAGGATAATTAACCACAGGAACAATTTATCAAGGTTGATGGTAGATTGTCCATCACTGACCATTTTAAAATCAAGATTGGATCCTTTTTCTAAAAGATCTTCTCAAGGAATTAGTTTGGGGAAGTTCTATGGCCTCTGTTAAGCGAGAAGTCAAACTACATGATCACAATGGTCTCTTCAGTCTTGGAGTCTATGGATCTATAATTTTAACAGTTATCAGTATGATTTAATTGTCACCATGCTCGCTTCTGGACCAGAGTTTGCTGACTTGAAGTCACAACAAGTCCTAGACCCATACCTAGCAGTGTGTTTTTAATTTTCCAGGTAAAAGCTTTATGATGCTTCATTTCCCTACACAAGGCTTGATCCAGTATCTCTGTGCTCTGCACAGACCTGAGAAAGCTTCCTTCTGCAAAGGAAGTGTGGATGTGACCCTCTGGTGTGAATGTAGAGAATGTTGCTGATAGCCCTGCACATTTCAAAGGCTATGCAGCCTCCTTTTTTGCACAGTTCTGACTGGAGTCCTCAGTTACTGTCACAATTTGCACCATCACGATTTAGCTCCTTGCTTTGTCAAACACTTTGAGATTCCAGTAATCTGAAAGATGCTACATAAAACTATTTCTTTGTAGAATAATTGTCCTTTAAATCCAAATCCAGTATTAGGATCTGGTAGACCCTAAATCACAATTTTTACTTCGATAATGTACAAAATTAGCCCTTAGTGATGATGTAAATATGCATAACATGAATCATTTTGCAAAATCCTTTACAAACATTAACTAGCTAATCTTAACAGCACTCCTGTGGGTTAGGTATGTATTAACCCCATATCATAGATAGGGAAAGTGAGGCACAAATTACCTAATTTGCCCAAGGCCACAGCTCTTGTTTATCAGAACCATGATAGCTAATAATGAAAGTAAATTGAGAGAGTTTCTGGCTTCCTCCTCCATTCAGATAATGCCTCTTTCATACTCACTATCCCATAGTCAGAAGGCATTCAAGTCCAAACCTGTAAATACTTAACCCAATAAATAGTCCTTAGTTGAATGGTCCATTAAGCTATCCCAACTGATCTTGGGTGAATTTGCCTTTACCGGGTTCCTTTGCTATGGGACTCAATAGGATATTTGTGTGAGCAAGAACTACTCTTCAGTTGGGGTTAAAGATCCCATTTGTGGTTTTATAAAACCACAATTCAAAGTTTGCATCTTGAAATGACTAGGATCTTTTCTAATTTTTTTTGAAGCCAATAATCTCATCCTATAGTTTTGTTTCAATTAGAGTTAATCCCATATTACTGTTAATTGACATGGTGTTTGCTTTGTAAATGGTGCCAGTAAATCAAAGTGGTAATTTCTGTTGTCCCCACTGTTTAATTTTGTTTCTGTCAGATGACTATCTGCTCCATACATGCCAATGTCATTTCATATCTTGCCATTTGTCTCTGTCAGAGTTACAAGGCCCATAGCAATAACACTCCCCCGGTCCAAGATATTTGCACTGACATTTACTGCAGCAAGTTTTATGGTTTTTAAAAAAAAAGTCTAAAAGATATAGAGTTGCAAAAGGGAAGAAAACTTTAAATATAACTGTACATTAAATATGGTTACTGAGTCATTGTTTCGGTTTTATACAGGACATATATCTGGCCTGTTTAAAATGCACTGAGAACCAAAGCTAAAAACCATCTGCACCTCCTGTTTCCGTCTGAGATGTTATTTATGTTTTTGGCTTGGTACCGTGAGCTAAATACAGAATGTGTAAAGACTGTTAATTAACCCTTTGAGAAATGAGTTTCCCACCAGCATATGGAGCAGGAATATGTTTTTAATCAGGTAGTAAAACTCCCAGGATTTATACTGTTTCAAATGTTGCTTCTTAATGAAACCAAAGGGAATACATGTTAAATACATTAAAAGAATTAGCCCCAAACCTATTTTTAAGCAAAGTTAAATTTGTGACCCACACCAACAAAAGCCAGGAAATTCAAATTTAAGGCCAATGGTCCAACATTAACCTAACGTATTTTGGATAAAATGCTCAGTGAAGTAAATTTTAAAAGGACAGTGTCTCTCATCTGTTACATTTTCTTTTCTGTCTGGTTGCTTCATTCCAATGTTGTTTAAAGATTTGTTTATACATATACATTAATTTTTGAAAGTTGGCTAAAATGCCCATTATTTTCCTGATACGATAGATTGGAACATCAATTAAAGAAGAAATTCAGACTAAAGCTCATTTTGGCCCTGATTCAGCAATGTATGTGAACGATTGCCTAACTTTAAGCAAGCAAATAGTCCTGTTGAAGCCAGTGAAATTTCTCCTGGGCCTAAAGGTAGTCACATGCTCAAATACGTTGCTGAATTTGGGCCTAAAAAAATTATATTATTTAATGAATAAAACAAACCATCACGGCTGGAATGTGATTTAACCTCCTCCAATTGAAGTCAATAGGAGATGAACCCCAGACTTTAATGGGAATTCATCCCGTAGTATTATTTCAATCTCTAGCATAAACTCGTGTGTGTGTGTGTGTGTGTGTGAGAGAGAGAGAGAGTGAGTGAGATAATAATTATATGGATACCTGCAATAAAAAATGTTATGAACAAAAATGTATTGTCCAAGCACGGGGCCTGTTTGTGTGCTTTTCAAATATGTGCAACTTGGCCAGTTTAATTGAAGGAGGCATTTTTGGAACCGATGGAATTAAGGGCCTGGAAAATATCATGGTTTAAATCAAAGTCTGTGTGAATTATACAAGTGCATGTACACACACACTCAGACAAACACATTTCAAACTGGGAACTCTACTGGTTTGTCCTTTGCACACGTTTGACTTAAAAATAGTCACAATGGATTTTTTTAAAAGGATTAAAAAGCCAACAATCTTTAACAATCCTGTGCCATAACTTTATGTGCCAAGTTTCAGGCTGAGTGAATTTTTATGGCCAAGGGATAAACCCCTAAAAATAGTAGTTTAAAATATATGGCCTGAGTCCAACTGAAAATAGCCTTGTCAGCATAACTTCTGGCCCAAAGAAGCTTTGTAGTCCTGTTGTGCTGTAATGCTATAGAGGATTTTTACCATCCCTTGGAGAAAAAAAACAGGCTTTTCAGTGGCTGAGCCTGTAAAATATTAGTTATTATTAATTGTATTACACCAGTATCCAGAAATCCTGATCTGAAGTAGGGCTCCACTGTGCTAGATTCTGTACAGATAAATAAGAAGACGTAGTCCACGACCAAAGAAGCTTACAAACAAATATTCTAATCCTGTAAAGATGTACGCGCAGTCCCATTCAAGTCTATAGGCCACACTGTGCACTGTGCATCATTTACACCAACACCAAACGGCCTTAAATCATTACCATTCTATTTTGTATCAAGTTTACACCACCTGTGCACTGCTGTAAATGACACCACAAGTTGCAAGAATCCAGTCCAATGGAACTACACACAAGGTGAAATATGCGTGTCTGAAACCTGGCGCATAAAGATTAGGGTCTAATATTGATGTTGATTCTGCCTTCAGATCTGCAAATGGGGATTCCTTCACCAATACAGAGGCCTACTAGAGAATCAGGATCTAAGGAATACCAGGTGTTGGGCCCAGTCCTGTTCTTGTGGAAGTTGATGATCACTCCTTTTTTATGTGCCAAAAAGATTTTGCGAAACGAACAATAATAGAGGACCTATAGGAGAAGTATTTTAGGGCCCAAAATTCAGATCTGGAAAAATTAGAAAAACTAATGTCACTTAATGAATGTCTTTAAGGGACTCAG
This sequence comes from Mauremys reevesii, assembly GCF_016161935.1. NCBI lineage: Eukaryota > Metazoa > Chordata > Testudines > Geoemydidae > Mauremys > Mauremys reevesii. The sequence continues at coordinate 37,247,727 of NC_052625.1, forward strand.
GCCCAGATCCTCAAAGACATTTCAGCTTCTAACTTCCATTGAAATCAATGGAAATTAGAAGCCTAAATATCTTTGAGGATCTAGGGAGAGACAATGGAGAAAGGAGTGCTATTAAGATGGAGACAGGATAGAACTTCATGAAATTTTGCAATAAACATTTGGAAATTTAAATAGCTATCTCCTAGCCCCCAAATTTTGTATTCTGCAGAATGTTTGCAAATATGGCAGTTATTGCCTTAATGTTTTTCTTTAAATATGAAGTTCCATGAAAACTAAACAGATCTATTTGTGAGAGAAAAATGTGCGATTTGTCAGGTGTTGTGCAAAACTTAAGTGTTTGTGTAATCAAAATGAAACATGAGACCTCAGATTTAAAAGTTTTCTTTGCAATTTTGTATGGCCCTGTTATTAACAAAATTTGTTTAAATAAAAACATTTTTGTTTAGATTTAAAAATCTGCTCCAAAATCTGGATATTAAATACTGAAGGTGAGATTCTGATATCCTAACTGCAGGTTATTAGCACATTATGCCAGAAATTTTCCCATTGGCTTCACTGGATTTGCCTGTACAGTATATAACCTTTCTCACATTCAGTAGTTATCAGAATCTGAAATATTTTGCTGCTACATGAAAACTGGAAGGTGAAACTGAGAGGCCATTGACTAGTGGCAAAAGTGCCGTTGACTAGTTATTTTTATTGTTCAAGCCTAGTGGAATTTAAAAAGGAAACAAAGCATAAATGGTAAATTCTTCCCATTTTGATATGCAAAGGTATTATTAGTAACACAAATATGGATTTGTAAAAGATATCTAAATTTAAAACAAGTGCATATTTAAGTGCTTGCCCTCTTCAGACACACACAACCCTAGTACATATACACAAGTCAGGGTTTTATGCATGCATGGAGATATACATGTGCACAACACCAACCTGCACTCTTACAATGAGGGATTGTCACACCTAAATCAGGCAGATTTAAAGTGAGCATGTACTTGTTCTGAAAATTTGAAACAAGACTTTAATCTGAGACTCTCTTACACTGTACATAATTTCTTGGCAGATATTTTTATTTCTGTTGTTGGTACTTCAGGTTGTTGTGTACCTTGCACATCATTTGTAGCCTGTTTATAAACATGGATACAGTTTCTTAGATGCAATCTTTAGAGATCATCACAGACCTAGAAGAGCAGTAATTAAGCCATCTCAAATGCGAACTTCAGGGGCCTCATTCTCCAGGGACTTTTTCTTGCATGCTCCTTTATACCTATCCAATGTGAGTGCAAAGTAGTTGCAAAATGCTACCAAATCAAGTGGTAATGTTTGACACTCCCTTTGCACAACTGTAAATGATCACACAAGTGCAAAACTGCAGAAGAAAATAATAGTTGGAAATGGTGGTGCTTGTTTTTTCTGAACTGTGCATGTTTTCTTTGCTCAATGCCTATAGAAGGCATTCACTATTCATGGAGTATAAGGGACCATGGAGGAGAAAGACCATGTATTCTGAAGGGATGACACAGTGTTTTATGTTTACTTGGGGTACTACTCGAAAGGCCTCTGAAGTGAATGGGAGGTTTTCCATCAGGCACACTGTGAAAGTGTGGTATTGCACTGTCTCCATTTGTCCATTACTTTGGGTTCCAATTTCAGTGGCTGCAACCTGTCAGGGGATAGGTGAAGGAGAGCAATGGTTACTTTGCCATTTTTTTCTTCGTCTCTGACCTGAAGACTGTTGATGGACATGCAAATCTGAAAGACTACAGTTTGGATCTTACATCCTGGTATTGAATTTGCACATTAGAAAAACTATCATGTTCCTTGTAAACTGAACAAATTGGATTTGAATACAAGCAACAAGCATCCAAGTCCATGATGCCATTTTTATCAGATTTCTTCTGAATGGAACAAGATCTTAAGAGCCTGGGTAGTCAGAGGATTTAGAAGGGAACAGTACTATTGTGATTGGTTAGGGATTGTTTGCAATAGGATGCCTTGGAGTTACTCTCTACTCCCCCTACCTCAAAATACACCCGTGTTTGTATCCATTTCCTGATTACTAAATTCCCAGAACTATACAACTACTTTAAAATGCATTCAGATGCTAATTGAGCCTTTGATTCCATAGCATTTTTATTAGGAAAGGAGAAAGAATTTCAAGGTACCCAAAATATTATTTATGAAGAATCGGAGAAAAGAATCTAGGCTATAGTCAGCACACAAGCAGATCCCAGAGAGGGGTCACTTCTCAAACATTGGAAAGAAGTGTGTATTTAGAACACTGCTATGTCCTCTGGAGTTCTTTAGGTAGATGGATAACTGGGGCTCAGAGAAAAATTGCAGTTTAGAGGATTAATAATGGGATACGGCGCTGCCTCTAAGTCACATGTTCAGTTCTGGTCCAGGTGGGCAGGGTTCAGAAATTGTTCCCATCAGATGACTGTTTGGTGGCCTATGTGAAATGAGTAGGTGACTTTAGTCTATTCCCTGATGTCCATGTAAAATCACAGTTGGCACCTTTGATGGCATTATCAATGAAGATGTCAAGGGCTAAATGAATGAGTATGGGGAGCTGTGCTTTAATCCTGAACTTTGGTCATTCTGTGAATATGAAAATGCTTCCACCACTACTTGCTCAGCTATACTAATTCTAGGACTAAACAGAGCACTCTGGTCTTGAAGATTGTCAATCCATTTGGACCTTGCACTGCTGAATAGTGCCACATTCACTTAAATTGCCTTCAGAGTTAATATTTTTTCTTTGTCAAATTACATCACATAATGAAACATATATCATAGTATAATATTTCATAGGCCAAATTAAAGAACAGGGTGTAATGTCATGTGTCACAACCTGTTTGGAAAAAAAAATAATACATATAATATATGTAATTTTACAGATTCATTGAAGTTACACAGAAAGGGGAGGAATTCACCTCCACATGTTTCCTTGTATAGGAACATATTATTTACAGCAGGCAAATCAATGTACAGATCTAAAACATTTTTCCAGAGAAAATAAATAAGTAGAATGAATAAACCTTACTATAAACAAACTCCACATCATCCACCAGTGTCTTCATACATCATATCTTTGTCAGTGGCAGTGAAGCATAACTAAATATGATTATCCTAATAAATCCAAAATCAATATAGGTCAGTATTGAGAAATTAAAATCTCATAAAATGTTCATCTGATGTTTTTAAAACAACTAAATTCTATCAAATACTACCACAATCTATGTAATCTGAACTAATCCATATAATGGATAGCCAGATTATTTTTATTTTTTTTAAAGAAGCCACTGACATTTTCAAATAATTTCAAGTCATTACACAAAGGGAGAGGGGGGCCGTTTAAACCTATCACAAGATACACTGATGTTCTTTTTGCAGGGTTCATGTCACTTCTTTTATTTATCCCCATGAGTCGTCACTAACATCCTTTGTTTTGCAAATAAATATGTGTAAATTGAGAGGGGTGTGTGTGTGTGTTTGTGTGTGTATGTGTGTGCACGTGTGAGTGCATGCACACACCACAAACCAACAAATGTAAGGCAGGTGGTGGATATACTGTATGTGTGAATACAACAAACGGACAGGCTGTGTGGTCTAGGGAATAGGATAGTTGACTGGAAGCCAGGAGATCTGTGTACTGTTCCTGGCTCAGCTACTTACACAGTGGGTGAGTTTGGTCAAGTCAATTAACATCTAAATTTTTCCATCTGTAGATTACCTGCCTTTGTAACCTGTTTGGAGAACAGTGTATGAAAAGCATTATTTAAAGTGCTAGAAATTATTAGTATGTTAGTAGGATTGGATCAGCAATCAACAGGGATTATATATTACTTTCACATGTTGCCACTGGGACAGTGGAAAAAGGAAACTTCTGAGAGCGCCTACAGCTATTAAAGCAATATTAATGAGAAGTGAGCCAAACAGGGCTAGGAATAAGCCCTCTGCTCTCTTTCTGGACCTAAGCTTCATATTATCTTACATTTTCTCTCCTACTTGCTTTATCTTTTCATGAGCTCATGAAATATGGCCACCCTTTCTCCCTTCCTCCTTCAAGACTTCCCCAGGTGCCAGCCTAGCACCCAGCCCACACATCGCATCCCCATAGCCAGGTTTCCCTGCCAGGTCATGATCCATTCTGGGACACATTTGAACGAGAAGCCTCAGAAGCAAATGTGCTTTTGAACGAGTAGCTGCCCAGCTCAACAGAGAGATGAAGACCTAGTGGTCTCTACAGTGAAGCCTTTGTAAAGGCCAGAGGGCCTAGATAAGTGTGTTTGTGGTAGGATGCTGCTGAGAAAAAGTAGTGAACATAATAACATAAGACTGGCCAAGGTACTAGATGTTTCAGAGGGAATGAACAGTACAGGGCAATTACTGAGTGATCTTTCTTCTCTTGTCCAGTCCCAGCTTCTGGCAGTCTAAGGTTTAGGGACACCCAGAGCATGTGGTTTTGTCTCTGACCATTTTGGCTAATAGCCATGAACTTATCTAATTCTTTTTTGACCCCTGTTATGCTTTTGGCCTTCACAACATCCCCTGGCAATGAGTTCCACAGGTTGACTGCATGCTGTGTGAAGTACTTCCTTATGTTTGTTTTGAACCTCTTGCCTATTAATTTCATCAGGTGATCCCTCATTCATATGTTATGTGAAGAGATAAATAACACTTTTTCTCCATACCATTCATAATTTTATAGACCTCCATCATATCCCCCCTTAGCCATCCCTATTCTAAGGTGAACTGTCCCAGCCTTATTAATCTCTCCTTATATGGAAGCTGTTCCATACCCCTAATCATTTTTGTTGCCCTTCTATATACTTTGTCCAACTCGAATATATATTTTTTGAGATAAGGATGACCAGAACTGTACATGGTATTCAAAGTGTGGGCATACAATGGATTTATATAGTAGCATTATGATATTTTCTCTTATTTTCTATCCCATTCCTAGTGGCTCCTAACAAACATAGTTTTTTTGACAGCCACTGCAGATTGAGCAGATGTTTTCAGAGAATTGTCCACGATGACTCCAAGATCTCTTTCTTGAATGGTAAGAGCTAATTTAGACCCCTTCATTTTGGATGTATAGTTGGGATAATATTTTCCAATGTGCATTACCTTGCATTTACAAACACTGAATTTCATCTGCCAGTTTGTCACCTAGTCACCCAGTTTTGTAAGATTCCTTTTTAACTCTTTGCAGTCAGTTTTGGACTTAACTACTTGGAGTAATTTTGTATTGTCTGTAAACTTTGCCACCCCACTACCGCTTTTTCCAAATCATTTATGAATATGTTGAACAGCACTGGTTCCAGAACATATCATTGGAGGACCCCACTATTTACCAATTTCCTCTGTGAAAAATTCCTACCGTTGTGGAGATGGGCTATAACAATATGGTGAGGACAAGGAGCTCAGATCAGACCCTATCTGTGAGCCTTCCAATTGAGCCCATCCTCCACAGTGAAGGATGTACTAAAGTATTAGGTGTGATCTTAATTTTTTTAGAATGAAGAGTATACTCACTTTTGGCGGGAAATTCTGAGGAACAAGGTTTTAAGGATTTGGGGCCTGATTCTCTCTTCACTCATGCCCACTGTACACCAGTGTTACTCCATTAATCCCAACTGAGCTACTCCAGATTTATGGACTGATCCAGGGCCCACTGAAGAACTTCAGTAGTCTTTGGATCAGGCTCTTACTGTGGTGCATGTGAGAGGAGGGTTGGCCTGTAGATTCTGGTCTCCTCACTACCAGATATACCCTTCTGCCAAGATGACAACTTGCAAAAAAAAAAAACAGTTTCCCCCAAATAAGTCATGTTCCATTGATAGGACACGGGCCTGCAAAGCTTCAGTGTTAAGAACACAATATAAAATATACTCACTTCCAAAAGTACAAGTTTACACGGGCCCAGGTGTATAGTCCTAGTTCCTGATTCTCCACAACCCTGTACCTTGTGTAGTCACGCTACCATTGGTGTCATTCTGATTTGGTAGCCTTTTACAGCGACCTTGCATTCACTTCACAGAGGTGAAAATGATTACACAAGGAGCCAGGCAGTAGGGAATGTGGTTCCTAGATCAGAAAAGAAGTATCTAAGTGGGAAAGAGAACAGCTTCTAGAGCTAGGAAAACAACCTGTCTGTTTTTGCTCTATAAAATGTTTTTACATTTTGAAAATTTGCAAGAGGAAACCAAAGTTCACTGACAAAGGTATTTCATCAAGCCCGGGCCTGTGAGTCAGAGTCTACCTGATGACAGAAATGAGCCAGCTAACTAGCTGCCCACATTTCAGGTTAAAGTGCAAATGCACCACAACGCTCACCAGCCACCTCTGGCAAACTCCACAATCTTTCTTGCAATTATTTTTGAGTAGAGCTCTAGGAGTGCCTTTTCTTTCCCTTTTCTCTCACCCACACAGGAACATGTTGTATGTTGAGCTATTGTCGGAGTGGAACTCTGTTTGAACTTTTGTCTAATCCAAATGTGAAAACATAAGTAACCAGGAATTCAATCGGCAACTACAATAAGATAGTTCCAGTTATGCAATCCATTCAGTTATGTGCCAAAAAGATCTGCAAAAGCCTATGTGGGAGAGGCATTCAAAAGTTTTTCCTTTTAATAATTAATAGAAACTGCTTTGTTGGTATCTGATATGCCAGTAAAGATTAACTGACAAAATTTATTTATGCACATTGTGGACCAAATTCAGCTCTGGGAAAACTAGATATAACTCCATTTGAATCAATAGGAATTGTGCCTGTGTAGTTTAGAGCTAAACTTCACCCTATATGTATTATTTTTACTCTTATCAGTCACGAGTACAAGCATATATGTAATCCAAACCTTGAAATTCTAGCAGGAGTATTTTCATTATCAAGTAAGATCATCACTGTGTCTCCCGTTTGGATTAATCAAAGCTTTATTGTTGTTCGTCTGCTGCCACAAAAGTCATTGTCACCAACTTTAAAATGTAGAGCTATTAGAAATGCCAATCTATATTAGACTAATGGACCATCTGGTTCTACATATATATCACACAGTACATGTGCCCTAATTAACTGGCTGGTTTCTAGTAGGTGTCACAGTAAAAGTGGGCCTTCAAAAGGGATTTAAATGCAGAGAGTATAGTGACCTTGCAGGCTGGCTCAGGAAAGGCGTGATTTGCATGGGGGAAAGCATAGAAGATGACATGGAAATGTTTATGGGAGAAGTGGACAAATGGGGTGTTGAGGCTGGCATTGCTGGCATAGGAGATGAGGGTCCAAAGATGTAAAAAGAGAGAACCATTGTACATAGTAAAGTTGTCCTGCGCATCCCTAAAGCCACTAATGGTACATCTATACTGCAATTAAACACTCACGGCTGGCCTCGGTCAGCTGACTGGGGCACACAGGCCTCAGGCTGCAAGGCTAAACATTGCAGTATAAACGTTTGGGCTTGGCCTGGAGCCCAAGCTCTGGGACCCCATGAGGGGGAGGATCCAGAGCCTGGGCTCCAGCCTGAGCCTGAACAGCTACACTGCAATTTTTAGTCCCACAACCTGAGCCTCATGAGCCCAAGTCAACTGACGCTGGCCACCCGCAGCCATTCACATGGGTCCCTTAATCCAGTGTGGATGTACCCTAAGGGAACTAACTGCTATACTTGCCATTTAGCTGTTTCGAGCAACGCTATCTAACGTATTAAAATACTTTGTTCTGAACCAATGCTCTGGGTCTGAATATGCCCAGAACTTTGAGGAAGTTTTGGATCCAGATATGAACTGTTTAGCTCAAGCCCATCCCAAAATGAAAGTTGTGCACTCAATCTTCAATTGAGCCGTATATGCTCGGCACAACTGAGGTGGTGTTGTGGGATAAAGGTGGTTAAAAGCCACCTTTCTGCTCCATCAATCCTGGGCTGTCCTTTGCCCCAAAAGGCCTCCAGAATAACTTAGAGCAACCCTAGGTCTACTCATGGCTGCAGTAGTGAATTTCAGATCATTGTCTCTGCCCCAATCCCCTCGCTCCTCTGGCAAATTCTTTATGTTCTCCATCTTTTATGGGAAGAGGGGTAGCATGCGACCAACTTTGCACAACTTGAGGGTTTCCTTCATCAGGGGAATCTTCAGTTGCTCTTTTGGGACAAAGCAACCAGAACCAAAGCCAAGAATTGATGCCATTAAGTGTAACTTCTATTTAAATTGTGGGGAAACTGGTAAAGTAAAACAGAAGATACGTCTTTCCCTCTTCCTCTCCCCCTCCCTGCCTTTATATTATTCTTCCTCCATGAGTGTGGATATGAATGGATCTATTCAAGAGCCTCACTTTGGTACTGCCTGACATAACTGCAGCATTTGTGGCCTAGATGTATTTGTGTGAGAGGAGATAAATCAGCATTTCTACAAAAGCAAAACATTCTGGCATAGATGAGTCAGCTACATAAGGTGACAGCACGCAGTAGCTTGAATTTAGTGGGAGAAAGGCCTGAACTACAAAGTTTATATTTGTACTTTCCCAAAGTTCTGGGGTCTGTAAATCTGGCATTTTGCTCTTGGCCCATTTTTGTGTGAGACATCGTGAGAGGCCAACCAAAGACAGCCTACTCTGATGAATGCACAGTGTTGCTAGTGTACTCGGTAATTAATAACCTTTTTATTAAAAATCATTTGGCAACACAATTGCATGGGGTTTTTTTTGTCTTCCTCTGCAGTGTGTGGGTGCTAGTCACTTCCCAGGATTATTTGGGTAGATCTCACTTAATCATTTCACTGCCACTGCAGGGGGCTCAGGCACTGGTGCACCTCGGTCCCGTCTAGTCTCTTCCTGGGACACATACTAGTCTAATCTCCTGTCAGCTATAATATTTTGTTCTAATTTTGATTGTTGGGTTTATTGTGTGGGTGCTGGGTGATGTTGGTGGCCTGTGAGATCCCGGAGGTCATAATAGGTGATCTGATGGTCCTCTTCTGGCCTGAAACTCTATGTTTCTGTATCTCCTGAAAAATGAATATCTAAAAACAAATCAATAAAATAAACTAATCCTATTGCTAGAGTTTATTTTGCATTTATTTCAGAATGAGTATCTTTGTCTGACAATATAAAAGACAATATTTCCCATTCTGATGTCTACTTCACTAGTTTTCCTGTATTTTCTCCTCTTGGTGGCAGCACTACCGAAGTTCCTGGAACATATCCTTATTTAGGCAGAGGGTCTGTATACTTGTCATTACCTGTGGGGGGAGGGAGTGGATGAGAGAACTATTTCTGTGGATTGTTGTCATTTATTTTCATTTTGACACAAGTTTTCTTTCATTGTACTAAGTCTGATCAATTCCTCTGTGCACTCAAACAAATGTATGTGAAGAGTAAGATGTCTGGGCTTTCACGTGGACTCCTAAATACCGGTTGCCTATAGTATACCTAGATAGATCAGGTTGCAGTCTCTAAATTGTAGGAATCCAACTTTACTGGCCTGCGGTTTCTAACCTGTTTAGAATGAGATGCAAGGATCGATCGACAATATGGACTTTGTTCAGATCAAACAGATTTTTTTATTTGTATCCATTATGTCTCCTTTCCCAGTTATATTGTGAACTGAGTACTTATGCACATTGCTAAAAGAGGTAGTACGTTTTTTTTGTTTGTTTGTTTTTATATTTGTGGCCAGATCCTCAGCTGGTGTACATGGATGCACCAAGATCTGATGTCATTTATACTAGCAGAGGATCTGAGACATTTTCCTCCATTTAATGCTGCTAATTTTTATATTACCGCTCAATATTTCTCTCAACAATTATTTTATAATTCTTAGCTGACTTATATGTGAAGAAGAGACCAATATTATTTGCTCACTTAGATAAATGACCACAGTTTGAAGAGTTCTTTTCCAGGCGTCTTACTGAATCAGGTACACAGAACATTATGGAAATAAATCAATCATATATATATGTGTGTACAGTATATAATAATACATTATTTCTTTTTAGCCCTACTGTGATTAAAACAAACTCAATGTAAATGTAAAATATATTTCCTGAGTCTGTGAAAGTAAACAGAACCTTCTACACAGGGCTGGCAATTCATGCAGAGATGAAAATACAGATGAACTGTAGAAGGTTCTGTTTACTTTCATAGCATTTTCCACCAGTCTACAGCAGAAGTTTCTGCTGGAGTCATGATTCATGTGTTCTCATATTTAGATGGCAGGAAAGCCTGTCTGTGAGCCACATGCACACTGTCCTGATTTTGGAGAGTGTCTGTGTGTGTGTGTGTGTGCGCGCATATACACATATACAGGTTTATGTGCACACATATTTCTAGGTGCATTTGTGTATGTGCATGCGCGCGCGCACACACACACATACACTAACGCATGTCTTAACACTTGATGTAATGCTTACACTGAATTTAAAAACAGCCACTCCCACAGTGGACATAGACACCATATTGGGACAGTAATAATAAAACTGATTTATTTTTACATATATACATTTTTTTCCAGGTTCTAGTACTTACAATTTAACAAAGTAGACTACATATATAATCTACACACACACACCCATATAGCACACATACACCAATAGCTTACTTTATTAAACTATCGAAAGAAAGTAAAAACAAATTAAATATTGAATGGATTCCCAGTATTGGTTGCTGTAGCTTAAATCAGTACCCCCTTGCAACCAGTGCTATCCCCATTAAACCCCAAATACAACTTCACAGCCATAGAGGTCCCTCTACTGGCAGATCCAAACTCTTCCGGAGCTACCTGTACATCAATGCACTGAGAGCAGATGTGGCTAGGAAGGTGAGGGATAGGACTTTAAGATCCTCTATTTATGGATCCTTTTGTATTTCCCAGACCCAGCTGTGAATTACTTACACAGTTCTGCTTAAATCTAATTTTCTTCTCCTTTTATCTTTAAGGCCCAATATGGTTGCTTGGGTTAGGACTGAATGATCCAACCATAATCATCCCCCTAGTAACCAATGCATAGTAGACTTCACTTATGTACTTGACTCATGAACTATACTCAGACAGCTGAACATGGAAGATTCTGAGATGACTCATGACTGAAACCTGTAAACAGAGAAATTGAAGTACTTAAGCTGTTGTTTAAGCTCCCCAGTCAGGTTACACTCTGGCTTCCTGTGATACTCTGGGTATGTCTACACTGATACACAAGCATGTGCTTGAGCCCAGGCTCAAGCCTAACCCCCTTTGAGTCTGCACTGCAATTACACTAACCCAGGGCTTGGTCCCAGGACCTGCAGGGCTGGAGGGTCCAAGCTCAATTTAAGCTAATATCCAGGGATCCTATAGCTTTGCAGCGTAGGTGCCGCCTCGCTTGACTTGGGTCCTTGGAATCAGCCAGAAATATCCCGCAATTCCAAGGGACAATTCCTTAGTTCTCTTCTATCCCAACAATCTGCAACCCACTCTATTGAAAATGGAAGCCACCCTACCTGTGCAAATGGCAGCAGCTTGGGTCACTGTTAACCCATTCTCTTCTGATCACTGATCTGCAAGCACACTGTCCGAGAGCCTTTGGGGTTTGCAATGGAAAGCAAACCCAATCAAGCCTTTTGCAAAAGTGAGCTGCTTCAAAATTTCAGTGTAGCCATACCTTCTGTGGTCATGAGATTCTAGGATGCACCATGGTGGATTCAGTTATGGAGGAGCTGTGCTGCATCCTGGGAGATGTAGTCTAGTTGGGAGCAACCCATAGAGGAGAGGAGGGCATGAGGCACGAAAGCTGCAACTCCCATGAGCTATAGTTCAGGCAGACACAGATTACCGTTGAACTGACCCAAAATGAAATATTTCAGTTTGGTTCAACAAACTGAAATGTTTGCCTCAGCTTGACCCAACCCAAGCTGAAATATTTCATTTATATTTTCCCGATGGAAAAACAAAATAAGTTTGCAAAATCGCTATTTCTTTTCCCTCTTATCCTGCCCCTACCAATCCTTCCACTTTAAACTATGAACGGATGTTAAAGATAAATCCTCCATACTTGTTTTTCCTTTCTGAACATTTCTGGCCCTTTCATAAAGCTTTTTTTAGGAACCTTGGAAGCCCTCACTGACTCCAGATGGTACTTACTGTTTGTTAGATTCATTGTTAAAGAAACAAGGAATATTTGAAGCGATCAAGGCACAAACTTTAAGACCCACCTGTAAAGATACAAGGCACAAACTTTAAGACCCACCTGTCCATGCTACACTCTGTGTGGGCCAGACTATGACCCCCTTACTCACCATGCTAAGCAGTTACCCACCCAAGACTTCAGTGGGGCTACTCATACAAGTAAGTGACCAGCGGTGAGGATAACAGCTCACAATAATGAAAAAAGGAAATATTGTCATTTATTAAAATTTCTCATTCCTACTCTTTGTTCTTTGTTAACAAAAATATATACAAAGAATTTGAGCTCCCACCTTTGGATGCCCCTGTCAATTCTCCAAAGGAAGATTTCATCTAGTAGAAATGGCTCCAGCTGACTGAAGGTTTATTTTTCTATTTTTAGAGTGTTTACAAAAATGAGGGTTTTTTTTGTGATTTCATTTTTTCCTTTTAATATACCATCTCCAGCAGCAAGTCTTTCCTTTAGAAAATTCTATTGCTATAGCTTGGCAAATCTGGAGCAGATCTATTTGGACAAAAATAGCTTTATATGTGTATATATATATATATATTAAGTAAGGAAGCAAGTTAATGTAAGGTGGCTATAAATAGGTTTATCCATAAAAAATATAGTGACTGTTGGCCCACGCCTTGTTTGTGCATTCATTACCAAATCTGAACATTTAAAGACAGGACACAATGGGAGAATTAACATTTTTGGAGGCTTGACTGTTGCACTTAGTTTTGAAAATGTAGCTCTAACATGTTTATTATTCTGACCCAAAGGGACATTGTGATACCATGTTAATAAATATGGTATGGGTCTGATCCAGCTTCCATTAAGGTAAAACAAAGGCTTCCATTGATTTCAATGACAGCTGGATTGCATGCTGTAAGAAAAATGTAAATTTTCCAAATGTTTGGTGAATTGAAAATCCTGAAAAAGTTTTGTTTCAATTTTTGGCATTTTTCTTTAAATATAAAAACAAAGGAATTTTGGAAATGAAAGGTTAGAAAGGGGACTTAGGTGCCATTCACAAAAACAAAGAGGAGGAGGTGCTCCTGGCCCTGAGCTGCCCCTGGTAGCTCAGTGAATTGGGCTTTCACCTGGGACATGATGGAGCTGTGTTTGAATCCATGCTCTGGAGTAGGGACTTGAACCAACACCTCACCCTCCTTAGGTGCCCTTGTGACTAGGCTATCGGGTATTCTGGGGTGGTTCTCTCCTTTTGAAGCTATTCCACTTTGTATAAATATTCAAATATTAATAGGACTGGGCTCGGGTGTCCCTCCTCGCCCCGAGGTGAGTGCAATGGGACAAGAAGTCCTACTGGGAGTATTTAAATGAGTAAAGCTATGCACAAAAGGTGAGATTTTTCAAAAGGGCCTAAGTGACTTAGGGACACAAGTCCAAGTGACTTTCAGTAGCACCTGTGTTCCTAACTCCCTTGGGCTCCTTTGACTATCCCAGTTACATGTCATTGTTTGTTGGATCAGGCCCTTATTTGGCCTTGCTGATTCTTTAATTGTGATACAGTGGAGAAATTCAAACTGGCACGAATGAAAACACTGGCAGCTATAAATAGAGACATTTGGGGGCAAAAACATAAAATTTCATTAAAATGCATTTGATTGGAAAATCCGTAGAAGTCAGTTGGAATCTTGGTACTGACTTTCATGGGAGATGCATTCAGCCCAAATTGCTGTGGAATATCTGTGGTAGAATACTACATAAAAGTGAAACTCCTCACAACAAAACAATAAAACACCTTAGTGTGAGGCTGCAAGTGAGAATCTCATCAAATGACTCCAGTGTGATCTGAAAAAAAAAATCAGATTCAGTTTTGATCTGTTTCCAATTTATTCTTACAATACTGTTAGTACATTTCTGTTAGCACAGGTTTTCAAAATGGACTCTTTTTAGTAAGAATAAGAATAGTTTCACTGATTTTTATGAAAATCCTTCTCCTTCCTCAGCAGAAAAATGATTTGAAAGTGAACTCTCTGACCATCTATGAAAAAGATATTCAGAGTTGCCATTGCTCCAGCACTCGCTGTGCTATTATCTCTCAACTTTTAAAATTCCTTATTGCATAGTCACAAAAATGGAGCTTTCAGTGTCAATGCACATTCAGTAAGAGTGACAAGAGTGTAATTCATGTGTCCTGGCCCTGCCACCATACTTTTTAAATCAGTGGTCATTCTTCTTTGTGGTGTCAGACAATATGCTCTAAGAAGCAAAAAAAAGGCAGCAAATTTCTTCAGACATGCTTTGTGTGAGGGACTATGTTCCCCTCACTCAGGCTTACACAAAAGGACTTTCACATCACTCACACAGGAAAGTGACCTCCTGATCTGGTGCTACGGCCAAAAAATAAACCAGTGTTAGCCCCTAGGCAGTCCGTGTGTGAGTACTGAGCAGACCTTCACTCTATCCTTTCCATGGTTTATTTATAGATAGCCTTATTTGTTTGCATTGTCAAAAAGCAATAATTCGTAGATTATTTCTTAGAGTCAAGAGAATAAAGATCAAATGCTGCCAAGTGTACACATGACAGATAAATGAGAGTATAACACCAGAATCCTCCTTTATCATGGAAATTGTGCTGGTTTCCTGTTAAGCAAATGAAAAGCAGATGTTAAAAACATAGCCAGTTGTGCATAGTTATGCTGCATTGAGATGACTAAGATTACAAGATGGTAAATGATTAGGGGTTTTTTTTGTTTTTTTTTTCTTTAAGTAGAAGGGTAAAAGTGAAAGATATTTGCCATTCAGTCGACTTTAGTAAGTCTAGAATCTGCTGTTTTCAACTCTTTTTTACATGAATGTGATAGGAGGCACAAATTAAAGTTAATCTTCCTTTTAAAGTGTGTGCGCTTACAGTGGTACTTGGAATTTTTGGTTGTATATCTTTAGTAGTACCGTTGTTCAGAGATTTTACCCTTGGGCTACCTTTAACTGGCAGTCTTATTCCCAGGATTCCACATTAGCTTGTTGAGAAATGAATCAATTGTGTCTTGCCACTGTGTCTCCCTCATAATGTCATCTCAAGGTATGAGGCTGGGGAAAAAAATGTAAAGCCTGAAGGGGGAAGGTGGGGGAAGACAGATGATTTATTACAAGGTGCCTTCCTTGCTGGAAATGTTCCCAACAAGTAAAGAATGCTTGAAACTGTTTTGTGAATTGACTCTGTGTGTGTGAGAGAGAGAGTGTGTGTGTGTGTGAGAGAGAGATCCACCCCTAGGAAAGGGCAGTGAGAAAATGTGTTCATTTACAATGCCACTCACTGGGATAGTTTCATAAAATATACATTTCCCTGTTGTGACGATATAAAGCTATGTGGGATGTAGAATATTCCGATTTTGTGGGAAAGTCCTGATTTCCAAATGATTCCAGGTTGGTCTGCAGACTTTTTAATGACTTGTTTCTGCAGTGCTGCTTCCTGTTTGTACAATATGCTGACAGTGAATTTTGAAAGAGTGCCCAGTCTTCCCTGAAATTGATATTTAAAAAAAAAAAGGGAAAGAAATAGCGAGGATGAAGCACACTTCTGCTTCAGCTATCAAAGCAAGCTGCCAAAAATACTGAGAAGTTTCCCAATAATGAACGATTTCCAGGGACATCACCCCAAAAATGAAAACGCAATAAGATTTTGCAATGGGCAAAATGGCAGACTTGAACGATAAATAGGATTTAAGAGAATAATTAATAGGCTGACCACATCTGCTGTTTGTTATGAACCATGTAAAAACCCCATCAAGGCAGTGCTTTCTCAGTAACATGGTGGGCATGAAATTCACACTTGACATGAACTGCACGAGTTTTCTTTGGCTACCAATACTGTGGCTAATCTGGCAGTCATTGAGGACCCAGTCCTGTCCTCCTTACTCAAGCAAAACTATCAAAGTCAATGGATGAGCAATCCCACTGAAGCCAAATGTACAACTAAAATGAGAAGTTACTGGAACTAATTACATGCTTAAAGTTAGGCATATGCTTAAGCAACTTGAAGAACTGGAGCCTTAAGTCCTGGAAACAGATGAAGAGGATATGAAATATAATCATGCTCCTGGACTTACCCATTAACATCTGTCATTATTCAGGAGTTTAAAAAAATCACATTATCTCCAAGGTAATTTTTTTTCTGACAGATAATTTTTCTCCCCTTTACAGCTCCCTTCTGTGTGTTCCTCCCCATGTGCTCCCCACAATTTTATCCCCACTGTATGTAACACAATTCTCAATCAGTTGCATTCCTCAGTGGGTTCTGGTAGCAAGAGGCAGGTGGTCCATTACAAGTTGGAGTTGGCTCCTACAAAAGCCATTGATCTAGGTGAACTACATATCTTGACTAAATGTTTATAACACCAGGTGGAGAAACAGATTTAACAGCATTATCCACAACACTAGTTTACAAATTCACTTATTTCCCTATGGTAACATACAGATGCTGACTGCAACGTGCAGATTCTCCCAGTTCCAGTTCTTCTGTTCTTCCTTTACTTTTTCTTATCCCTTCAATACATGCAGTCAGGAGACTGGAATTCCAGATTAATTGATCAATTTAAGGGATCATACCCTCTGGAATTATTGCCATTTCATTTCTAACTTCAGGACTGCAGAGAAGAGCAAACCTTGAAACGTTCAGAAGTTTGTTTCTGATGAGCACCCAGAAATGTTTGTTTGAATCAGCAGATGCTCTAGCATCTGCAAAACTGGACTGGAAATTCTTTAAGAATGTTTTTTCATTGTGAGATTTTTCATCATGCTTTCTACTTCTATTCAGACCACAAATATATAAAGAACTGCTTTAACCTTTCAGCACTTCTGCATCTAATCCAGGTGGAGACTGGAAGTGGAGAGCTACATTAATCTGGGTGTGACTTTTTGTTTTTAAAGTTATCTGGTGGCCTGTGTGAAATGAGTTTGGTGACGATGAGAAACTATTGTGATGGGACCATTATTGTTACAAAATATTATAGCCCTTCAGATACAAATTCTATCAAATCTAAATACTATAAAATATTTTACATGACCTATAAGAAATGATTTTCTTTTAATTCCTGCTTTAGGCTTATATAGCTGTGAAATTACTTTTATGAAAGAAACATTTTGTCTCTGGTTGAGTAAAGATGCCAGGAGAATTAATTTCCCTACATCAAACCAAGCAATAAAGTAAACTCATTTTCTGACTAGAAAAAGCTCTGAAAACTGAAAAATAATATTTCCTCGTTGAATATTCTGCTCCCTGTGTGGTCAAATTAAATTAATTTTAAATCATTTCCATGAATTATAAAAATGTGATCTTTGTGTCCATCAAAGAAGACAGAATGTGTAGATATAGCATGTTTATGGAAGTGAAAAGAAGCTGACTGATTTATCTTTTACTGCAACTCAGGAAACATAGGAAGGACTGGTTGCCAGGAAACATTAGGATGTGGGACCAGTCCACATCAGCTTCATAGTCCAGACTAAAATGCCTTTGGTGCTGCTAGCCAGAATTCCATGCTGCACTCGACATAGGCAGACACTAGTATTCACTGTTATTTCTCAACAGTTTCAGAAATTGCTACTATCCTACTTGACAAGAAGGTGGCACCATCACTCTGAGATTGGTATTTCTCAAAGGTTGCAACTGCAGATCCACATTGGTACCTTTAAAACAATCTCCATAGGATGCATCAAGTGAATAACAAAATAGCAACTTCCCTGCAGCTGCCTTATGTGTTTTTTTTGTTTTGTTTTGTTTTTTAAGAAACTGCCACACTGAAGTCCTGCTCCCTTGAAAGTAATGAGTCCTCCTTTGTGCTTTCCATGAGAGATGTACTGCTTCAACTGGATCACTTCATACCCCACCTTCTTTGTATCCCACCACAAAACGGCTTTCCTTGGTTTCCAACTACAATGAGTTTCTTTGTAACTAGGGTGCTTTGCTGGTGACCTGCCTGAGCAGAGTTTCACTTCAACAGCATTGAAGGGACAATGCAATGAAGAATCAGAGCTCCCCCACATTTGTATCAGCACTCGGCTTATTGGTGCTGCTGTGACAGATGCTCGATGCAGAAATCTGAATATAATTCTTAAATGCCTTGGCTGTACTTACAGATTACCCCTTAGTGACCAAATCAATATATTAAGCTAAACTTCATAAAACTACCTTCCTTTCTGAGCCGCACGTGGACAATGTTTATGCCAGAAGATCATGTGGACCCACTTTCATGACTAATTTTATGCTAATTGTAAAGGTGCAGGAATTTATCCTCCCCCTTAATGTGTGGGCATATAACTTCCCATAATGTTAGTGAATGGTCTGCACATGCATCAAAGGGTAAATTATTGTTCCTTGTTGTTTGCACTGTGCCATAGGTGTGTATGGTGTTCTACAAACAAATAAAACTCATGCTCCTGCTTGTAAAGGCATTCAGTATATTAAGCAGTTATTATACAAAAGCCCTTCTCTTAAGAATCACATTTGCATCTTTTGTAGTGAATACATGTGACAACTTTCACACACCATAAACTAGAGCGTATAGAGGAGATGAAAGGACTAAGGCTTCTTCCAGTCAGTGGCCAAATGTTCTATATATATGTCATATAGATACCTTTTTTTTTCCCAACCAAAGATTTTGAATTTAGCTAGGGAGCTTTAAATATCAAAGTTCTCTTTGAGTCCTGGATTTGTTTCACAAAGGCAGTGGTTTAATAATCAATGTGAAATGCTATCCTATTCATAGATCTACCCGCGCTACCTAATCCCTGTTACTTTCTCTTTTAATAAACATGGGGGTGAAAGGGGTGGGTAAAGTTTTTTCAGAACTAAAAGCTGCTCTCTGCAACACAGCCAAGCCCTTCCTGACAGAACTGTGGTTACACTGCTATGTAATTTGTGCAATACAGGGAGGCAATTTTCATCCTAAGTGGTAAATACAAAGGCCTCACCATGCTGCCCACTAATTGCTAAATACTCAAGGAGTTTTTCAGACATTTAACACTAATTGCATTTGTAAATATCCTTTAGTTTACAGTGTGTGAAAGTTGCAATGAATGCCTGTGACAAAGGATGTCAAAGTGACACTTCATAGGCGGATATGACTGCAGCAACGTTAAGCTCCTTTTCAATAATATTAATCATTTATTAAAACTCAGCCCAGCAGAACAGGCCAACAAGTAGATGATGAGCTCTTAATTTCCATGAGTGATCTGTAGAAAGCAATCTCCCCCTCTAAAATTTTCAAAATATGTAATAATTTTGCATATTAAATAAATGGTTTTAGCCTATGAATTATCACCTTAACATGTTAGTAATAATAATAAGGTGACTACAAGTGGGGAAACCTTGCTACAGGTTTTGTTTTACTTACACAAGGCAAAGAGCTCAATGAAAAGACAAACACCGGAGGCCTTTTGGATTGGATTGTTGTCAATTAAATTTAGTATTGTGGCAGTGCCCCAGTCATAGATCAGGGCCTCATTGTGCTCAGCACTGTGCAAACACATAGTAAGAGAGTCCCTGCACCAAAGTGTTCAGAATCAAAATAGATGAGTTGTGGGAAGGGAAACCGACTTGGTAGAAAGCACTAGAGCAGGTCAGAGGCAGAGCTGGGAATTAGGTCTTTTGACTCCGACTCCGAGTCCAGTGCCCTAATTGCTACAGCACACTGCTTTGCCTTAATGGGCTCTGTGCTCCAATCCCAGCACTGCTGGGAAACACAGCTGTGAGGTGGAATGCTGGGCATGCAGATGAGAACACAAAAACCATTCTGGCATCTGAGTACTCAAGGAACAACCCTAAAGTCATGGGTTCTCTCTCTGTGTCATTACTGAATTTCACATGGCAATATAGCTCATGAAATCACACAATTAAAGGAAATTATATATTGTGTTTCTAGAACATATAATCATGTGACATATGTTTATAGATGGGCTTTGCTTCATGGTGCTTCCTTTTCAAGCCTTGTAGTTGGAAACCAAGGAACAGGGTCTAACAAAAAGGGTGTGTATGGTGTGCATGAAAAGGAGGTACTAAGCCAGAGTGCAGGCAGGCTATATTCAGCCTTCCTCCTTCAAACTGGCCAGTAAAGCTCATCTGCGAGCTGAACTCACACACTTTACCCTGTTGATGCCCGCCAGGGACTAGGATGGGATGTGACCTAAAGAGAATTTGACTGCAAATCTGCAAAGATAACAGTTGTGTCTGAACTCATTGTGCCACCTAGTTCCCCTTACAAGATGTTATTAACTATAAGAATAGGGCTGAGTGAAGCCAAATGTTCAGAGAGAGACAATTTAAATGTTTATCTGATTGATTCATTTTTAAAAATTTCATCCTGAACTCCTCTGTCATTCAGTTTTGATTATTATCTACATGTACCTAATCCCTTTATTCAGGAAATCAGGCCAGAGCTTCTGTGAAACGGAGTTCCCTGTGGGACGTTTCAGCCTGATTGGTTTCAGCCCTGTAAGGAATAGCATGAGATCGGCTTTCCGAAAGGTCTGCTGAGCGGTTAGGGCCGTGGTTTGGGAGACCTGGGTTCAGTTTCTTGCTCTGCCACAAACTTCCTGGGTGGCCTTAAGCAAGTCACTTATCAAACCTTACACTTCTCACTATTGAATTTCATCCTGTTACTAATCCAGTTTACAAGGTCATCTAAATCTTTTAAGATTTTTCATGACTTTTGCATACTACAGATGTTAGACTAACAGGCCTATATAAAGATTATCGCTAACGGGCTAGCAATATCCTCGCCAATTTCCTTAATATTCTAGGATGAAGATTATCTAAATATGTTATCCCAGTCCACTTCCCTAACTAGTCGCCTTAATTTAAAAAAAAGCTTGCTTTTGAAAATCATAGTCCCTAGTCTCAGATGCACTATTTTATATCCCCATTGTCCTCAACAAGGTCCTCGTTACTCACCAAAAATCAAATCTAAAATGGCATCCCCTCACGTTTCAGCAACCACTTGAGAAAAGAATTTTTTAGCTATCACGGTCTAGAAAAGCTGCCCCTATTATTATTACTAGCATTTGTTTCCCAATCTATATCCGAAGTTAAAGTCCCCCATTATCAGCAGCATTAAAGAGCTCTCTATCCATCTCTAAGCTAGATCCTGGCGGTCTATAGCACACACCCACTACTCCGTGAGGTCTGGCTAGTTTTTTTCCCCCCCAATGTGACCATTGCCCAAACAGACTCTGTATTGTCCGTTGCAGTGCTTAGTTATTTATTTTCATTATTATTCATTATTGATATACACACTACTCCACTTATCAAATCCTCAGATCCTCAAAGATCCTTAGGCATCTACCTCCTATGGATTTGAATAGGTTAAATACCTTTGAGGATCTGGGCTTTAGCCCCTCTGTTCCTCAGTTCCGCGTCTGTAAAATGATGATGATTGTACTTCCCTACTTCACAGAGGGGTTGTGGGGATCTTAATGTGGAGAGGACCACATTAAAGATTGTGAGGTGCTCAGTTATTGTGGTAATGGGGGTCATATCACTACCTTTTGTAGATGGCAGAACTCTGCCCTCATGTGTGTGGGTGTATCAGAGGGGAAGGAACATGCAGGGTGCTGCCTGTCCACCTGCATGGAAATTTGGTAAAATATAGATACGGTTCTAGCTCTCCCTTGAAAGGTAGACTGGAGGCCAGCTAATGCACCTAACAGCATATCTGTGCCCTGAGGGTGGTGAGAGGGTGCTCTCCTTAGGAGTATGGCTAGACCATATGTCCCGCTGTGCATACAATTCCAGCCAGCAGCTGGTGCTCCCACAGCACAGGCTGCTCCCCTTTGGAGCAGAATCAAGGGGCACTGCTGTATGTGCTATCCAAGGCTTATCTGAGCAGGCAGAATGGCTCAGGAACCATGTGCTTGGCTATTCACACTACATTCTCCACTCTTCCATCCACATGTTTCAGAGGAGCAAGGGCTGAAAGTACAACAGAAACCAGGACATGAAGAGGGGCATGAAAGTTTAAAAAAGAAAAAGAAAAAGAAAGGAAGAAAAAGAAACAAAAGAAAAGTTCACCAAACTTATTTCAGCTTCAGAAAATGTTTGTATGAACTTTGGGCTAGGATTCAAGCCAGCTCTTTTGTTAGTCTGAAAGGGTTCACCCATCCCTACATAACAGTCTGTTAAACAGAGCTGTAGGAAGAGCTTAGTACATATGGTAACGAGAAGCTATCACATTTGCGGCCTGATCAAGCGCCCTTTGAAGTGGAAAGATTCTCATTGACTTCACTGGGTCAAGCTCTTATCTTTTTGTCAGTTTTGGAAAAAGGTGGGGTGGGGTAGTGGGGAAATCACTGGTGTACTTCAATTTTGCAAGTTGTAGCAATCAGCCCGTTCCCTTCTTTCTCCATTCCCTCAAATCCGTGTTTGAAATAGAGAATTTCTTCACATTTTGGGAAAAAAAAGAAAAATGACTGAACAATTTACAAGATATAAAATACACTTTGGAAACTAATTGCAGATTTGTGAAATATTATAGAATGAACTTAAGCACAGAAAATATGCTTGTGCAACCAGCTCAGCTTTAATGCATGTTGGTGGTGTCTGATGGCTGCATGATGGTCTAGGTGGAATAAATTGGTGGTGCCAGTCCACTTACCAATAGACATGGATTTTCATTGCCACTGGAGTTGGCATTAATTGGCAGCCTCAGAAGAGACCAACAGTTGAAAGGGCTAGGAATGGAGAAAATAGGTCAGTTAAAATGAGAACAACCCAAATCTTTGCACAGTCCTGGAACCAAACTGAATTCAATCATTTCAGAGCTTTGTGAAGGGCTTGTTTGTCTCCTCACTCACTCCTTTGGTAGGAGTGGAGTGCACTGAATTTGCTATTATCTGGGGCTTCCCACATAATGACACCCCAGAGGCTATAATCCACACAGGAAACTGTACAGCCTAGGTTCTCTCTACTAAAGAAGCCCTAAGGTGTGAAATTCCAAAGGGTCAGCAGCAGCTCACATCATCACCTTGTATTGCTCAGAAAAGGCCATAAACCAATGCCTTCCACAAGGCGAGCACTGAAGGTGGTAGAAGAGAGCTGAGCATTCCCCAAGGAGACTCCAGGGTGGGAGGATACATGGCCACTTCTAGAAGAATTACTGCCAGTATGGGAAGGAGGGCAAAAGTTCTGGAGCCTCCCCCAAGAAGACTACCTACAGCATTGCCAAACATCCTGTGAAGAAATGCTGCTGCCACCAAAAAGGAGAAGAAAACCGGAGTGAAGGAAGGAAGTATCAGAGACAGGCCTCACTCAGGATGGTCACTGAGTTTGGATAAGGTTCAGATAGGCACTCAAACTTCCAAGTGCGTCCTCAGACTGGACCTGGGAACCTTTTAATCACTAACAGAGATTTAATTCTCCCCTTGTACAGAAAGGCCATTTGTTCCAAGTGAGGCCCACTTGGGCTTGATTCTCCACTGCCTTACACAGTAACTGGTCATTTCACCTGCACAAAGTGGTTGTAAAATGCTCTCAGGTCAGAATTCTCCACTCACATGCAGATGTGGCAGCATTTTACCTTCCCTTTGCCTTCCACAGGTATAAATTAGTACACTAGGTGCAAAGCAGTAGAAAGTCAGGCTCATTGATGGGAGAGACTGAGAAAGCTTGCACCACTGGTCTCTCTCTCTCTCTCTCTCTCTCTCTTGTTCATTCATATGGCATCTACAGAGCAACATGCTGTGGATGCAATTGTAGGTCCATAAGCCATTTCAAGGCCTCCTCTGCGACATTGTTGATATCATCCAATTCACTTTTGAATCCATATTTGAGGCATTGTGTTATATGTTCGATGGTTTGGATGTTCTCACTGCGGTCCAAAAAGGGGAGTCTCTGATTTTCCACTTGTGCATCAAGTAGCCACATCATCCATGGTTTGTCCAGATGCAGTTCAGTGTGGTCCAATGTCTGCGTGGCAAGTCTAAACTGTGAGGGCGGCTGGTTAGGTCAATAATAATGTGCTTGTTTGGAAGAGTAGATGAGGTCCAGATACTTTGTTATTCCTTGGCCAGATCGAGAGACATGCCAGTGTTGTGCTGTAACCATTCAGCAACCATACAAAGGCTTTTCATGTCTAAGGCTGTCAAACCAGTACCATTCAGATGTATTCCATTCACTTTTCAAAAAGTAGCCAACAATGTCTTTGGAGTTAACAATATTTTATGCCTTTAAAAGGATACTGTGAATGTCAGATTGTCCCAAAATGTCAGGTTTATAAAAACAGGTTTTTAAAACCTGAGATCTATAAAAATATTCCCATAATTAAAATTAAAAATGCCAATGAAAAGAAGTGTTTTAAAATAAACAAACATTGCCTTGTGATGTTTTTAACCCAAACATTCCATCATCAAGAACCTGAAAGAGAAATTAACTGCCCTGATTTTCATTGTCCAAGACAAAGGAAAATCAAAATGTAACATAGATCATAAATAGTGACACGTTCACTGGATTTTTGAAATTCCTTTAATTTGTAATAATCTCTGGTATTAGTAACACAAGCAGACTGTTTGTTTACAACATAGCTACCTATCTTTGAGTCCAGTTCTGCTATTCTTACTCCCCTTGAGTAATACCTCATTGCAGGACCTATCCCATTGATTTCAGGGAGACTACTCCTGGAGTAAAATGCTATTCAAGCTGAGTAAGGATATCCAAATCAGGACCATAGTACTTTCTAAGACACCTAACACTGTGGTATCTTAGCCAATATGATTAAGTTGTCAGTGCTCCTTTAATGTCATTATTGAAATGTTATGAGCTATATACAATTTCCCAATGCTATGGCTAAGTACAACTCTAACATAACAGGGTAGGAATAATTAGGGGCTTTAATGCAGGGCTTACAATGGAAGAAGCCTTAATTGATACTTGATTCCCCCAGTCCCGCGCTGGGCCAGGTCCTGAGATGCGTACTCAACTCTTACCCAGGCAAACTCCTATTGACTTCTATGGGCTGATTACCAATTCAGGAACTGGCCCATTTTTTACTGCTGTATTTTAGGGATACATGTAATCAAGAAAGATCAGCAAAAAGAAGGAAATTCCC
Source organism: Mauremys reevesii (assembly GCF_016161935.1). Taxonomy (NCBI): domain Eukaryota; kingdom Metazoa; phylum Chordata; order Testudines; family Geoemydidae; genus Mauremys; species Mauremys reevesii. Next base: position 37,272,923 of record NC_052625.1, read on the forward strand.
AGGATTCATCCTTCTCTCCTTCCCATGCACACCACAAGTGGGGAAGGGGAATCACATTTCAGATAGTAGGAAGTCACACTTGCCCTGTTTGTTCTCTGATATAGACCTATAAACAGAGCCATTCAGTCTGTAAATAAGTCAAACTTTCAGAGTGGCTGAAAGATAACAGTCCTGGTGTGCGCAAAAAAAAAAAAAAGGTTGGGGGAGGACTGACAGAGGTTGCAATAAAAACAGGAAGGTCTCTGTTGGTCCTCTTGAAGTCTGTGGTTAAAAACATCAAAGCATGATTTTTTTCCAACCAGACTGTTGTGTCACTTTATAATTCTTCATAAAGTAGCCCATCCAGGAACTAACATACTGCAACTGTTAGCTGAGGCTCTGCTTTGATTTAGAGAAATTGTAGCTAGCTTCAGGCAAGTGAGGTTTAGGAATCTCTTGTAGGTTTACTTGGCATGGCGTGTTTCGTTGAAAAACTAAAACTTTTCAGAGCTGACAATTACAAGCTCTTCCTTTCTTTTTCATTTTTTTTTAAACTCCCAAGACCGTAAGAGGTTTTTAATGATTTTGAGAATTTCTTACCTTGAAACTTCAAACAAGCAAGTTAGCTGTAGTGTTCATATCAAAGCAAAAAAGTATATATTCTCTGCTCTGTTAATTATTCAGCAGCTGTGGGGGGAGGTGTGAGGGAGAGATTTTCAAATTCTAAGCCAGCAGGGTGCATCAACCCTCTATCTTTGACAGAGGAAAGAGAGTTGGCTGTCATATGAAACTAATTCTTATAAGACATTCAGAGAACAGCATTGAGTTTTGTTTCTTGGCTGCCCTTGGGAAAGTAGCCAGATAGAGAGAGGTGGGAAGAGACGCTAATCAGGAAAAAACTTGTAGAGTAGGAAAAGAAACAGCATTGTTCTGCAAACGGGGCTAGTGAACTCTCATGTAAACAGGGTTAGAGGCTTCTCTGTACTACACAATACAGACAAAAACAGATTGATTTATTATGATTCCAGAGCTGACATATTTAAATTAAGCAGCATTTGTTTTCAGATCTAGCGTAAAAAGGACAGGCTTCCATTTGCTGAGCTGATACCAGTAACAACAATTCTGTACAGATGGAGCTTCAGAAAACAGAGAGTGATCCGACTTTCAAGCATAGGGCTGAATGTAAGGAATATAGCCCTACAGTAGTGCAGACTGGTTTTGGAATCAGAGGTTAGGTTTTATCATCCCTTATAGTGGAGTTGACAGTATAAAACTGTTGCAACTACCGTAACTCAGGCGATTTATTTAAAGCCGTGAAGAGTTTTTGTAATGCCTTTGGCTTTCCATGGCAACATATGCTTGTCCTGTGTCTGTCCACGCTTGCTGTTGACTACAGATGGGTGTGGACAATAAATAGCTCTCCCAACAGGAAAAGTATCTCAAAAATAAAGACTGGACCCAAGCTTATCTATATCCCTATAACTGTTTTTCACTTGTGCCCACCACCAGAATTATCGATTTACTTGGGTCCAATTGAAGTCAGTGGCAAAATTCCATTGACTTAATGAAAGCAAGATTTGCCCATTGTTGTTTTGCTTACCAGTCCAGGACCAGGAAACATGGGAACTTTGAAGAAAAATCCTGTACTTTTGAGATTTCCATGATGATTTCTAAACTAGATAAGTTTAGTTAAGTTTTGAACAAACATCCAAATTTGGGGGGTCTTATTCAGACTGAACTGAACCAAACTCCTGACTTTAAGTCCAGAAGCCCAAAATGAGAATTGAGATCATTCAGCACCTCAGAAGATTGGGTCTCTTATAGAAGTTTCATAGCAGTATACAGGAAGAAATCTTCATGTGCATTCATCAAATAAAGGCTGTGAAATCACTTCTGAATCTTTATATTTGCTTTTCATGAATATTCGTATATATGATGTTTTGTCTAGAAGAACGTCCCACAGAAGGAGAAATGTCTAAATAGTTGTATGAATATATTTGAGAAAATAGTCACACCACAAGTGGCTTATTCATTTCTTTCCCATGGTTATGAAAGCTTGTCATCCAGTCAAAGAACACAAGGAGTGAATACTACAAAGCACTGGCTGTAATGAACATTTGGTGAACAATTTTTATTCTAAGATGCTTTAATATAAAACACTTGTAGAAAAATTTGGAACAAGTAATAGCTTAATAAAAAAAAATCAAAGTTTGTTTGTGAATCAAACAATTTGCTGTCAATACTTCATCCACCACTATGTTCAGTCATAGTCATTAGCACTAAAAGTGAGCTAAAATGCAGAGGGTGCTTTAGAAGTTATAGGGCTTGCCACTTAGTTCACAGGAAGCCTGGGTGTGAATCTACCCCACTCAGCCTGCTGCTCGCTAGCTGTCCCTGTGGACCTTCCTGCTGCACACTAAAAGTTCTGTAGTGCATGTTGGTCCGCCCAGCTTTGGAACGAGACTGGATTAAAGCCCACTAGAGAACTTTGAGTGCGTGGCAGCAGGCTCCACATGAACAGTTAAGGCGCAGCAGGCTAATATGGGGTAGATTTACTCCCCAGCTTGCCGTGAACTAAGTGTTTGTATAGATAAGACATTAGCATCAGATTTAATGTATCCAGCATTCCTTGAACCAGAGTTTTATGTGTGGCAGCATTGAACCTTTTCATCCTTCCAAGGTAAACACATTAAGTTCCATGTAACTTAGTTTGAAGATATTTCAGGTAAGAACTTAAACATGTATGTGCTCTCCAATAACAGAGATTCTGGGCCAAATTCTCAGCTGGTGTAAATCACTGTAGCTCTATTGACTTCAAGATGAACTATTCACAGCAGACTTAAATGGTGCTAAGTCAAATGTTACCAGTTTGAGGTTTGGGCACTTTCTGTAACAGCAGGGGGTTCACCAAAAGCCTGATCAGAAATGTACTAAAATCAATGGGTGTCTCTGCAATGACTTACATGCACTTTAGTTCAGGCACCAGGTGTCCTAGTGACCACACATTTCCCCTCTGTTTTGCCTGGCTAATGTCCTTACCCACTGTGGTGGATGCATTTCAATGATGCTAAATAAGCCCCAATCCTGAGATTCTCTGCGCAGAGGCACACCACTGCACCTGCATGGAGCCTCATTAACTTCAGTGGGTCAATGGGCAGCAGTGCACCTATGTGGAGTGAATTGCAGGAGTGGGCACTTCATTTGTAAAAGCACTTTGAAATTCTGAGGCATGTAAGGTGCTATATAAACACAAAATACTATACACTGTTGTTATTCAGTAGCAATCTTCATTGTCCCATGAAAGTTTATGAGAACCTTCTCATTTGGAAACAGGCATGGCTTGATCACTTCTTTTCTTAAACATGATATGTTTTTGAAAATTAAATAAAATGCATATTTCTACTTGTCACTAACAGTTTTATTTAACTGAAGTAATTAACAGTGGCTTAGTATGAACTATGTTTTTCTTGCTTCTCAGCCTGAAGTTTCCAAGATGGCATCACCTGTAAGAGAGAAAAAATGTCATTGAATGGAGGAGATGCTGATTTCTATGTGAGTGGACATGAGAACAGAGAGTGCTTTGTGGCTGAAACTCAGTTAACTGGAAACCTCGGGAATTGCAAATTTTACATGACTGTGGTTCAGTGGATTGGAGTCTTGCGCTGATAACTCAGAGATAAATGACTAGATCCTGGTTTGGTAGCTGGTGCTGGAAAACATGACCCTCTTCATGGACTGATGCTATACAGACTCTGGTTGCCCTGGAGGAGGCCATATCCCTCACTAGCTTGTGCTGTGCTGGAATTAAACTAACTGGCAAGGCTGACAGTGGGAGGAAAAGCATGCTGTTTGTGCAGTGGTGTTGTTCCTACTGATCTGTTAAACAAAAGCCTGCTTTTAAAATATTTTCCTTGTCTGAAGTCGAGTTTGCTCCAAGCATGAGAAAATGGTGAGCCTTTTGATGTGCCAATTGACTGCTATTGTCAATGTCTGAATTTCTTAGATTTCTTAGTATTGATTTAACGAAATCCCTTGACAGCCTGGGTTTTATCTCTTCCTGATGACATTCTGTCTCTTTTCTACTCAAAGAAATGGCAGGTGTATTATATACAGTATCATCAATTTATACTTCACAGCCATTTATCAGCTCCTGCTCTTCCTCAAATTCTCTATTTATTGATGTACTTAAGGACCATGTTATTCAGACATTTCTTCTCAATGAAATGCAAAGATTTGGTTTAAAGCAGGCTATAGCTGAAACATGGCGTTCATCAAACAGTAACATCTTTGTCAAACTTCAACAGAATTAACCTTTACTGCCAAGGAAGTTTTGACTTCCATCATAAAAATGTTTGATTAGTGTTAATAATTTATTAAATTGGTTTGTCCTGACATTGCCAACATGCTGGAAATCTCTCAACCATTAAAACATTAACAGAAGCTGTCATACAATGCTTCCCCTGTTCCGTGTTGTATTTCAGAACCACGTTCTTCTGAGGCTGGTTCTGCGGTGTTCCAATGTGCACTCATTAGGACTGCATTAAAAGATGAAATATAATGAATATTAAAAAGTGTGGCAGTAGGAAGCAGAGCATGCTGAGCGTACCTCCACAGACAGTTTGGCTAGGATTAAACCAGGAAAAAGCAAACCTTTTGTCAAAATATGGGGAAATACAATTGTGAGCTGAGTATCTTTAGGAGATGGATCCTCTCTGTTGGATTACTGGTGTATTTTAAAAATGTGGGTGAGACATTATTAGAACTACATTGAATAGTGAAAGTGATAGTTGAACTGTTTATGTTGAGGCATATCACTAAATTGTATCCTTGGCAGAATTCCATTCAATAAATGCACTCAGACCTTAAGAATGGGTTTCCCTACTCTTTCTTTGATCAGTTACAACCACAGTTAAAATTCCAATAGTTGGAGCCTAACCTATAGGAGCAACACCTGCTTTACCTCATGCAAAATGGAATTGTGTGTGTTGTTATTATTTATCGATACAACCCTCTTAGTGTGCAGAAGGCTTTTTTTATAAACACATTGAAGACAAATTGCTAAATCTATCCATTGTGTGCTTCTATTACCTTCAGTGGAGCTACACCAGGAATGAATTTTCCCCAAGGACTTAGTCCCAAAGAATTTACCATTTCCTTTAGACATACCAGTATATGGGACACAAGGTGCAGAGTCACATTGGAAGGCTGTGTTGAAAAAGTACACAAGTGTTCACTTATGCAAGCTAAACCTTTCTATTTGAGCACACACTTTGTGGACTGCATTTAGGTGCCAACCTTGAAAATTTGGCCCAAGGGTTTTTAATGTGGGAAGATGTTCTATTCAAAAGAAATTCATAGCAGCTGTGGTTTATTTAGTGCCTGTGATACCCAATGTGATGGGTGCATTAGAACAAGAAGCACATGTCTATTTTTCCCCCCTTAATAAATAAACAAACAGAGTTTGGAAGACATGTCCTAAATGCTTATCTATTTTTGAACTCATGACCCTTAAAACAGGTTTCATTAGTGTCTGGGTCTTGCTGTTCCCAATCTACATCAACGCTATGAATCAAAGTCTGTGCTCAGTTACAACAATATACAGTATCTGAACTGAAGTCAGTGGAGTTACTCTGGATTTACGATAATGTAACTGAGGGTAGAATTTAGACCTGTATTTCCACTTCTGTCAGTGCTCACTGGCAATTCAGGGAATACATGCTTTGTATTGTGAACTTCAACAGAAGCATCCCATGACATCAAAATATAAATCAAGCTGTTGAATTCTCGGAAGTTTAGCGATGTGTACTGTTAGCACTGAGCTGAGTGCATTATGTAAAAGGGAACAATGCCTTCATACACACTGTTTTATAATATGATGGCAAAAATTGCATAGGAAACTATGTATTACCAAGAAAAAATAACCAGTTGTTCCAACATCAGAAATTCATAGTCCTTCAATTTGATACATTCTGACAGATATGTCATTTACATGACTGTTCTGGGAACAGTTTTTAAATAAATCCACATACATCTTAAAACACTGACTCTGGAAGTGATGAAAATAGAATCTCTTCTGTATCAATGTTCACAGCTTTAATGCTTTCTTAAATGGTTGCTGTGATAATATTAAAAAGTGTAAAACAGTCTGAAATTTAAAAAGAGTCCTGCATTCATAAATTATAAAATGGAAAAAAAAATGGGTCTGACTCTGCAGATTACATGGGATTATTTTAATCTTAGGTATCAGGGTCTCCTGAGAATTATGCTGTCACTGTTGATGGAATTATTTCCTTATAATTCACCAGCCCCATCTACTGTTCTCTATGGGATAAATCTTGATTTCCTATTTCAGTTTTTACTCCATTCTTAGTCAAGTAAAACATCCATTGACTTCCGTAAGCTCTTGAACTGACTATTGTCCTAGGGGCAAATCGTGCTAAGTGCTGAGAACACCCTCTTAGGCCTGGTCTACACTACAACTTTAGGTCGAATTTAGCAGCATTACCTCGATTTAAGCCTGGACCCGTCCACACAAAGAAACCCTTTTTTTCAACTGAAAGGGCTCTTTAAATCGATTTTGTTACTCTACCTCCGACGAGGGGATTAGCGCTGAAATCGGCCTTGCCAGGTAGAATTTGGGATAATGTGGATGCAATTCAATGGTATTGGCCTCCAGGAGCTATCCCAGAGTGCTCCATTGTGACCACTCTGGATAGCGCTCTCAACTCAGATGCACTGGCCAGGTAGACAGGAAAAGGCTCGCGAACTTTTGAATTTCATTTCCTGTTTGGCCAGCGTGTTTGTAGAGCTCATGCAGAGCTCATCAGCATGGGCACATTGCCGGGGTACATTGCCCAGCCCATACTTTGTGAGAAGTCTATGACCATGTCCCTCTCATCACTGCGCTGACATCGCCTCCTCACCTGGTTTTGCGCAAAACAATTGTTTTGTTTTGTCTGCCCAGGCACCCCTGACCAATCTCACTGAAGTCGGCTAAAAGAGCACCCAGGAATATGATGACAATGCACCGTCTGCTGCCAAAAGGCAATGAGCTGCTGCTGTGTAGCAATGCAGTCCCACGTCTGCCAGCACCCAGGAGACGTATGGTGACGGTGAGCTGAGTGGGCTCCATGCTTGCCGTGGAATGGCGTCTGCTCAGGTAACCCAGGAAAAAAGGCGAGAGATGATTGTCTGCCATTGCTTTCATGGAGGTACGGAGGGAGAGGGGGGCCTGATGACATATACCCAGAACCACCTGCTACACTGTTTTTGCCCCATCAGGCATTGGGATCTCAACCCAGAATCCCAATGGGCAAAGGGGACTGCAGGAACTGTGGGATAGCTACTCACAGCTACCCACAGTGCAACGCTCTGGAAGCTGACACTAGCCTCAGTACTGTGGACGCAGTCCACCGACTTAATGCACTTAGAGCATTTTGTGTGGGGACACACACAATCGACTGTATAAAAACAATTTCTAAAAAAATGACTTCTATAAATTCAACCTAATTTTGTAGTGTAGACATACCCTCAGGCTCTGAGCATCCTCAACTTCCCCTAACAATACCCCTTGAATCAGTGCTTCAGGGTTTGTCCCTATAGAATGAGCCAGACACATGCATGATATACATAAAAAGACAAGAATGGAAATTTGATATTAATGGTTAATAAACATCCCATTCAAACTGTGACACTGGCAGACCAGGTGCCAGCTGATGCCCAGGCCCCCATGTCTGGCTCACCTGTTTGTTAGTATTGTTAAAATAGGTGTTAGAATGATAAGAATGTGTTGAGTGTTTAGACTTTATGTAATGCTTGTAAATTGCTGCATACATTAATCTCACTTATAACATCTGAATACCATATTATAAGGTAATATCTGAGTATTTGCATTATAAACCTCTGTAACTGTGTAAATCACCAGACTGGAGAGAAACATTAACTAGTACAGACCTCCAACAGAAGGTGCTACATCCTGGCCAACAAGGATAGACACGAGACAGACTAGAGTGTGATATTAAAGAGGACAAAATACTTTTTTGTTTATTCTGCCTCCTTCCCTCCCCTGGAAGATGAGTCTTGCAAGTGAATTCTTCCCATCAACTGAGTTTGCAGCTCAAAGCAAAAAGTTGGAAGGAAATAAAAAAACCCTGACAAGTATGAACTGTATCTTTATGCTGCTTAGACTCTGGAGGGCAAGAATTACTAGGCATAAGCATAAGATCCCCAGTGCTTAGCCTGGGTTAGCCCTAAAGGACAAGATCTTGCTTATCACAGAAGCCTCTTTTACTTTGGAAAATTAACACTGTAACTCATTTGTGTATGTATGTTTACATGCTTTAACCTTGTAAATATCTCTTGCTTTCGTTTCCTGTTAATAAATCAGTATATAGTTTATTATAGGACTGCTACAAGTCTTGTCTTTGGTGTGAGAACCTTTAAGGTGCAATTGAGCTGGAGTAAGAGATTAGTCCTTTGGGACTGAAAGTAACCTGAATATTGTTGTGATTTGTGGTGTAAGGGACTATCTGTCACAAAGATAGGCTCTTGCGGATGGCAAGACAGATCCGTATACCCAAGGAGACTGTCTGTGACTCCATGTTAAGGCTGTTACAGTGCCTGAGGAGTTTTCACATAACTGATCTGTGAAAGTGAGGTATAGAATTCACATCCAATTTGGGGTTTGTGTTCTGGTCCCCAACAGTCTGCTCTGAGGTTGGTACTTATGCTCTTGAGCCACTGCAAGACAGCTTGACACAAACCTTCTCCAAAATAAAGAGGGTCATGTGATCTTGAATTACGTTTGTAAGCATTTATTAATTATAATTCTACTGCTGTTTCCTTTCGAAATAAGACCCCTGTCTCATTGCATTTGTAAATGCCCTGCAGAAACTTCATCCCAATTGGGGGGCGGGGAGGTCACAGGGTGGGAAGTGAGATCTCATAGGTCATCTTGGGAAATTAAAGGGACAATTATCTCTTTCTTTCCAAACTAATTGCTCTTATTTTATTAGAACAATCCTTACATGCATGTTGAAACCTTCTTCAATGGCACTATTTTCCTGTCCTCAGCTTTGATGTTTAAAAAAAAAAAGCATCAGGAGCTATTTACTGAGCATAGCACTCAGTCACTGAAATAGCTGCTAATGATGGATTTTTATAATATTGTATGATTTAGCCAAATCTAACAGAGGGGAGAACTATGCTCATCACATCAAAACAACACCATGTTTGCTGCTCTGTCTTCCCATTATCTGGACTCATCTCCAATCTGTCTCCTTCTTCCCAGATACACTACTCCCCTTATATACTGTGTGTTGATCTTCAACCTGCTTCAAACTTCAAAAACTTCAACCTGCTGTAGGTCTGCAGAGAATCTTGGATATCTGATTGCCCATGAAGTACTTGATTTTAGTTTGAGTGGATGGGGTAACTTTGTTTTATCCCACCATGGACCTCCTTGGTGAGTCAGATAGCCTAGATTGTATAGGGCATGCCCTTTTCGCTATCAGAAGTGATGATAAGTTAATGGATTCTGATGTTCACTCCTTTTCATTTGATATTTCTGATCTGATCTAAGTATTATAACATTAAATCCTTTGGAAAACATGCCCCATCATTAAGTGCAAATGCAGTATGCCATAATAGCAACATTCAGTATTAGGAAATACTATCTCCTGGCATCAACCAAGAAAACAAGTACTATAAATTATGAGATCCTGGGGAGGGCATGGAGTTGGTACTCCTGGGTTCTATTCCCAACTCTACCACTGACTTACTATGTGACTTTGGCAAGTCATATAACCTCTAAATATTGTATAGCGGGTAAAATCATTGTCCCTTACACCTTGTGTAGCCATTAATGCACTCAAGTTTCAGTAGAGAATCAGGCAAATTGCATCAACCTTTGACATATTCCATTTTCTCCTATCTTTTTAGACTTGGCTATCATTTTACATAACTAGTTACACCAATACATTACTTTAGAAGCAAATAGAAAGCTAAAATGTCTTGGGTAAAAAAGGTCCCAGACTGATGTTTGTATTGTAAAGTGCCGTAGAAAAGTATTATTTAAACAAAACTGTGTTATCTGAATATGTTTTAATATTTGCATTTTAATGTGTTTGCAAATATGTACAGGAGGCAATATGTATTAATATTTAAGGAATTATTTCCATGAGAGTTAGGTGTCTAACTCATTTAGGCACTTAAAATCCCACTAGGGCCCACATCCTCAAAGGTGTCTACATACCTTTGAAGATTTAGGCCTATTTGCCTATCTGCATCATTAGACACCTAAATACCTTGTAAATCTGGCCCTGTCTCTTTTGAAAACGGAACTTAAGTTCCCAAATCACTTAGGTACTTTTGAAAATTTTACCCACTCAATAACCACTAATGATTTTCTATAGGGATTCAATAAACAAGCCATCAACACTTTCATTTGATAGAGTGAGTAAATTATAAACTATGAAACCCTGGAAATTCAATGGCAAATCAGAGCAGCAGTGACTTTGGAAAGCAAGGAAGCCAAACTGATATGCTAAGATTTAGAAACATCCAACAACAATGGGTAGTGTCCATGTTGTACATGACTAAAAACAGAGAAATTCCCATTGTGACTTCCTTGTGATACTCCTATGGGCAAAAATGCTATGTATTTCATCTATTAGATTTGTAGATTTCATGACCATTCCTTGATTTGGATCTTAACTTCATGGCCAGCACATGCTCAGACAGAAGTGAAGGTGGTAGGAATTAAAGGAGACATCGGCTTGAGTCACACCTGTAGCCAGTTTTATTTATCATTTCTAGAAGTAAATATTTGATGATTTATTACTCACTATAAAATGTCACCTTTCTTTTTGTCCCACCTGCCTGATCCAGTCAGTTATTAAGTTAACAATTTCTTTCAGCAGCTGGGTGGGAAAAATAGAAATCCAGTAGTTTAGTATTGGCTTCTCAGTCATATCTTGGCAATTTTTCCTCACTGCATTGATTTTTTTTTTTTTGAGGCAGTGAATCAACCTCTCCTTGGCAGCAGAGGTAAACAGCACTGAGAAAGACAACTACTCAGGATGTTTCTTATACTCAATGTCCCTTTCCTCAGCATAAAGGTTTGTGTCTGCATAGCAGGTGCAGCTTAGACCTTTTTTAAGATAACTACCTCATATGCAAAGAGTTCAAGATTTAAAGGTGCTCCACAAACAGTCAATATTTGGCTGTGATAGCTTAAATTGCACTGGTATCGTATGATCATCATCAACAGGAAATGAAGGACTTTGTTCCTTCATGATAAAGATTATATCTATATTAAAAACCAGTCGGGCCTCCTATGTGCCTGATTTTTCATATGCAACTGCTTTTGACTACTTACCTTTTAGCAATCTTCCTTGTGCCAAGAAATAATTTAATACTGTAGCCTGGTAGAAAGGACTTTGTTTTACTTCTCTAACTTTATTCCGGCTCACAAACTGAAAATCACTTCCCAGAACACCAATGGGAGGGAATGTTTCCAGAGATATAACCACCAGATGATTTACACATTTCATTATGGTTTGATATAGCTCATAAAGATAGGGGCTCTTTTCAGCATGGTTACTTAAGTATCCAAATATTTACTTTAAATGTATTGTACCTAGCATTGCGCTATAGTACATTGGACAAGGTGTATATTGTGTGGGTGGGTGGAACCTGGCAGATATCTTCATCTTGAACCCAGGCCTACTTAATGATAACACTTGGAGGGAAACAAGACTTATCACCCCATGGGAAACTACAGAAAACGTTTTATGATTGTGGGAGTATAATGGCAGGTGGGTTATCATTGGGGCAGGTGTTGAAAGTACTGCACCCTTTCTGGAGCAGCTGAAGGCATAAAGGAAGTACTTGTTACAGAATTATAAACCCCAGTGAGCCTGATTCCCCTCTCATTTACACCAGGACTAAATCCACCCAAGTAGGGGTAAAACTGATGTGAGCAAGAAGCGAACCAGATGCATTCATTTTGTCATCTCCCCTCAACTGGGTGGAGGATCCATGAGGCAAAGAGGGTGAGGGCCAGGACTATCCTGGGAAGTGGGGTAGCCAGTGGTGGGAACTTTCAGTGCATCACCTTCAGCTGCTTCTTCCATCTGGGCTCCTGTGGACCTCAAAGAGATTATAAAGCCACCCTCCCATGACAGGAACCCTAAAAGAGGGTAGTTAAAAATATACCTGCTCTCCGTTAAGGTGAATGTTTCTCTCCATTAAATATAAAGCCCAGTCCTCCACAAGCTTTAAGGCACCTTAAGTACCTTTACTTCCCCTGATAATTCTTTACATGTCTGTAGTATTTTCCATTCCCATATTGCTAAGCACTTTAAATAAGTGGTTGCATGATGATATCCCCTTTTACTGCTGAGGTCATGAGCGTGCAGAGAAGAATTGAGGTGCCCAAGATCACAGGCAAGTTAGTGGGAGAAGTGGGAGTTGGATCCAGGTCTCTTCACTTCCAGCTTCATGCTAGATTCCCTAGGGCCTCAATTTAGCAAAGCACTTAAGCACATGCTTAACTTTAAGCATGTGATTATTCCAGTTAACTTCAATGGGACTTGAATGGGACTACTCACTGCTTAGTTACTGTCCTAAATCTGGGCCTCCATAGAGCTAACCTGCATTTTTCGGGTTAGGCCTACACATGCATACAAGTAGGGTTATGCCAGTGCTTACCTATGAAAATTATAACCAAATTACCTATATTTTTAAAAAGAAACATAAGATTTTGTTTTAAAACTGCAATTGACTAGAGAACTTTACTCCTCTGGCTACACATTATCTTGCTGGGGGTGGAGGTGAGCGGGTAGAAAAAAGTATTTTAGAGCAAGAAAAAGAACATACATTTTTAGTCTTAACAGCCAAGAAGTAAACACTAATCATAAACAAATGTAAGTTTGAATACAGAGACAGTGATTTTATTGTATTGACATATGGTGCTCAGGAAACAATGGAGGGTTTGTTCTTTTACATAAGTCAGGGCACACTGGCAGGCAGACCAATCCTGTGGCCATTGCTTCCAGATAGCATGTGTCATAGCTTGAATTATAAAATGGCTAGGAATGTACAGGCAGGAGTGAGGAGAAAGCTTTCTTTAAAGGGAAAAATACTCTCTTCACTTTAGGGCACAGATGGCTACTATAATGTATCATACTGAAAATCAAAACAGAACTAAGAAAGTGCTTCCTTCTCATAAAGTAACTGCTCTGCTTCTGCCATTCTCTAAAGGAATTGTTTGATTTGAACTCTACAAATCATGTCTGTATGTGATGTCTCAAAGCATACAAATACAAAGCCTGTTTTGCATAGCTAGGCAAACCGTGAAGAAACAAATGTTTTTGCAAGTTGGCACTGCTGCTCAACACAGTAAAGTAATCTGTCCCGATGTTTCAGACCTCTGCTCTCAATGCCATTAACTTTAGTGCCCATCCGGGCCCTAAACAGAAGATCATACTAGTTTCTAGTATGTTTCCTGATGTGGATCACAGTGGCAGGTGGTGATTGTTCTCTGTGATAACAGCAGTTACCCTCAGAGAGGGACATGTTTTTTATTGTCCCCTGGCACAAGATACATTGCTCAAGTGATCAAAAGCAAACAGTGACTATGGGCACGAGAGAGCCATTTTGAAGTTGGTACCTGTAGAAGGTGTCAGCTTTGTGATGATGTGTCTCGGGACCCCTTAGAGAAGGCATTTGTAAGGGAAATACTGGCTACTATTTATTTATTGTTTGTATTTATTACAGTGCAGTAGTACTGAAGGGCCCCGCCAAGACTGAGGCCTTTTTATACTAGGTGCTGTATAAATGAAAAATAAGAGGCAGTTTCTGCCCGGAAGAATTTTCATTCTAAATAAAAAGACAGGCAGAGAGTGGGAGAAAGGTATTATTAATGACTATCATTATTAAATGATTTGACCAATGCCATTTAGGAAGTCTGTCCCAGAGCTGGCAGTTGAAACCAGATCTTCTGAGTCCCAGTATAGTGTTTTAACTAGAAGATCGTCTTTCCTGTCTTAAAAATTGCAAATAATGTGGGGGCGGATGAGCAAAGGAAAACACTTTGAATGATTAATTATGGAGTAGCAGTAAAGGAAAAGCAAAAATATCTCCAAAATCTTCCATTTGTTAGATCCAAGGTCTGAATGAATGTAATTGCACAAAATGCATTTAAAAGGCTGTTTTGTTTATTTGGGGATTTATAGATGCTGGATTCAAGAGTTTGTCAATGCTAAGATTCTTCTGCCTATATTTCTAAATATTTGTATTATCAGCCAAAGACTAGACAGTTAACACAAAAGTCTATTAATCTATCCCTAAACTTTCTCTCGTTCTAAGTAGCATATTCCACCCCAAGCATTCACTGCTAACCCAGGGGATGGAATTATGCTATTCTACCACAAACATAAAGGAGAACCCAGCCTTTATAGCAATGCAAGAAGGAGAAATTACAAAGGCTGCATATTCCTCTTCTCGGTAAAATGTTTCATACTCCAGAGTAGTATTCCTAAAAGGAACAAATAATCTCATTAGAGACCACAAAATTGGGCATTTCTTCATTCAGTGATAGCTTCAGGGGATTCAAAGACACAATATCAAGGAGTTAATGTTTTAATACCCCTTGCAAAATATATAGTGCTACACAAGTGCTAAACCTTAGTAGTAGTAATGCAGTTGTTGTTAAGAGCAACTTGAGTCACTTTTCCACGATGGCCTCCCTTGTACAACACTGTGCTAAATCACAGCAAGGTAGCAGCAATAGTCCTTTCGTCCAAAGCAAAAGCTCCGTTTAATCTGTAATGAATATGTCCCAGTTTTCAAGCCACCAGGAAAGACTGGACTCAAGGAGTAGGTTATTTTCTTGGTGGAAGAGGAATGCATTGGCATGGATGCAGGATACTGTTTTCTAATGTAATTTTTGGCAGGTATGCAAACTCTTAACAAGGATGTTAGATGCCAAAAGCAAAGTGTGGCTCATTGCGCTCTGATGTAGCAACAGAAAGAGTTTTGTGTTCCAACCTTCAATCAGCTTGTGTTTCCATGGCTATTTGTCAGTGAATAGTCAGAAAAAATATTTGTGAACGCTTCTGTGACTTCTACATTGAATTTTACTTCAACCATGTTTATGTACATTTTATTTACTGGTAATGAACATTTGTGCAAGTGAACTGTTGGTCACACAACTATTGGAGACAGCAAATTTCAGGCCCACGGCTGAATTGAAATTCATTTAATCACAAAAAGAAAATCATCTCATGATCAAATAAAACTTATTTTGTGATAGCAGAAGCTGTGTTGCCTTTTTACCAGTGGCCACTGCATGTGTAATAACAGACATATGCAATAGGCTCGCATTTGATTAACAAACATTGCTAAGGCTGGTCTTCAAAAGGTCAATTTACCAGACTTAGAAACCTTTTTCTTTCCTGCTGAGAGCTATAACCCATACATTAAAATAGAGGAAAACATGAATTATTTGCCATTGCATCATTTTAGGAGGCCATCACATCAGCAACCTTCACTTCCAATGGGAGGGAAAATATAGATAGTTGAATTATTTCATAGGAAAGATGTGAACAGTCACTTCAGCAAACATGGTCTCTTGATTAAAAATTCCTGACTGCATCCTGTCTGTCAACAGCTCCAGTCTTATTTGCTTTGGTGCAACCTGTCTTCCTTGTAAACAAGATTTCAGAGATGTTATGAAGACAGATGAATGTCTAAACAGAGAAAACAAAAACCAATTGTAGGTAAATAGACTCAAACATCTACCTTGACGTTAGACCCGTAAGACTCTGCTTGAATGAATAAAGCTGTTGTGCTATAGTTTTCTTTTCATATACCTGGCTAAGTGCCTTCATTTGTTACACTTTGTTTCTTTCACTCCTCATCCAGATTGCTGTAGTTATATCTTGTTGAATAAGGGAAACTGGTAACAGCTTTGGTATTCTAGATCCACTGCTTAGAACAATAGGGAACCAAGACCCTTTCAAAGTTGTGTTTGCCATTTGGCCAGCCCTTGCAAACACCATCAGCAGAGTTATTTAGAATTGTCAACAAGGCTAGAAGATGCTTTGGTTTTCTCTTTCTAGCTGGATATTTTTCCAATGGTATTTACTTGCCTACAGGGTCAATGACCACATTGTTTATCAGCAAAACCCATCTTTTATGCCCTCCTTTTTATACCATTACAGGACACATGCAGGAGTCTCTGATTTGCCAAACCTCACAGGAGGAGTCCACACTGGGAAAAGTGGGGGCCAGTAATTCTCCATGGGCGTAGCTTGACCCTGGGTAACAAAGATGGAGGTGGCAATGTAGACAGATCTTATGTAACCTTACTTGCACCAGGTCTGGATTACACCAAGCCAAAAATGTCTGAGCCCTGCTTACACCACAGATTGACACATTGCTACCACTAAAGAAGCTACACTCGAAGAATTAGAGGGCTCAGCTTTCTTAGCGTAGACAAAACCACAGTATTATGGATGTTGGTGTCATGAATGGGGGCCTGCAGCTGGGCTTGGGATCGGCTAGCTAACTTTGGCAGAAACTACTAATTGGTCCGACTGCCTGATTGGCTGAGTGGTAGTGCTGGGATTGCTCTTAAAGCCAGTAGTAGGACTTGACTAGTTCCTGCTCAATATTCACACCTGCAAATGTGATTACTCCTGTGCCTGCCTTGTTCCTAGCTTTCCTCCAGTCCTGTTCCTGCCTTCTTTCTTCGGCTGCTCCTGCCTTGCTTAGATTCTGACTCCTTGTTCTTGAGCACCATGGCTCCAATCATTAGGCCTGATAGCCCATGTCCCAGTCTGTGACAGCTGAAAAGTCCAGGGCCACCCACGGGGGGGAGGGGGGCAAGTGGGGCAATTTGCCCCGGGCTCCGCAGGGGCCCTCAAGAGAACGGCTGAGGCTCCCGGCCTGACCCCGCCCCTCTCCCAGAGCCTCAGCACATCCAGGAGCTTCCCTGAACAGCTGCAGTGTGTCTCCCGCGGGGCCTGAGCTCCGCCCCGCTCAGACCCGCGTGGTAAGAGGTCGGGGCTGCGAGTTCAGGCCCCGCTGGAGCTCTCAGCCCTGCCCCCTTACCACGAGGCTCTGATTGGGGAGGAGCTCAGGCCCCGCCGGAGGCACGCTGCACCGCTATTCAGGGACGCTGTTGGATGCGACGTGCTGAGGCTCTGGGAGAGGGGGGAGCTGGAGGTAAGAGGCCAGGGCCAGGGGGTTGGATAAGGGGCAGGGAGTCCCGGGGACAGGGAGGGGGCAGAGGTTGGGGGGATAGTCAGGGGACAGGGAATGGGGGTTGGATTGTGGGCATTCCAGGGTCTGGCAGAACTCAGCAGCGGGTGGCTAGGGGTTGGGGCAGTCAGGGGACAGGGAGCAGGGGTGGGGTCCTGGGGTGGTGGTTGGGGATGGGGTCTCTGGGGGATGGTGAGGGGACAAGGAGCAGGATGGGTCGGTGATTCTGAGGGGGGCGGGCAGTCAGGGGGCAGGAAGTGGGTGGGGGTCAGATAGGGGGCAGGGCCAGGCTGTTTGGGAGGCACAGCCTTCCCTACCCTAAAGCTCATTCAGCAGTTTGAGGCTTGCAGAAGAGCCAAGCTGTTAGCTTTTCCATTAGGGCTACCATCCCTTTCACTTCTCAAATGCCAAATTATAGTCTATATTTAATTTCAGTGCCATAGGTAGATTCATGTCAGGGGAGGGTAGCTTCATTTAAAATTACCCACTGGGGGAGGGATCGCATGAGAAGAGCAATATCCTACACCACCTACCTCCTTCCCAACCTTACCAAGGGAGACCCCCCTCCTCCTCCCCTGCATTCCCTGAGGCTTCAGAGGGGTTAATTCAGTGGTTCTCAAACTTTTGTCCTGATGACCCCTTTCACACAGCAAACCTCTGAGTGCGACACCTCCCCACCCCCTTATAAATGGAAAACACTTTTTTTATATATTTAACACTATTATAAATGCTGGAGGCAAACCGGGGTTTGAGGTGGAGGCTGATAGCTCGCGACCCCCAGCAATAATCTCGTGATCCCCTGAGGGGTCCCAACCCCCAGTTTGAGAACCCCTGGGTTAATTTAATTTTTAGCACCCTGTGTCCATTCACATGCATGTGCTATTTTGAGCATTTCAGTTTTCACAACATAGGCTCATCCCAAATTCTGGAACAAGCTCAAATGCTCAGTTCGTAGAGTATGTACATAAGCTATACTAAAGACAAACCCACAGTAACCGTCTCCAGTTTGTGAGGGACCCCATGGAGCTAGTCTCTAGGAAACAGATAAATCCATGGAGGTTAAGTCCATTAATGGCTATTAGCCAGGATGGGTAAGGAATGGTGTCCCTAGCCTCTGTTTGTCAGAGGGTGGAGATGGATGTCAGGAGAAAGATCACTTGATCATTACTTGTTAGGTTTACTTCCTCTGGGGCACTTGGCATTTGCCATTGTTGGTAGACAGGATACTGGGCTGGATGAACCTTTGGTTTGACCCAGTATGGCTGTTCTTATATTCTAACCTAAATGAACCCAAAGTTATGGAGACAGATATGAGTCAAGGAAGCCGGCAGAGTATCAGAAACCTGGAAAAATCTCTGACTGGATGGGCTCAGGCATTTGGTCACAAGTTGAGGTGGTTCAAAAGTTTTGGATTTTTTTTAAGCAGAATTTTTTTTATTGTTTCTTTAAACAATCAAACACAGCAAGCAGCAAATATTTGGCCACACACTTCTGAAATCCCAAATCATATTCAGGTTTTGGCAGACTAATTTCAGTTTTTTCAATTAAAAAAAAACACAACAAATTTTGAAGGAAAGCAGACATTGTCCGAGATTTTTTTCTGCTTTTTAAAAACCCCTAGTTTTCGATCCAAAAAAAGTTTTGACTGAAAATATTTGTCCAACCCCTTTAATGAGCTTTAGTGCCTTTTAGCACTAGCTGATGCTGAGAACCAATGATACCTTGTAAAGAAGTTTTCTTAAAACTGGGTTTGTGCCGAGATGTGGAAGGTTTATTTTTCCCAGGGCCACCCATGGCGGAGGAGCAAGTGGGGCAATTTGCCTGGGCCCTGCAGGGGCCCTCACGAGAATATAGTATTGCAATTTTTTTATGGAAGGGGCCCACGAAATTGCTTTGCCCCACACCCCCTGAATCCTCTGGGCGGCCCTGGAAAAGTCTGCTTTAAATATGAGAATTCATTCCCTCATTCCTGTGGGGTTGGTTGCATAGGTCTGACATGAATTGTCAGGGTTAGTAATTTAGACTTAGGGTACAGCTACACTACAAAACACAAAATGAAAAAAACCTGCAGCAGTGAGTTTTAGGGCCCAGGTCACCATCTCAGGTTTGTGGGGCTTGTGCTATGAGGGGTAAAAATAGCAGTGTAGATATCCAGGCTCAGGCTAGACCCCTGGCTCTGAGACCCTCCCCCCTCACTGGATTTCAGAGCCGGGCTACAGCCCAAGCCCACTGCTGTGTTTAGCCCTGTAGTGTGAAGCCCATGAGCCGAGAAACTTTACCTGGGCTCCCTACCACATGTCTTTTTTTCCAGTATAGATGTACCCTGAGACTTCGAATCTCCTGTGCATAGTAGCACATGAGGTCACCCAATTTCCCACTCCTGTCTATCCAGAACAGGATGTTTATCTCACTGCTGTCTGTCCAGAGTGACTGATATCCAGTTTGGCAGTTGTCCTGCAATAGGTTCTTTTTTTGTCTGTGCCTTCTCTTCCCTTCCCTTAGATTGGAATCCAATCTAAGATGTACTTTGCTTCTGCTATGGGATAGCCTGATGATAAGGCTAAACCATTATAGCTGTCTCTGTCCTCCCCTAGGGATTGCATCTTGATGTGGAAGGAAAGCTTGTGTGCATTGATGACCCTGTGAGCTATGCTGATGGGAGTAGAATTCCTGGTAGGTAGGGCCACCCAAACCACACAGGTCAAAAGGTAGGAGCCAGACTAAAGGCAGTCCACCACTCGTCCTGGTAGGGGGTTCTGAGCAAGGCTAAGACCTGCCCAGCCAAGAATGCTTTCTGTTATGGAAACAGTGCAGCAACAAGACCAGTGTTAGTAAACATCATTTTTAATGGTGTAATATGGGGCTCTCTCACCATTAATAGTGGTAGATGAGATGAACCATAGCCACAATGTCCAGATATGGGCGCAGACTTTCCTAAAGTTCAGGCTTCTTTGGATTTGATTTAGGCCTGTCTTTAACTGATAGGATCCCCTTTCCTTCTCTTCCCTTTTCTTAAGCCAAAACCAACTATGTGTTTCTTCTTTGGGGATAGCATATCAGGCCAGAGAGGCTGCTATTATTATTTTATCACAGTAGCACAGTGCTGAGGTGCATACCCCCACACATGCCCTGAAAGGCTTAGTGTGGGCCTGAAGGGTACCTGGAAGGAAAGGCAGGCTTAGTTAAGCAAGAGGCTCAGCTGGGCCAGAGTAGGCTGGATTATAAAGCCAGGGAGTTTGCAGCAGAAAGGGGACTGTAGGGACAGAGTTTGCAGTCACTCTGTGGGGAGGTGAAAACCTGGGGTTATAGTTTTAGAAGAGGGGTCAACTCCAGAGGAGCAGTGGGGAAAGGAAGACAGAGGGCTACTTACGAAGAAGCCGGGGGAAACAGTAGCAAGGTATTGGCTCTTTGTTGTAGGGTCCCTGGGCTGGAATCCAATGTAGAGCATGGGCCAGGCTTCCCCTACCAGCCCTGGGGCACAGGGGCACTGGAGACGCTGCCTGGAGAGACTTTGTTATCCTAGAAGGGGAGGTCTACAGTGATGTGGAAAGAAGACTGAGTCACAAAGAAGCATCCCAAGTCCTGGAGAGAGAGGGGCCAAGATGTGAGGAAGGGGATCTCCAGAGGGAAAGTTGGCTGGTACAGGCTGGATGGCATAAGAAGTAGCTGCTGGTACCGGCCCGTACACAGCTCACGTTAAAACACTGCCGTGGCAGCACTTTAATGTCATTGCCCCTTCCCCTCCCAGGGCACCTGACGGAGCCCCAGGCCGTTTAAATCACTGCCGGAGCCCCAGGCAGCACGGGCCGGGCCGTGTGGAAGGGCTGGCTGGGGGAGGCTGACCCGCCCCTTCCGCCCAAGGCCCCATCCCTTCTGGGGGCTCTGAGCCAGGCTCCCGTACCAGTAAGTAATTTCTTACTTTCTCCTCTGGGGGTATCAGCCCTGAGTGGAGCTAATACCCAGATGCGGCCCCAATGAGGCATTCGCAGCGGTGTGTGAACACCATGACAGGCCCCTAAATACTAACTTACATGGGGATCCCATTGAGTTAGCACATATGACCACAGAGTGAGAGAGAGTCCCTCTACCAAAGAGCTTACTGCTGGGAGAAAAATTCTGAACAAACAGTCTCCTTGTGGAAAGTACAGTTATGATAACATTGAAATGCTTTGTGAAATCCTGCTGATTTCACTGAAACACTGTTTTAGATGTGGATGGGGGAAATGAAGGGGGAAATAAGTTCTGAAGATGTCCCATTTTGACATTGTTAGTATAAGTTTTGATTTTTTCATTTTGAAACAACTTTTTGTTTTGAATTTTTTAAATTGTGTATATTATAAAATAAAGGCAAAATGAAAGGCTTCAGTTTTGTCACAAAGAAACACTGGCGGAGGGAGGATTTTGCTAGAGGAGGATTAGAGAAACAGAAAGGAAGGGAGAGGAGACATTCAAGTGTGAGAGGCAAGAAGGGAGGGAAAGCAGGGTTGGAGCGTGGTCATGGGTGAGGCTGAAGTGGAGTGACTGTGCAGAAGTAAATCTCCAGTCAGCACAAAGGAGAGAAATGGCCAGAGTAAAAGCTGGGGAAAGCATCTGAGGATATCACTAATGCCCTTTATTGCAGCTGCTTCTGGGTTTGCTACCCACTGGAGTCTCTGGCTGGCTCTTCCCATGAGTTTCTCTCAGTCTCAAACCAACCTGGTCAGTGGGGGCCCTGGTACCCACAGAAGTAGGGGCTCGCCCTTTTTATACCAGATTTGGCAATTCTTACCAAGATACTTCTCATGCTCAGAGCACTGTACCGACTCCTCCTACACTACTGTGAGAGGAGGGTGGTATTATCCCCATTTTACAGAGGAGAGCCAAAATGACTTACTTGGGGTTACTCAGCAGGTCTGTGGCAAAGCCAAGATTAGAACCCAGGAGTTTTAGACTCTTGTTTTAACCCTGAGTTTTCTTCTCAAGACCTGCTACCTTTTAAAATATGACATGCCATTGACAGTGCCTCATTATCATGACTGCCAACCTCAGGGAAGACTGTCGAGAAGCAGGGCAAAGACCCAAAGTGGTGGTATGTTCTATAATTAGACTACCAGCCCAGTCACAAATGTGAACTCTTGAAGCACTACCAAGTCTTACCATGGAGTCAGAAACACTGGACTGTCCAAGGGAACTATCTTGCCACCTAGGCAAGCTGCACTTAGTGCTAGTCGGTTGCTATACCCCAAAGATCACAAAATATTCAGGTTGCTCCCAGTCCAGTCACTTATCCCAGGTCAATTTTACTTTAGATCTCTCACAAAAGACAATGCTTGTAGCCAATCCTGTAAAAAATCAGAAATCTATTGTTAGTTTTAGAAAAAAGTTATTACAAGGTTTAAAGCAGGAAAGAATATGTACACAAATGAGTTAGTCTAGAGTTTTAAAAGGTGACAGAATTGTAGTAATCTGTCAGTTCTGAATGTCTTTCAGGGCTAACCCAGTTGTCTTTCAGGGCTAACCCAAGTTGACCCTGGGAATCTCTGCTTCTGGTTCATAACTCCAGCCCAGTGAGAATTCAAACAGCAAAAGAGAGAGATCAACATTTTTCTTGTCAGCCGTTTCTATTTCCTCCTTCGAGAATTTGAGCTGAAGGGACGAGACCTTTTGCGTACAGCCTCTTCATCAGTGTATTGTGATGTCCCAGAATGGCCCATTTAGCTTTGGTTAGAAGACAATCCTTCATGACTTGCTTCACAGTTTCAGAGCAAACATTTTTTTACAGTTATGAAGCAAAAACTTAAATATTACCTTAAAGCATGGGAGAAAGATACTACAAGTAAGATTAATGCATGCAGCAACTTATAAGTATTTCATAAAGTTTAAAAACATTGTTATAAGTTCAATACCTATCTTAACCATATTTAACCATAGACAAGTGAAAGAGACTGGTGTCCAGCAATGAATTTGACCGTGCTCTGCTGAGGCCTAAAGTCCTGGCAAGAGTTGGCACCTGGTCTGCCAGCGTCACAGCCATGACATTGTGAGATCAAAGACTTTGGCAGCTCAAACTTTCATAACTCAGTCAGTGATGTTGACTCCGGCCCTAGGAATAACGACGCCTGGTCAAATTCATGCCACTGCATCTCCAGTGATTGGATTTGATCCACTTGATTTTTCCCACTGCAAACTAAATGATTCCACCAAGCCCTTTTTGGCCTGATTCCATGTCCATTTCCACATTTTGCATCCTCTACTCCCTCGATACCTATCCCTGAGCAATGGAAATGTCATATTTATCCCCTCTCCCGCATGCTGCCAGCACCCTTCATCTTAAAGAAAACATTGTTTTAAAAAGGATTCAAATGAGGAGTTAGTATTCTCCAGTTTGTTTCCAAGCATTCACTGCTACAGTTGGATCTTGCAGTGGGGTCAGATAGTTTTACAACCTCTGCTGTAAATTTGAGCAAGCTACTATTTTAGTAGCTTGGTGCATTATTTTAAATTGCCTGGATTTTCCTCATGATCAGTAGGGATGGAGGTGAACTCAGCCTGTAAAGGCACATCTGTTATGCAGGATATTTACGTTCTGTCAGCTCTAAAAAGATCTGTATTCTATGATACAGTAGTTGGTATGACAATGCCTGGAAGGGTTTTATACAGTGAGACTCTAGACCAGGCCTGCACAACATACGGCCCGCGGAGCCTCACTGTGCGGCCCGCGGGGGGATTCTGAATCCCCTGCACACGGCGCTCTGCGGGCAGCCTAGAGCCCTTTAAATCCCAGCCACGGCGGAGAATCAAAGGGCTCTGCACTGCCCGCAGCGGCGGCGGGCAGTCAAAGGGCTCTGGGCTGCTCGCAGCAGCGGGGAGCCCAGAGCCCTTTAAATCTCAGCCACGGCTGGGAGTCAGAGGGCTCTGGGCTGCCTGCAGTGGAGGGCAGCCCAGAGCCCTTTGAATCCCGGCCTGCGGCCGCTGATTACCACCTCCACGGACCCCTGCCCTAACTGCCCCCCAGGACCCCCACCCCCTATCTAACACCACTGGTCCTTGTCCCCTGATTGCCCCCTCCCCCGCCCCCGGCTCCTAACTGCCCCTTGGGACCCCAGCCCCTATATAAGCCTCCGTTCTCCTTGTCCCCAACTGCCCCCTCCTGAGACCCCCCCAACTTCCCCTCAGGACCTCACCCCCACCTGTCCCCTGATGAACCCGAGACTCCCATGCCTAGCCAATTGCTGCCTGTCCCCTGACTGCCCCCGTGAACCTCTGCCCCATCCAACCCCCCCTGCTCCCTGTCCCTTGACTGCCCCCCGGAACCCCCTACCCCTTCTCCAACTCCCAGCCCCCTTACCATGCCACTCAGACCAGTGTGTCTGGCTCCATGCAGCTCCAGACACATTGCTGCCATGCTCCCCCGCGGAGCCCACAGCCCCCACTCCCCCCCACCCCGCACCTGCCTTCCAGATTTGAACACCTCAAAATTCAGGAGTGCTCAAGCTCAGTTTGGGCAGCTGTTACTTCATTTCTCCCAAATCAAATATACTGATCCACTGTAACTTGCTGTAGAAAAAGTAGGATAAAATTGAGCAAGAAATGCTTATTAGGACTGGAATTGCTATTTTCAACAGCCATTGCCTTTTTGTTTTTTTAAAAGGAAGACAGTGATATTGCATTGGCAAATTCCCCATAGAAAGAAAGAGTGGAACAAAAGAATAATAAAGGCACCTCAACTTTTCTTCATTTATGGAGGCCAGTCTTATAATATGCATCCAGATATCCTCCAATCACACAAGCTGAAAATTGTTCCACTTTACTGCAGCTCTGTAACCATATGGGAACCAATCCTGTCTGTGTTCTGTGCACATCCAAAATTCCTGCTGAATGACCCACCCTGGGAGCGAGTTACCAGTGACCCAGGGCTGGAGCAGCAGGAGGTGGGGGCGGGGGGAGGAGGCATTGGTGGGGGAAGCCCAGCGCTGGGGCGGCGGGGGGTGTGGGTGGGGGGAGAGCCCAGGACTGGGGCAGCATGGAGGGTACAGGGGGGAACCCAGGGCTGGGACGGGGGGGCAGCCAAATTTTTTTTTGCTTGGGGCAGCAAAAAACCTAGAGACGGCCCTGACGGGTTCCCCCAGCTGCCGGAGCACCGGGCCCTTTAATTTGCCCCTGAGGGCTTCCAGCCACTTCTTCAGCTGGGAGCCCCTGGTTGATTTAAAATAAAGTATCACCTCCCCACCCCCAACCTTCCTTTTTGGCCCACAGCTGTTTTGGTGGAGCGGCGCTGGGGAAGGAGGGTTTGTTTCCGCAGGGCTGGGCGGCCCTGGGGTGGGGTGTTTCTGTGGGTCCGGGAGGTTTCGGCCCTCAGCTGTTTTCTTTGGAGGAATATGGCCCTCACCGCTTTACGAGTTGTGCAGGCCTGCTCTAGACGGCACCAAGATTGCTGAGGTAATTTTTTTTTTAAAGTGAGAACATTTTTCTTTTATCATTATTCTTCTGGATCAGCTTGATAGAGTTATCCAGCTCCAGCCCTGTTTGTTAGTGCAAACTGGAATTGAGAGCAGCTTCTTTCTCATGGGCTTATTGGCTCAGTTCTGCAATATGAAGGCAAATGAAGGGAAGCAAGAGCTGGGCCTGAGAGGTCTTTCCCTATCTCCCACCACCTTCAGCTCTCCTTCACTAGAGAAGGATCAGGAAGAGTTAGGTTGCCTTTCTTGTCCTGGATTCTGCTTCAGTGTGCATATAGGGGTGGGAAAATAGAAGGAAAATGAGCTATGAAAAGAGCCACCCAATTATTCTGGGAAGATAGAATGACAGGCTGGAAGAAGCCATCATGCTTCACTTATCTTTTTCAGTGGAAGGGGGCAGTATGGTGATATCCAAATACCATAGTGATGAATTGATAAAATCTCTGGCCACATGACAAAGTTTGAAATCTACTTATCTTATATAGTTATTCTCATGACTAAAAACTAAAGGGGAACCCACAGAGGATAAATTAAGCAGAGTTCTCAGATATCATAGGCCATGTGCTAATGGCTCATCCAAGGTAGAACCATTTTCAGATCATGCTTCAAAACAATGAAGCACATCTTCTAAATAAAATATCTGAGACAGATCTCTGCATGCAGGAAATCCACTGGGCCAGAAAGCGGACACATGACATCTGTATTTTAGTGGGTGGTTGGTGCTTTGTTAGGATGCTACGGATGTGTAAATAGTATATGTGTATGTCATGTGTGTATATAATTTATAATTGCATGACACTTTTTTATATTCATTGCTGATTAATTGAATGTATATCTTGTTTATCTTCAATTTGTATTTGATTCTGTATTTCTGTGGGATCTTAATTCTCTAAGCATTTGGGGCAAAAAATTAGGCTAAATGCTTGGTTGGAGAAAACAGGTATCGTTCAGTTGAAATCAAAGGAGACACACTGTTTTACAACAGCGGAGGAGCTGGCCTTCAAATATTTTTCAGTGAGAGATCATAGTCTTCAATTAAAAACTGAATATGCTGCACTAATGTGCTGCATAGACTGAACCACACCCACTAACTGCACCATCTTGCAAACTTGTGAAACCCACTAGTCTGTGTGTGAAGGAAATCCTAATCCAAACATTTTATTTACATCCAAATATACACAACTCTTAACTTACCATATTGTTTTTTAATTGGCCATCATAAGGAATGAGTGTTAGGATCTGAAAGGGATTATAAATCTAAAAAAGATCTTGGATTAATTGCATCATTTTGTTTTTATTAGTGTTCCAATGGATCTCTCTCTCTCTCTCTCTCTCTCTGTGTATTAGTTACCACCCAAAACTAAACTTCATTATGATCATCCTCACTATACCCTCACCTTGTACTACCCAAAAGGCATTGCTCTGAAACAAAGATAGCATAGTGTATTATTTTTAACTCTGATCTAATTAATATTGTGTGTACATTATTGGAATCAGCACAGCAAGTCCTTTGTTCTTTGTATTTCATGTCACAGTGGATGTTTGCTGTGCGCTGTCATTGTAAGGAACACATTTCTTGCACATGTCCCGTATGATCGTAATTTTAGAATGCTTCTCATTGCACTAGAGCTTTCTGTGGCATCACAGAAAGCACAACTCTAATTGCCACGCAGGATGGTCTCATTTCTGTTCAATATAGTTACATTGCTTGAAAAATTGTGTGACTGGTGGTCTGAACGCCAGTTCCCAGTGGAGAGGTGTCCACTTAAAAACTGCCACCACAACTGCTGCCCTATTGGCAGTCTCAACATAGAAACCAGGGCTTGAATGACCAAAGAGATTTAACTCCCCTTCTGCACCCAGACGTTCCAGGTCTGTTTGAGTCACAGAGGCAGGGCAATATGGGGAAGCTACCACTTCCACAGGCTGTGCTACACCTGTTCAGCCATAAATCAAAGACTGGCAACTGTCAGAAGCACTCAGGCTTTCACTCAGCCCAGTACACAGGCATGTGCATAAGTCCTATTGATGTCAATGGGACTTACGCAGGTGCTAGGGTTGCCAACTTTCTAATCACACAAAACTGAACAACCCTGCCCCACCCCTTGCCTGAGGCCCTGCCCTTGCCCCGCCCCTTCTCTGAGTCCCCTCCCCCACTTGATCCATCTCCCCATCTCCATCACTCACTCTCCCCCACCCTCTCTCACTTTCACCAGGCTGGGGTGTGGGAGTGGGGTACAGGAGGAGGGTGAAGGCTCTGGCTGGGGATCTGGGGTGGGGCCAGAGATGAGTGGTTTGGGGTGCAGGAGAGGGCTCCGGAGTGGGTTCTGGGGCAGGGAGTTAGGGTGCAGGAGGGTTATGGGCTCTGGGCTGGGGGTGTGGGCTCCAGGTGGGGCCAGAAATGAGGGATTCAGGATGCAGGAGAGGGCTTTGGGCTGGAGCAGGGAGTTGAGGTGTGTTGCGGGGGAGGACTCTGGCTGGGGCTGCAGGCTCTGTGATGGGGCCAAGGATGAGGGGTTTGGATGAAGGAGGGGACTCCGGGCTGAGGCAGGGGTTGGGGTGCGGGAGGGGTTTTGGAGTGCAGGGTCCTGGCAGCACTCCCAGGAAGTGGCTGCCAGGTCCCTGCATCCTATAGGTGCATGAGCAGCCAGGAAGGCTCAGTGTGCTGCCCTCGCGCCCACAGGCACTGCCCCCACAGCTCCCATTGGTCATGGTTCCCGGCCAATGGGACCTGCGGAACCAGCACTAGCGGCGGGGGCAGCATGCACAGAGTCTCCCTGGCTGCCCATGCGCCTAAGGGCTGCAAAGACCTGGTGGCCGCTTCTGGGAGCCACGTGGAGCTAGGGCAGACAGGAATCTTTTCAACCGGGCATTCTGGTAAAAAACCAGACGCCTAGCAACCCTAGCAGGTGCTGAAAGCTAGCAGAATTGGGATAGGTTTATACGCATGCTTATATGCAGCATACGTTTCAGTATATTGTTGAAACAGGGCCTACATTTATAAGTAAAATGTGAACAATTTTTATTTTTAAACCCAAAATGTAGACCTAGATTACATTTTAGTTTTCTGTAATCTATTAGAATAGCAGAACAGTGCTGCAGCATCTAGTTTATAGCAAGATAGTGCTTAAGTGGAAAATTGTGCCAATGTTGCTCACACTGAATAATACCTTACTCAACAAGATGTCTAGGGTTACCATATATCTGTCTTTTCCTGGACAGAGCCTTTTTTGAGCCTCCTTTCTCTCTCCAGGGGGATTTTAAAACAACAGGAAATGTCTGTGGTTTTTGCAGAGCAGAGAAGCTGCAGCTCAGAAAGAACCCCAATAGGTCCACTTCCTAATTGGTCCTTCCCCTGCCTCTGCAGATGATTGATCCATTCCCCTGCAAGCCAGAGCTTCTGGATTCCGCCCACCTAGGCCCTAACTCCCAGCCTTGGGGATGGGGTCCCACAGGGAGGTGCTGACTGATGGCTGGCACTGCATCCTGGGCTTGCACCAGCCACCCTGCTACTGTGACAGGGGGTGACACTGCCCCCCACCTCTAGTGAGTACCCCGGCACAGGTACCCACTCCAGCTCCCTCCAGATACCCTTCCCAATACACACACACTCCAGGTACCTGCCCCTGCCCCCAATTTCTCCCCCAGAGGTGTCCTGTTTTTGGGAACTTGAAATATGGTAACCCTAAAGATGTCCCATTCACTTGAGTAGAACTAATCTGCAAGAGTCACAGTGACAGCATGAGGTCCATTTTTGTAACTGGGGTGATGGAGACAGAAGGAGGTTAAGAAATCTGACAAGGGTCAGAGACTAAGTCTCTCAAACTAGATTTCAAAGCCAGGGGTCTTACCATTTCCATCCCTTTTCTGTGACTACCTCCTGCAACGTAAGGCCCAGATTCTGCAAACTGGCATTACTCATGTGAGGATGTCAGAGGGATCGTTTGTAGTAGTGAGAGAATCTTTGAGAGATTTAATTCTAAATACACAAAGGAGGTGAGACGCCGCTTGGATTTCTTCCATGCCTGTCCAGCCCCTGCTGTTTCACTGAGGTCACTGAGATCGGGTGCTGTTAGCACCTGGTATTTTTAGTATTAGGGATCAAGTTGCACAGTTTTGGAAGTCTTGTTCATAATGAATCACAACTCTTTGCTCAAATTGTAGTAGTGCTAACGTTGTACAGTTTCACCAGGGGTCATTGACACCAAACAGACTTGTCCTGAGGAGTAAAGAGGCTTCAGCTACAATGACCAAATTTCTCCTATGTAACAAATTTCACTTTGAGAATCTTACAAGAAACTGCTTGTGAATAAACACTGACTAGGGCACAGATTTATTTAGCATAAATGAATACAGCAATGAAGAAGTTTAGCATTACTTTGGACGAGAAGGTTTCTTAGAATATCATATTTAAGGTAAGCAAATTACACATTCAGCTTACAGAGAAGTTACAATAGCTTACGTGGCTGCACATGGAACCTCAATGTGCAATTATAGTAAACCCAACCCAAAATTCAGCATTTTTCAACCAGGATGGCTTTTCTCCCCAGACGAAGAATGCCAAGGTGTCTTTTTGGACCCTTAGCTATATTAGACCAGTCCTTTGTTCATTACCTGTAAATGGAGTTCCCCTCTCCCACTGCTGTTCACCTCTTTCTGTTAATTTTTTCCCCCTCTTTAAGACCCTGGCAATCTCTTCATCAGCATTTGACTCAGTATGCAAACAGACTCCCTGGTGGACAGTCCCACGCAACTGTGCACCAGGGAGACAAGTATCTCCCACCCTTCTGGTTTGGAACTTGTCTTAAGGAATGCTACTTCTGGGGGTATGTCTACACTGCAATTAGACACCTGCAGCTGGTCCTTGCCCTCTGATTTAGGCTCACAGGGCTTGGGCTAAGGGGCTGTTTAATTGGAGTGTTGACATTCAAACTCAAGCTGCACCCTGAGTTCTGGAACCCTTCCCATCACAGGATCCCAGAGTTTGGGCTCCAGCCCATGCCGAAACATCTACACCACAATGAAATAGCCATTTAGTCCAAGCCCTGTGAGCCCAAGTCAGCTGGCATGGGCCAGCCACAGGTATCTAATTGTAGTGTAGATGTAACCTGGGTGGACCTGCCTTTAACTACAAGGCCTTATGAGCATAATGTCAAATATATATTGTAGCCTTTATGGTCTAATTGATAGGGTTTAACAGAGTTGGGGCTTATGCTTATGAGGTGATGGTTGATGAGGGTTTGGTCTCCTGATTGGCTACAGTACTGAGAGCAACAAGGTGAATATCATCACATCTTTAGAGTGAGAGACCCTAGGAGCACATGAGGAACAGTCACAAGTAATCACACATCCTTTTATTAAGAATTTCACTAAGCAGGTAAATACCACAATCATTGACCCATAACAGAAGAAAATGGGATAATATAGAATGTACAGCATTATTACTTGCATTACTCACATCTCTATGTTGGATACACTGGAATGTGGATGATCATCAGGTGGCCATCAGTTGAGCATCTCCTGATGCATTCCCTCCCAGCACAGACACAGAGTGGTGTCTTTTATTATGAGTTATACTAACGCCCACTGAGGTTCAGACATATGCACAAAAGGTTCCACCTCTTTCCCTTGTTTGTACTTCCACACTAACTTTGGGGTGCCCCATTTTTCATAGGCTAAATATTTAATTCTTCATGTACTCATTAACATTTACATCAATTAATCACGATAGCAACTTGAATTTAAGTTATTGCTAACACTCTATATCTACAAAAAAATCCCCCAAACATTACAACCCATTTTAATTGGCATCTTGCAGTTTTAACTGCCACATTTTCCCCAAACATAAGCCCTTAACAAAGACATTTACTGTAACAGCACATTTTATCATACAAAGTTATCCTCATGTTAATCTATTTCTAGGCCTGAGGTCTTGTGTTCCTTTCTTAATCTATACTAAATCATTTGTTTCTGTAATAAGCCAATACACACCTGTCAATCTTATACCCCACTACCATTCTATTTACTCCTAAACACACAAGCTAATAACTTAAATGACAAATCATATTACTTGCCTCTTAGCTACCATGTACATAACTATTATGTTGATCCGGGTGACACAGGCTTTCAGTAGAGACTTTACATGATGCTTTTTGGTGAACTAGTACCCAGGGGATCTCTATATCCCTTATGCACCCTGAGTCCTCTGCCAGTTGACATCCAGAGATCCTTGGGTCACACATACATATAGTCCCTACTCATACCAATTGCCTCTTTTGTAGTCAGTGGGGTACTCAACTGACCATACAACAATCCTGTAAGATACTGGCTGAAATGTCACTACCTCTCAGGGATAGGCTGCAGAATCCATTTAACAGGCCCACTGTGATGCTAAATTAAATAGCAGTTTTGAATAAGTGAAGTCCTGTGCAATTAAATCACGCAATTCAAACCAAATCCTGTTCTAGTGAAGTCATTGGAAGTTTTGCCATTAATTTCAATGGCATCACAATTTGGCCTTGTATGCATAAAGGACCTGAGTAGGGCTGGTTGAAATTTTTCTGTCTAAACTTTTTAATGGAAAATTGGATTTAAACATTTTTTTTCCAGAAAGTATCTCCTTTCCTTTAAAATTTTAGATTCATCAGCAGAAAACTGAAACCCCCAAAAGGGTGGTGATGGTGTTGCTGGGGTTTTTGTTTTTTCCATTTTTCAACTAAAAGGCAAAAAAATGCTCACAGGACAAAAATAATGTTTTTCCAACCAGCACCATTTCACTAAAACCCTTTTTCTTCCTTGGAAACGCAGAGTAAAAAGAATAGGAGTTGTTTATAGGAAAATACTAATTTGTCACATGAAAATTACTGAACAAACAACAAAAGATGACAAATCCACAAGCAGCAGTGCTTGCAGTCTGTCTTAAAATCACAAAGTATTACAAGCAGTGACATTGCGGCCTTGATGTATTGCAGACAGAGGCACTCTTCCAATTAACCTTTCATGTCACTTTGCTCACATCAAATGCTCCTTGATGCCAATGCTTTGCGAATGTTGTTGTTGCAGATGCAGGCATTGCACATTGTTGAAAACAACCATTTTCCCCCCTCCCGTGTTTCACCAGCAATGAGCATTTAAGGATACTAGTAATTTGCAAATGAAATCTGAAGCTAGTTATTCCTTAAATACACCTGAATATATTCATTCTTGACATGCTAAGGGATATTAACATAAGCTCCAGATTGTATCTGTGCACCTTCAATTACATAATAGGGTTACTGGAGAAGTTAATTAAAAACAGTGTAAACATTGTATGCGGTACTTTATAGAGACACACAGAAGGGGGAATGATCACGCAGCAGGTGGGTAGACCTAGGTCTCCAGATTCCCAGTCCAGAGATCTAACGACTGGGCCCCTGATGCCTCTAGTTTTGAGTATTTGTTTTTCACTAGTTTTTTCTTTTTCAATTTTATCCACTAAATATAAGATCAATATTATCTTAAAAGTAGAAAACTACTCCCCTGTGGTGGGGCAATGACTCACCAGTGCGGCTCCTCCTGCTGGTTGTCCAGGGAATCAGCTTTCCAGCCTCTAGAGCGCCCTCTGCAGGACAGTGTCTCACCTGCTGTTGGCCCCTGTGTCCCTCCCGGCCCCCAGTGCCCTTCTGGATTAGGGTTCTGCCCCCTGGCAGTACCCCCTCAGTCTGGGTCTCCCCACCCAGGGGAACCCCCAACCCCCATCCCTCCCTTGCCTCAGTGGCTACTGCCAGTCACTAACTAGCCCCCGCTCCCTTGGGTAGACTGCAGTCTGCAAACCACTCATCATCGGCAAGTGGGGTTTGGACCTGCTGCCTTTGCCTAACCCTGGGCTGCACCCCTGCAACCCCAGTACCTTTCCTGGCCTTTAGCAAGGCCTGCAGCCTGGGGGTTCTCCAGGCTGGAGCTCCCCAGCTCCTCTAGCCTTTCCCCAGCCCTGCTCCGCTCTAGGTACCATGCTCAACCAGGTCCTTCTCTCTCTACCACTAGAGAGAGTGTCTTTTCTAGTCTCTGGCCCTCAGCCCTCTTATAGGGCCAGCTGTGGCCTGATTGGGGTGTGGCCTCATCTGTGGCTGCTTCCCCAATCAGCCTCTCTTTTCCCCTCTGCAGCCCTCTCCAGGGCTGTTTTAACCCCTCCGGGCAGGAGCGGGGTGATCATCCCACTACATCCCCACATTGGCTAAAGGGCCTAGTCTATTATTCTGTGTTCATTATGCATATTATACCACTTATTCACACCAGTAAAACAGGGAGAAGATTCTGACCAATCTGTTACCCATGAGTAGTTTGACTTCATGGAGACTCTTTCTTTGGTCCTAACTATGCACATCGAGACCCTTCATTATATGATTTAAGGAAAGGGAGAAAAGAGATGGGGAAAAGAAGAAAAATCACAGTATAGCATTATATATGCACTATTCTACAGAATCACAGCAGTTTATTTTCATACTCTTGGAGTTGCCACACTTATTTTTAATTATTGGTATTACATTTTATGGACAATAGATGTTTCTAGCACTTTACCGTTATTGCGATTTGTTAGTTTGTTTTCTTGTTTCATGGAGGTTTGTAGTTTTTGTCTTGCTTGATTGTTTGCACAGTTAGGGTTACTGTCACTGAGGTATCCTGCAATAGCAACCATCCTGTGGGGTGGTTGAAAGGTTTTTATTTAACTGCCCAAACAGCAGTGGTGATAGATCAGTGGTGAAATGCTAGCCACGGTCTATACCAATGCCATCAGTGGCAAGCTGTGCTTAAAAAAAATCCATGGCATAACATGGTCCCAAAAAGAGATGGACTTTGAGGAGCGATTTGAATGAGGAAAGTGCAGTCACATTGGAAGGGATAGTAGCTCCAGGCATAGGAACAGTTCCAGAGAGAGTCACGAGTGAGAAAAGGAGGCAGAGGGACATGAAGGTGATTACAGTGTAGAGCTCATAACAGAGCACAGGAAGGCCATATCAGATGCAGGCAGAGGTAGATTCACGGGGAGCCTTGAACTAAGGTTATATTATTAGTTTGTCTTACACTGAAGTGCATCTGTCCATTACTGAGTGATGAAAGCTCAAGAGATGCACCATCCACGCTAGATCCGTTTTATAGGATCAGCGTGCGAAATTCACTGAATAGTTCAACTCGCATGAAATGTGACCATGCCACTACTTGTATAAAGAGAAACACAATGGAAAGTACACATGGAATACGATCAGGCATAGCTGATACAGAGTCCTTGAAAGCCTGTAGTAAATACACTCATTTAAAGACTTTCACCTGTTGCTGCAAATCATTCATACCAATGACATGTCTGTTGACACTCTGATCCCTGATGCAGAGTGAAGAACATCAAAGAAAGATGTGAGCAGATCAAGTCTCAGGTAGGCATTGCATCCCTGTTACGGATGAAAGAAATGTCAGGAAGTTACAAAACAGGTGGGATTAGGAGATCATCTCCACAGCACTAGTGACATGACAAATATTAGCAGATTGAGCTATTGGCTCATGTACAGTCACAAAGGAGGTGTTTAAAAAAAACCCATTTTGAAATGTTTTTAAGGTGCTGTTCTGCTGCTATAATACCGTGTGAAACATTGTACGGAACCTCTCCTGCGATCTTCACTCAAATGAATCTCCCATTGATTTCAATGGGAATTTTACCTGAGCAAGGGTTGCAAGATCTGGCCATACAGATGATAATAGATTAAAGTGTGTGCAATAAAATGCCCATGAAACTAGTCAACTTTAGTCAAAAGTTCAGTTGCACTATCTCTTTCATGTATTATTCACCATACACATTATTTATAGCCACCCATCTTCTTCCCCTCAAATGTCTATATTTCTGACATGTAAACATGCTATCCTCCCTTCATAGTTATTCTGCATTTACTTTTAAATACAATATACACTCATTTTAAACAGGAGAGGTTTCACCTTATGTGTGAACTGCATTCTTAAAATGAAGGCAAGCATATTTATGATCAGAGCCAACAAGTCTGCAAACATATCATTTGGAAATCTAATATCAGGTCAATTTTGGTAATGTTCATCTGCCTGAGTGCTGTATAATCTACAATTATTGAACCAGAAAAAATCTATTAGAAAGTGTGCTGCAAAACACTATCATTTCAAGGCCACCAAATTATAACATTCTACATGTTAACAGTATGAAAATATATGGAAACTGAAGTCAGCTTGCAAATCAAATATAAAGACAGTACAATGTGTAGGTTCTTCTGATTTTTTTTAAATATAAATTTAAATTTAACAAATTTCCTTACGATGATGAAATAAAGGGTTTGACCCTAGTATCACCTCCATTAATTTTAGTTTTGTAAAACTCCATTGACTTCAATGGAGCGATTCCTGATTTACAGCTGTGTAAGTGACATTAAAACCAGGCCCAAAGAATTCCATAATTTTACAACATTCACTGTGATTCAAAGACTAGAACAATGTTTAAAATGTAAGCCATAAGAAAATGTTCCTCCACATAAGCAAATGTTTCAGAGAACATTACCTGAGGTTGAGATTTATAATGAATCCACAAATCAGGTGAGCCATATTTCATTACAGTTTTGCATGGTTTTACTCATCTTATCTACATAAGAGTTTTATAGTGCCACTAATCACCATAGTGTCTGAACACCTTCCATATAAAATCAATAGCAATAATGAAGTCCCTGCTGAATTTTATGGAGTCTCTGGTACTTCTCTGCGTTCAATAGGTTTTGTGGTTTTGGTTTTAAAATTTTATTAATGTTTTTGTATGGTGGTTTTAGCTGGACTGACTTCATTTTTTTTAAAATCTGTTTGCTTTTTTGGGGGGTGTCAGTGATGCGTGATTCTTATGATGCAGAGGTCTTTTCAATTCCTTTCCCATTTTCAAAGAGGAAGGTTTTGCAATGTTTCCTAACAGTCACACTGTGGATTTACCTACTCTCCTCTAGAAGTTTGTGCCATAGCAGGATCCCTTAACTGAGAACGCTGTGTCCCCATCTCTTATGCACTCTGTCCTGGGCTTTGTGAACTGCATTAAACCAGAAGAGCACAGCTGTCACAGCCATTCATCGATTAGAATTCGGTCTTTGATGCAGCTGGGGCTTGATCCATTAATTGCCTTGAAAATAAGGACCAAGACCTTGACCTGGCACTAGAAGCTGAGTGAGAACTAATGGGCCAGATATTCTCACAACAGCCTGAGCCATGTAGAAGACAGGCAGCTGCATTCTCCACCAGCCGGAGCCTGAGAGTCGTCTTCATATTTAGCTTCAGATACAGTGAATTACAATCTGTCCTGGAGGTTACAAATACATGGATGATTGTAGCCAGGTTTTATTCTGGGAGGAAGGGACAAACTTCCCTAGTAAGCGAGGTGTCAAAGGCAGCAGTTTTAGCTCCTGATTCTACCTGGTCATCCAAGCTTAATAAAGAGTCAAACAAGACCACAATGCTTTGATGAATGGGGCCTGTGAGCCTTCAAGGAAGGTGGAGACAAGGTCTCCGCTAGCTGTCGTCTTTTACACATTCTGATATTCTAGTTGCGTCAGGGTACATCACTCTCTACCCTAGGCTGGCGGTACATAAAGAGTGCTGTGTGCTAGGGCTAGACAGCTTTGGCCAATAAGACTTCACAGGCACAGATGTCTTGCTAGGGAATCCTGATGCAGCACTGAGGCTTTGTAGGGGGCCTTCCTAATGTCCCTTTGTAATGTATGGTTTGTGCATATTAGGATCCAGTTCTTGTTGTGCTGTCCTAATAAACAATAATGAAGCATGATGTTCATACAGATAAGGAAGCTTTGCCATTTTTTCTATATTCTGTGGTAATGTTTGTGAATTATTTTCATTGCTCCTTTCTCCTTCTTCACCTGTTACAGCTCTCAGAAGTGAAAGAACTTGATTCAGCATGTGAGGAATGTCACAGGGAAGAGGCACAAATCATGAAGAGGGGGACAAAGCATGGGCACCTTTGAACTAGAGCTTGCCATGAGCTGCATAATGTGATCCTGATGTAGAATCTCACCAAAGTTCAGAGGTATTTTGATTATACATGAGTCAGCTGTGACACTGGGACCCAGATTGCAAAGCTCTCCTGCTCCTAATTCTGGTGTATTCAGCGCTGAGGGCACTAAATTGGGCTCATTTCCACTCTGAACAGAGCTGTTTCAAGGTCTGCCGATAATGGAAGCTGGGAATTTGGTCTACCACCAAAACTGTGTCTGCAATACCATCATATACTTTTGATCATCTATTTTCACGTCACTGCTGATTATCACTGATGTTGGCTTGAAAGCCATTCTCCCTTGTAGTCGTCCCAACACCATTGCTTACAGACCTCCCCACCTTTCCCCCGCCATATTGTGCTGTGCACATGTTTGCAACTGCTAGTCAGTAATGCAGGCAAGTTTTATGGCTAATGGGTTGGTGCCTAGAGCCCAAACCGCTGGCAGGAATTGGGAAGTTAATTATTTTCTATTAAGTTGAAATCCTGCCTCAGTGGGAGTTTTGCCATTGACTTCAATGGGGTTAGGATTTCACCATTAGACTGTCAGAGATTGTGTCTAACAAAAGAAAATGTCGCAACTTGATGTACTGCCAATTTGTGAAACTTTGATTTAAAGTTGCTGCAGCACTATTTTAGCACCCTTATGTTAGCATATGGGCAGCCCCTTGCAGCAACGTTCTGACCCCATCCGCCACCTGGGCTTGCTATCACTCTTCTTTTACCTAATGAGCAATAAATTATTATTTTTATTGACTGACTTATGCTCTAGATATTCCACAGAATGTTACTGGACACTTTCCTGTGTTGTGGGAACTTCATATTTTATTTTGGAAACTTGGCTAGTGGCAACTTAACCACAGAGGCTAGGAACAGAAATAGCAACGTATGTGCACTTTAGAGAATGGTTTGACAAAATTACAATAAATTACAGGAATTCTACATTTCTCACATGAACAAGCAGGGACTTTATTTGTTTGTTTGTTTTTTTGAACAGCCAGGAACAAAGATGTCATGGAAACTTTTTGTAATAGTAAAATAGTTGTTTAATTAAACTACTTGTCATTTTTCTTTTAGCATGAAAAGACTGGAAAAGATCATTATACATTTTCGTCTTTGATGGTGAACTAACAAAGGGCCAAATTCTGAGCTTTGGAAGTAGTCTTGTTGGCATTAATGGGACTATTGCTGTGAGTAAAGTTGTGCAGGATTTGGGGGATTGGGTTTTCTGTTTAAATTCATTCTTTATTCTAGTAAAACATCCACTTAAGTCATTGGGAAAGTTTCCCTGAGCATGGACTGAATACAAACTGAATAAAGACTTGAAGATCTGGCCCGTGCTAAATAGCTCTACTCCCTGGACACACATAGCTGAAGGTTCTGGACTAGCCAAGACCAATGTGTTTCTCATTGGAATATTTTCTTTTTTTGTTGGCAAAATGTACCTTCTAGTAATTCACATGATAAAGACCACTAGGGTGGTACTGGAAAGAAATATGTCTCCAACTGATGATAGGTGGCTTCAAACTATAGTTAATATAGTCCAAGTTTCTCTTTGAAATGTGTTTTATTCATATCTGGTCCTGAGTGTTGCTCAGCTTGTCCCAGTTCTTTTCACTTGTGGTATACAGAGACAAGCAAGGCACTATGTTCTTCCCACAAGGTTTTTCCCTTCAAAGGACAGGGCTGAAATTGAACTAATATCCCAAGGACATTTTCATTTCAAATGCTAATAAAAGAAAAATATAAAATTCACAAGAATCCAGGAAAGCAGCTTTCTCTGATTTTAAATATTTTGGCCAAATTCTGTCCGTAGTTTGAAGTCAATTTCTTCCATAAAAAAACCCCATCCTATGTCTGTTTGGGTGTTTTTCTAATACATTACCCCAGCCAGCACCCTGCTGTTCTCCTGCTGGCTTCTGAGACCTACTGACCACAAATTCTAACCCTAACTTACTGCTTCTGGCCCTCATACTCATCTACAGTGTAGCTAGATTCTAGCATCTTATGATTCTCATTCATATATATTAAGCACATACTGTACAGTGCACTAGTGCTGTACAAGGCACAAATAAATATAGTTCCTCCCTACTCTGAGCTATTTCACTAAAGGGTAGAATTCACTCCTGTGCAAAGAGCCAGCACAAGACCTATGCACCATATTAGCTCTATTTGCAGGATTTATGTGACTCTGGAAGCCTTCTCTATACACACAAGTTTCACCAGTTTAACTAAAAACAACTTACTGCCTTAATCTAAATCAATATAAGTTAATGTAAACTGATTGCAGAAGCCAGGGGTTTGTATTCTTTAACTAAATTGATTGGGGGGGGGATTACTTATACTGGTAGAATTTTTGTGCATAAATGAGGGTCAAGTGACATGTAGGCCTTCTGGGGTTTCCCTGCACAGGGATGAATTTCGCGCAGATAAGCGATGGGACTATGTACAAAACAAAAACCTGACAATCAAGAAAGCCACTTTTTAACGGGGGAACTGGATGACTCAGTAGGAAAAGAGCCTTTCTTCTCTTAATCACTTGTTCAAATCCAACATGTTTAATATGAGAAGTATTATAGCATTCAAAAGTAACATTTGGATGACAGTGTATAAAGAGCATGATCCTGTGCTCACTGAAGTCGATGAGCGCACGATCTGACCCAAATGAAGTAGGTTTTTCCAGTGAAGACAGCACACTGTGTTTATTTCTATTTTCCTGGTCTTGATGACAGCAAATGAGATTGGGATTTTAATTTTTTTTAACGTCGGAAATACCATGTTATCTTCATAACAGCAGATGTCATTTTTTCTGGCAAGAAAGGCACTCTTTAATTCACTTTGCTAAACACACTTATGGTTTGATTGGCAGTATGTCAGGAAAATTAAGTGAAAATGGTTATGCAAATGCCAAAACTAAAGAAGACTTGGATTTAAAACATCCGCACCAGAAATCCTGTACTTTTCAAACCATTATTTTTGAAGATTTTCTTTTTCTTTGGTTTTGGTTACAATAAATAGAAGGTCAACAAATGCTTTAACAACGTAGGGCCAGATTTCCATGGGAGCTCAGCATATTCTGTGCTGAACTTCTTTGAAAACCTGGCCATAAGTTCTGCCATGGGAGTGCTGGGTGCTTAGTCCGCTTCAAATTCTGATCCTTATATAAGCACTTAAAGGGAGCTGGTTTCTATTGAAAATCTGGCCCCAACTGACACATAACCTCATGTTTCAATGTCTGAGGGTCCTCTGGGTGGGGGGAGGAATATGTGAGGCAGGAGCCCATCATTCTGAATCGAAGCAAGCTGGAACTGGGGGAGTAAAAGGTTATGTTTGTGTTGGGTCTACAGGAGCAACTAGCAGACCAGCTCCAAGCAATTTAAAGGACAACAGAGCACATTGATAACTGTCACAGATTACTTCTAGGATGGCTTGAAAACAGGGTTGCTACTTTTTGCAAAGACCCTGTAGCAGTCTCAAGAAGCAACGGGTATGAATCAGAATAAACAAATTCCATCACGGTTGGGGGGAAGGTTCAGCTAACTCCAAATATGCACCCTAAAGAAACAAGTTAGTAAATGCAAAACAAAATGCATGGGTGGGGGGAAGGGAGGGGTTGATATTAGCTAGAACCAGGTGCTCAGACTATGAAAGAACTGACTGAGTTATATTTCAGAAGGATCATTAACTCTCTGGTTCACTGTGAATCTAGGGAGACTTTAGCTTGAATTACAGTGTTAGAATGTTAAAACAAAGATATTGCTTTGAGAGAG
The DNA here is from genome assembly GCF_016161935.1 of Mauremys reevesii. Taxonomy (NCBI): domain Eukaryota; kingdom Metazoa; phylum Chordata; order Testudines; family Geoemydidae; genus Mauremys; species Mauremys reevesii. The sequence continues at coordinate 37,314,409 of NC_052625.1, forward strand.
AGGACAAAAGGAAAAGTTCCTTTTTCATTATCCTTCAAAAGAGGGTTTTCCTCTTCTTTTTTTGATACTGTGCTCCCCAAAGGCCCCACATTGTAGTCACCTGCCTTGCAAATAGGGTGATCAGACACTCAATATTAGGGGTTTTGTCTTATATAGGCAACTATTACCATCACCCTCCCTGTCCTGATTTTTCACACTTGCTATCTGGTCACCCTACTTGCTGAGAAGGGCTGAATGGAAGTGTGTAGCTTAAAAAAGGATTTCTGCAGAGTGCTCCATCCTCACGGGTAAGGTAAAGTCTCCTCCATGCAACCTTAAACACAGAAGTCATGATTCTGCTCTCACATCAGTTTTAAACCATTGTAACTCATAAGAACATAACATAAGAACATAAGAATGGCCGTACCGGGTCAGACCAAAGGTCCATCTAGCCCAGTATCTGTCTACCGACAGTGGCCAATGCCAGGTGCCCAGAGGGAGTGAACCTAACAGGCAATGATCAAGTGATCTCTCTCCTGCCATCCATCTCCATCCTCCGATGAACAGAGGCTAGGGACACCATTCATTACACATCCTGGCTAATAGCCATTTATGAACTTCACCACCATGAATTTATCCAGTTCTCTTTTAAACACTGTTATAGTCCTAGCCTTCACAACCTCCTCAGGTAAGGAGTTCCACAAGTTGACTGTGCGCTGCGTGAAGAAGAACTTCCTTTTATTTGTTTTAAATCTGCTGCCTATTAATTTCATTTGGTGACCCCTAGTTCTTGTATTATGGGAACAAGTAAATAACTATTCCTTATCCACTTTCTCAACATCACTCATGATTTTATATACCTCTATCATATTCCCCCTTAGTCTCCTCTTTTCCAAGAAAAGAGACCTAGCCTCTTTAATCTTTCCTCATATGGGACCCTCTCCAAACCCCTAATCATTTTAGTTGCCCTTTTCTGAACCTTTTCTAGTACTAGAATATCTTTTTTGAGGTGAGGAGACCACATCTGTACACAGTATTCAAGATGTGGGCGTACCATGGATTTATATAAGGGCAATACTATATTCTCAGTCTTATTCTCGATCCCCTTTTTAATGATTCCTAACATCCTGTTTGCTTTTTTGACCGCCTCTGCACACTGCGTGGACATCTTCAAAGAACTATCCACGATGACTCCAAGATCTTTTTCCTGACTTGTTGTAGCTAAATCAGCCCCCATCATATTATATGTATAGTTGGGGTTATTTTTTCCAATGTGCATACTTTACAATTTACTCAATTGACTTCAACAGTATAACTCCTGAGTGACACTGGTGCGAGTGGGAACAGAATCCAAACCAGATCCTCACAAGTGTCCCAGGCAGTTTCTCTTATTAAGTGTTTGCCACTGGCATCCTAAGCAAATCTCTTGAGACCTTATGACTTTGTCAGCCCAGCTGCAGAGCTGGATAAAACTTGGAAAATGCTTGGGGCCAAATCTTTCAAGCCTTCAGTGGGCAAAACATCCATTGACCTCATTGGGAGTTTGCCTGTGCAAAGACTGCAAGATATGGGCCTAAAGGTAAAAACATTTGAGCCAATATGTCCCAAGTGAGTAAATTCCAATGAACAAGTACAATGAAATTAAATCATGTGCATTTTCCTGTCTGTCTGTATCTCTGTGACTAGAGCCTCATGATCTGATGGATTCTTCAGAAAGCTGTCTCCCTTCGGAAGAAATAATGAATGCTTATGGGCAGGCTCTTTTAATTTAAATCTAGCTTTGGCTAAAAGAACTACGGCAGTTAAAAGTGTGGTCAGTATTTCAAAGTGCTGTAGTTTAACCCACAGATAATGCACAAAACAGCCACTTAATTCTTGGCAAAAGCAGAAAGCCCTGTATATACAGTAATATATTTTTTATTTTAAACAGTAGTGCCGCTGGTAGTGTTACCTACAGTATCACTATGTTAGCTCTGTTGGAATTTACTTTTGCTACAGTTGTAACTTTTCAGAATGCCTATTACCTTTGCTAGAGTGTCTATCTCAGAACTGATATGAGCAAAGCAAAGGAGAATGTAGGAAGTTAATTTTGTGTGTGTTTATTTTAGAGCCAATAGCTCTGAATCTGAAGAGCAGGAGCCAAGACATTGAACAATGAATGCATTGTAGTGATAACTAGCAAGTTTGCTGTTAGTACAAAATCAAAAAAGACTTTGGTGCTACCTTTTTATCTTTTGCCATTAAGTGCTTTTGCCAAAATGCTGGAGGTGTAATATAATCCCCTGTAATTACATGTTTTTGTAATAGAGCATTCCTTGGCTGTTTATACAGATTAAAAATTGACTTAGAATGCTGGAAGGCATTTCAGCCAAAATAGTAAACAAATTAGCAATCAATATTGTGCTACAGTTTAGCAGTCATTGTTCCGTTCTACTTTGCTATTAAAGTACAGCTATTCAAGTAATCTATGAATGGCTTCATAGTGTCTTATCTCGTTGCTATGCTAACTTCTTTGTTCCATGCCGCTTTTTTCTGTTTGCAAAGAAACAGCAATCAACGAAATAAAACAGATCTAAGGCCTGATCCTACTCTCACTTACACTGATGTAAACCAAGAGTAATTCCCCTGTAATCAGTGGACTTCCATATGTGTGAAATCAGAATCAGGCCTCTCATGTTGGCTTTACACTGGCATAACCCTACTACCTTCACTGAAGTCACTCCTTTTAGCAACTCTGTAAGAGCCTGATCCTGCACCATATAAAACAATGGAAGCTTTGTTGTTGAGTTAAATGAGAGTAAGGTCAGACCTGTATAAGTGCCACTATAAATCAATGTATGAATAAATCAATCAGGGTTCTATTTTACAATGCACTCTCTTGCTCTTAGGGTGCTATAGAAAACCATAGAATAGATGGATGGATGGATAGTAGAACAATACCCTTCACAAGATCCATACAGATACAGTGTGGCACATTTTTCTAATAATTTAATCTGTTTGGCTGAAAAAGTATGGAGGCTTATTTGAACTATATCCAAACAGAATATGTGTGAATTAAGGGTTTGACCCAAACCCAATTTTTTCAATTGACTTCAGTGGGCTTCGTATAAGTCCCTAACAAGTCTTCATAGTTGGTCTGGAAATCTTGCCTTTCTCTCAAAATTTCTATCACTACCAATTTTTGATCCTGTTTCCAACCCCAGAACCAGGACATGCAGAGACATCTGAACACAAAAAGTAATGGCTAAAAGAAAATGGCCCTGGCTTCTTTGAAATGGTTAACTAATGACAGTTTTTCTGGAAATGTTTCAGAAATAATGGAGAATGGAGGCTGATGTTGCTCTTGTGCTGGCTTTACACTGATTGATTTCAGTGAACTTACTGTACTCTGGTTTTGTACTGACGTAAATGAGAGTAGAATTTGGCTTTGGATCTATGGAAATAAGACAGCTTTGTGATTCTCAGCTCCTGTGGCCATTTCCATCTCCAGTTTCTATTTCCTTGGAAATGGACAGCCACCTGGCAAAAATAAGGCAAGATTTTAACAAAAAATGTTCCCCATACCTGTTTGCAGATCTGAACTCTGTTTACATGAAAATGGACTTGGAAAAGCTGCCAGTCCCAGATGAAAGTGAGAAATAGCACTCTCGGTGCTAGCTGTCAGCTAAAAGTTAAAAGTGTTGGTTTACAAAATATTGTTGGTTAAAGCATTTTATAGTTCAAATAGAAAAGAAAATTCTAATAGGCAGACTCTTTTTATTAAGTGCCTTCATACCTAACATAAATGATTTTTAGTGATTCTACTTTCATGGGCACTGGTTTTACTCCATCAACTAGGGTTTCTCCACTCCAGCTGGCCTTCCTTAAGTCCCCACAGAACTTTCTCACTAGAGAAGTCCCTCTCCAATCAGGTCCTAGAAACCCTACTCAAAACATCTTAGGTAAGAATGTGGGATCTCTAGACTTTTTGAGAGGAGGAAATGGAGAGAAAGGTCTGAGATGGGAGCGTTGACAGGTATTCCTTGGAGTTTTGCATTTACTGAACTTGACCTTCCAAGAGAAACAGTTAGAACTGGTTTGTTTCCAACTAACATCATGCAAAAATATTCCCAGTGAAAAGTAAAGCTGCTTACAACATAAGACCTATTTGTCATTCTCGAGTCTTTCTCACTTTCTCCTGAGCTGCAGAGGACATGAAATGGAATCAGTATTTTGTTCTTCAGTATTTGGGGACCTCAGGGTGTCTCCTCAGCCCATGGAAACCACAAAGCTCAGTTCCATGGCACCTCCTGCAGCTCCCAAAGCAGTTGATCCATGCTAGATGGATCCACTGACCATTGCACTCTTGAAATCACCATAGGGGTATAGACTGCTGCAGCTTCAGGGCTGCAGTAGCAGTTGAAAAGCATCCCTGTTGCCACTCCACAAACTAAAAGGATTGTTCTGTTCCCAAGCCTCCCAGGGAGCCCTCCGCATCAAGCCTAACAACATTGATTTTGGACTAGGATCAGTATGTAGCGTAAAGGAAATTAATATATTACTATTAAAGAGGCAGCCTGGTTTAGTGGTTAGGGCACTGGTCTGGAAGTCAGGAGAACTAGATCTATTCCTTACCACTAATCTATTGTGTGATCTTGGACAAGTCTCTGTGTCTTGTACTTTACCTGTCTGATCTATTTAGGCTTTGGGGCAGGGACTATCTTTTTTACTATATGTATGTACTATATCTATGTCTTATCCAATGAGTCCTCATTCTCATCTGGGGCCTCTGGGCACCAATGTAATACAAACAGTAACAATGTATGTGAGTGCAATATATCACTTAATAACATAAGACACTAAAAAAACTAGTAGTAAACTGTAATACACAATGCCTCATTTATGAGTTTGGAGGGTGACACTCTCCCATCAAGTTCTTACACTTAAGAAGCATTCAAAATTCGATTGAACCAAACTTCTGTTTCCCCTACTTGTTGTCCGTCTGACTCCAATTGCTAATCTGGATTTAAACTTCTGTCCCCAATCACGCTGTCTTCTCATTAGCCTCATTTTAGTAGCATGGTGTTACAGGAAAAACGGGTGTTTCCTTTATCAAAAATCTATTGCCATTTTTTCTTTTCTCATTCAGGGTATTCAAAATGATGTGAATGAATATAAAGCTTGCTAGTGCTGAGAATGTCCCCTTTTGTTGTGGTACAGCAAGTGTCTGGAGTACATTAGAGGATTGGAACAAAGTAAGTTCTGGTATTGATTTTGTCAGTAGTGTTGCTATGTCAGACGCAATTTTCCCATGTGTATGGAGAAGAGGGATGGTCAATTTAAAGGCAGCTCCAAGTTTTTATTTTTCATCCTTAGACCTGAGGTGATACTGGCAATTCCCTGTGGCTTCTGGTGCTAATAGCGATGGCAGCTTGAAGTAGAAATATTAAAAAGTATCCAGACAAGATACTTTCTCTGGTTATTCTAAAACCTTGATCCAGAATGTGGAGGGAATAACCACACGATATGACAGTCTTCATGGGTGAGTTGACAGATTCATCATCCAATGAGTATTCTCTGATCATTCCTGCTGGCTGAAAAAGTATTAATTGGGCCAAACAATTAGCGCTAACTGTTTTGAGGTTTATCTTCCAGTAGTAATGGACAAATCTAAGAGTTCAATGGTTTCATTCATTTTATCTAAGAATGTTTATTGGAAACTTATCCAAAATTCTGTGGGATAAAAATCTCCTGAGATTAAGCATTTGAAACACTGTTGTTTAGGTCTCAGGAAACTGGGTGTGATCATTCCATTATGCACCAGTTTGAAGACCTGCTAACTCTTCGTTATTCAAGTGAAAAAGCACCAGAAAAATTAACCAATACTGGGCTAGATTTTGATCTCACTTACATGATATAAATCCAGAATCACCTATTGACTTTAATGGATGCACTGTGGAACTGAGATCAGAATCCCTCCTGTAGTCCTCAGTCACTCCAGAATGAGGAGACCATATCTATGTTGTACTGCTAGCCATCACCCAGACAGACCTTTGGGGTGGGGAGGGAGAGAGAGAGAAATCTGGTAAAGTTCAATTTATTTTGCTAGAATCACAGATGTGGTGTTAAAATGGTGGCTGTCTCAGCCTGCAATGGTTTGAAACAAGAGCTTACATTTCACAGTAGTTAACCTTGATTGTGCAAAACAATGATCAGTGTACCATGGAGAAGTCCCATAATACACTTCAATTTAAAAGAAGCAAAACAAAATCTGATCCACTGGTAATCTTAGAAGTTATTTGCTCTAGCAGGTCAGACAATTGCTCCAGTTGTTGACTTTAAAGACTTACATTTGCCATTCCAAATGGTTTTAAATATAGATGGTGCATATGTTATAAACTGCAAAACAGTTTTTCAGTTTCAAAAGCTTTACTTTATACCAAATGAACTTCACTATATATTTAAATAGTGGATGATACTGTTGTTTTTTATAATGTTGCCAATTTTTTGGACTACATGAATACCTGAAGGGTGAAACACCTATAAGCTCAGTTAAGGGTGTACAAAATGACATATTTGTATTCACTTTTTCAAGTGCATTTAGTGCTCATGAAAGATATCAGGGTGACAGACTAGGCCAGTGAAAAGTTATTTAATTACATACACAGAACAAATATGACATGGTAGCAGAAGTGCACATTTCTCCCAACCTGTCTTGCTATATCTAAAGGGAATTATTCTATGACTGAGAAAGCGGTTCAGTATCTATGCCCATTCAGTTTTTGGCATCCCTACTGAGACAGTCAGCAAGGGTTGGGATTTTTTGTTTCTTGTGTGTGTGATATAGACATTTAGGCCTGATTCAGCAAAGCTCTTAAGATGTGTTTAAGTCCATCCCTGTTCACCAAAGCACTTAAGTACATGGTTAACTGTAAGCAGAGGCTTAAGTCCCATTAAATTCAAAAGGACTTCATCATCTGCTTATTATTAAGCACATGCTTAAGGGTTTTATTGAATCAGGGCCTTAAGCATTAGGAAAGAAACAGAAACCTCTGACTTATTTCACAGGGGCCATTGAACAGTCTTCAGATAGATAGTAATGACTCTCACTCACTTCGGAGCAGGGTTGGCTTTAAACTGGTGACCTAGACGTGAAAGGCTCTGCAGCCCATTAACAGTCCCCTGAGCAATTCAGCCCTATTTGAGTTCAATAATTAATGAAGTAAAATCAAGCCAAAATGTAGCCCCATTGATTGCCGTTTTTTGGTACTGTTTCCAAGTCAGTATCAATAATTTTTAAAATGCTACAATAGAAAAGCCTATGGAATCAGAGCTGCCCACATGTTTTCTGGCAGGTTTAAACAAGGGAAGTCTTGCAAGGGCAGTCTTAAGAATTGAACTTGTTGATTAGTCTCTGAAAATGTTTCGAAATTGACCTTTCCACAAATGTTGATAGCAGCTATTCATTAAGGGAAGCTAATTTATGTTGTAGTGAATTATTTAAGGGTCTATTCTCCCCATGATAGGCAGACATAACTTGCATTGACACTAATGGGAGATTCATATGTGTGTGTTGAGGGGGGGATGAAATCTGTAGAGAGTATTTAGAGTATATTCTTTGGGGGAGGGGAGGAATTATCAAGATAAACATGAATTTGTCATTCTTTCATAGGAAGGGATGTGTGTGTGTGTGAAGCCCCTTAACTAAAATATATGCAGTTCTGAAACTACATGTGCAAGGTGGGAACCCCAATTTTAAAATGGGTGGCTGCTAGAACTAGGAAATGAAAAACCTGCATTGTGGCTCTCTGTGTTAGAGCGTAACCGTTAATGTTATGTGTCCCTTTTGTGGGACTTGGACATCTGGCTATTTGTGTACCCATGTTCAAAACTACAGCAGGCTTATTGTATGTTGGTATCTGTCTGAAATCTATAATTACTATTTGTTTTGGCATAAAATAGCAGATTGCAATTAACTGTTTTATATGTTTCAGCTTTGATCTTTAACAGTGAGCTTGCATAAGAGAGATAGAGTTCTAAACCTGAACCTTTTATCTAAAAGGATAAGTTATTTTAGGGCAGTATTAAGGCTACTGCATTTAATGGCATCATTCAGCATTTTCCAATCTGAGTTTCAAATACTGGTTTAAGACAAAATTAAGAGTCAAATTCCACATTTCTCCAATATGCATATACCTCTTCCATTGATTTAAGGGCCAAATTTTGCCCCAAATCTCTTGCAAATATTTGTAAACAACATCAGGCTACATGCATCCCTGGTGTAACTGCACTGACTTCAATGGGATTAAATGTGACTCTAGAAAATCTATTTATGCTTTAAGAGGTTGCTTTAAAGCAACACTGCCAAAAACTAAAATTTAAGACCAAAATATACATTTTGTAAATAGATATTATATACACACGTATATATTTAAAATATGTATTTTATCATTATTACTAATATTATATTGTTTGTTCCAGGGCCGCCCAGAGGATTCAGGGGGCCTGAGACAAAGCAATTTCGGGGGGCCCGTCCATAAAAAAAATTGCAATACTATATTCTTGTGGGGGCTCCTGCGGGGCCCGGGGCAAATTGCCCCACTTGCTTCCCCCACCACAGGCGGCCCTGGGAAAAATAAACCTTCCGCATCTTGGCACAAACCCAGTTTTGAGAAAACTTCTTTACAAGGTTTCACTGGTTCTCAGCATCAGCTAGTGCTAAAAGGCACTAAAGCTCATTAAAAGGGTTGGACAAATATTTTTCCCTCAAAACTTTTTTTGGATCGAAAACTTGGGGTTTTTACAAAGCATGGACAATGTCAGCTTTCCTTCAAAATTTGTTGTGTTTTTTTTAATTGAAAAGCTGAAATTAGTCTGCCATAACCTGAATATGGTTTGGGGTTTCAGAAGTGTGCGGCCAAATATTTGCTGCTTGCTGTGTTTGATTGTTTAAAGAAACAATAAAAAAATTCTGCTTAAAAAAATCCAAAACTTTTGAATCACCTCAGCTTGTGACCAAACGCCTGAGCCCATCCAGTCAGAGATTTTTCCAGGTTTCTGATACTCTACTGGCTTCCTTGACTCATATCTGTCTCCATAACTTTGGGTTCATTTAGGTTAGAACATAAGAACAGCCATACTGGGTCAAACCAAAGGTCCATCCAGCCCAGTATCCTGTCTATCGACAATGGCCAATGCCAAGTGCCCCAGGGGGAGTGAACCTAACAGGTAATGATCAAGTGGTCTCTCTCCAGCCAGCCATCTCCACCCTCTGACAAACAGAGGCTAGGGACACCTTTCCTTACCCATTATGGCTAATAGCCATTAATGGACTTAAATCTCCATGCATTTATCTGTTTCCTAGAGACTGGCTCCATGGAGTCCCTCACAAACTGGAGACAGTTACTGTGGGTTTGTCTTTAGTATAGCTTATGTACATACTCCACGAACTGAGCATTTGAGCTTGTTCCAGAATCTGGGATGAGCCTATGTTGTGAAAACTGAAATGCTCAAAATAGCACATGCATGTGAATGGACACAGGGTGCTAAAATTAAGTTAACCCAGGGGTTCTCAAACTGGGGGTCGGGATCCCTCAGGGGTCATGAAGTTATTACTGGGGGTCACGAGCTGTCAGCCTCCACCTCAAACCCCACTTTGCCTCCAGCATTTATAATAGTGTTAAATATATTAAAAAGTGTTTTCAATTTATTAGGGGGGGGTCGCACTCAGAGGTTTGCTGTGTGAAAGGGGTCACCAGGACAAAAGTTTGAGAACCACTAAATTAACCCCTCTGGAGCCTCAGGAAATGTAGGGGAGGTGGGGGTCTCCCTTGGTAAGGTTGGGAAGGAGGTAGGTGGTGTAGGATATTGCTCATGTGATCCCTCCCCAGTGGCTAATTTTAAATGAAGCTACCCTCCCCAGACATGAATCTCCTTATGGCACTGAAATTAAATATAGACTATAACTTGGCATTTGAGAAGTGAAAAGGATGGTAGCCCTAATGGAAAAGCTAACAGCTTGACTCTTCTGCAAGCCTCAAATTGCTGAATGAGCTTTAGGGTAGGGAAGGCTGTGCCTCCCAAATAGCCTGGCCCTGCGCCCTATCCGACCCCCACCCACTTCCTGCCCCCTGACTGCCCGCCCCCCTCAGAATCCCCGACCCATCCTGCTCCTTGCCCCCTCACCGTCTCCCAGAGACCCCACCACCACCCTAGGACCCCACCCCTACTCCCTGTCCCATGACTTCCCCGACACCTATCCACCCCCCCACTGAGTCCTGACAGACCCCTGGAAAGCCCACGATCCAACCCCCCATTCCCTGTCCCCTGACCGCCCCCCCAACCTCTGCCCCCTCCCTGTCCCCTGACTGTCCCCAGGACTCTCTGCCCCTTATCCAATCCCCCCGGCCCTGGCCTCTTATCCCCGGCTCCCCCCCTCACCTGGAGCCTCAGTGCGTCGCATTCAGGAGCGTCCCTGAACAGCGATGCAGCGTGGCTCTGGCGGGGCCTGAGCTCCTCCCCGCTCAGAGCCGTGTGGTAAGGAGGTGGGGCTGCGAGCTCCAGGCTGAGCTCAGCTCCCTCCTCTCAGCCTGAAGCTTGCAGACCCGCCCCCTTACCACGTGGCTCTGAGTGGGAGGAGCTCAGGCCCCGCCGGAGCCACGCTGCAGCACTGTTCAGGGACGCTCCTGGATGGGCTGAGGCTCTGGGAGAGGGGCGGAGGTGGGGTCGGGCCGGGGCCAGGGTGAAAGCGTCAGCTGTTCTCTTGGGGGCCCCTGCAGAGCCCAGGGCCTGGGGCAAATTGCCCCACTTGCCCCCCCTCTGGGCGGCCCTGGTTTGTTCAGAACCACAGATAAGCATGATCTCTGCCTTAAACAGCATGCGGTTTCGTTTTCATCTGGCCAGTGTTGTATGATCTAGAGGTGTTTCACTATGATCATTATTACATTAATATGAAAACATTTTACCTTTAAACTTGATGGGGTTTTTTTTAGAAATGACTCATTTCAAAACATCCCAGTTTCTGATAACACTCCCCTTTAAATAGTATTTCCTGGTGGTTTTAATCTGCTGCTCTCTTGAGGTCACATTCTGCCAGGTTCTTACATGGGAGCTGGGAGGAAGTAGGTTATAAGGGGCCTTCCCATGTGTGCTCCTAGGGTCCAGCCCAGTTGCAGCCTCAGCCCCTGTGGTCCAGGAAGTAGAGAGGCTGCCTCTCCTTACTCCACTGGTGGTGGTTCATGATCCAAGAAAGGGAGAGGCTGAGAAGAAGGTACCGTCATGGTTCTACCTCACTATCATACTGGCCATTAGAGTCAGCTGGCTGTGTAGTGAGTGGGGAGAAATAGTGAACTACAGGGGAGTGGCAGTGGGAGCTTTGCTTCTTCATGCCTGGATCCCCTGCTATGTATTCTGCCTCTGTCATGGAGAGTATCTACGGGGCAGTGTAGCCCTGCACTCCTCACAACACAGGATATGCCCAATAGGCACAACTGCAACCTTGATAAAAGGGTATTTCCAGCAAAGGAAAAACAGTGTAGCTAACTGGATATACAGAGGGAACTGTGATATTGGCACAAAGTGTTGTTGGGTGCAAAGTGGTAAGTAAGTAAGATTCAAGCTTTTCAGCGCTGCAGTAACTTACTTCCCTTCAGTGCTCCTCCTAGCATGTCACAGCTCCTTGAGCCTAAAGGCTCAATTTAGTAATCTTAGGCCCTGCTTGTAACTCTAGTAGGTACAAAACTTCCAGACAAATGTGATTTTCAAGTTGGTTGTGTTCCTTTACTGTAAACACTTCTCCTCAGTGCTGGAAAGCCCAAAATAACAACACCGTCTAATGCACAATTACTGGAAAGTGAGACTGGCTAGAAACTGACCTGAAACAAAAATAAGACTGAGCAAACTAGTTACACAGGAACAACATGCAAAAGAAACCAACAGAGTTAACATTGTAAAGTAAATTGATTTATCAAAACCCTCTGTTTAATTAAACCAAGATGATATCAGTAATTCACAGAGGAACTATTAGAAAAATCCATTAGCTTGACAGCATGTCCGTTACGGTAGGAAATTGGAAAACCCAGTACAGAGAAAAGAGTTCACCTAAATAGCACTTTAATATTTCTAGGAATAAAAAGTTTCCTAGCCTGAGGGGATTGTAGGTCATTTTAGCCTTCCTTACTTTACAAAAACATTGAGCAGTTGATACAAGTCTCCTCTCTCCCTTGTTTTATTATATTTTATATGCTGATGAACTAGAACTAGACGATATTTATCACTTTCTCCATTGTTGGATTTGCAGGTTGACATAAAAGTGTAAATTCTCCCCATATGAGAGAAATATGAATTCAGATATGGTTAGTAGAACTTGTTGAAAATATTTCATCATAACTTTTTTTTAATGAAAAACAGCTTTTTGATCACATGGAAACTTTCTCATGAAAATTGTTCCATTGTTTGATGAAAATTTTCAGGTTTTCATTAAAAATTAAAACTTTTTTTTTTGACAACCAAAACCCTGACTTTTTTTTTGGAGGATAAAGAGTTTTTCAACTGGATAGTGCTAGGTCTTTGTTCATTTGCATTGTTTATTTCTGCTTACAGGATTTAAGATTCATTGCCTGACACTGAAGAGTGATTATTTTGAAACTTTATTGAGTAATCAAGCTGGAGACTCAAAGTACCATAACTCACCCTATCATTGTGATCCACTTTCATGGTGCTGATGTTTCCAGTCACTGTTAGCAGACCGCAGACAAGTATGCAGAAAACTATGGATTGGCATTTCTCAGCAGGGAGTCATATTGGTATTCTTAAGTATCTTATCCCTCATCGATCACTCTAAGTAACATGGGAGAATGCTGCACTGGAATGCTGGTGGCTTTAAAACCAGTTCATACATCAAATAAGATGTACACGGGGCATAGAAAATTATTTCTCACTTCATGTGTAAAGTATGTGCATAGCAGTCTTATGAGGTCATGGAGTTTTACTACCAAAATTACTTGTTTTCTTAGGTCTTACAATGACCATCACACCAGGACATGTAGGCCAAAAGCCTAATGGGAAGAAATTACAGTCAGATGGGGCAGTACCCAGTCTGGACCATTTGTGTGCCTAAATATCAATACATTTTAACTCACTAACACAATGTCTACAAACAATTCTATTACAAAGGACAAGGTTGTTTTTTTAGCACAAAACCTATCTTTGCCTTTTGCATTTATGGGGGCTCTCCCAATAATAGAAGAGCACAATAGGGAATGGTTGCTCAGCTCTGCAGGGGCCTCTGGGGACAGGGAGACGTTGAGGAGGGGAGGACTAGCGCTAGAGCTTATGCTGGTTCAAGATTTTTACCATCCTCTTCCTTATGGCAAGAACATATGATTCTCATGAAGGCTTCTCTAGCTCTGTGGCCTGGGCACTTTGGGTAGCTACTTGTTGTGCAATCAGGGACTGCGGCATAGTGCAGCCTGTGTGCATTTTGACCTTATTGAATATTTGTCTCTGCCCAGTAAGAAATTGAATATGCATCACTACACTTGGACTGGTAATGGATTTATTCAAACCTCTTTTGCAGCTGGCATTTTCAGTGCTTTGGTCTGCAGCTCCTTAAGAAAGACATATGCTGGGATTAAAGGATCTTGAACTAACCTCCCAGGTTAGTCATAAAGTACATATCAAAAGTGCTACAAGCTCTCTTTCTCTTTGGGGAATGGAAAGAGAAATGTTATAAACAAAGTAATACATGGTAATTTTTAATCTATCAATATAATATGTGCACTACTTTTCCATTCCAATGGAACTTAACTTAAAAATTTGCTAGCTGCAGAATTCTTTCTAGTAACATGACACCAGTTATCTTCTCTTTCAAAAGCTTTTATTTGTTAAAGGAACTCTCAATGTTTTATGTCATGTCTAACATTATAATGTAATTTAGACCCTTGAGATTCATGAACTTTAATTTTTCTTTTTTTAAAATGTTTGGAATCCTTTAAAGAAAATCCATGTTAGGAGAGTAAAGTTCCTAAAATACTTATTCCCCCTTGCATCAAACAATAATATATTAAATAATGAATTTGTACCCTCCTAGAAAAAGTTAACTATAAATACACTTTCTGCATATACTGAGACTGTTTCCTTGGGTTCTGTTGCAACCTTGTTTTCTTCTAAGCAAGTTGGCTCTTCATGGTAGTACGGGTGGCTCATTGCTTGGCAAGAATCCCATGTTTAACGCAGCCCAGTTTCTGAAGTTTGGTTCAGCCGTATGGGAGAGGGATTCACCACATTTATTTACCTTTTGACAGTTCCCAAGACACTCCCTTAAATATCCACCTCTGGTTTCCCTTTCCTACACTTGTCAAATAACAGATTTGGAACAAATTGTGTAGAATTACAAGTGGCACAAATGCAGAGTATAATTACCTACCTTACTACCAAAAGACAATCATAATTATATTGTTGTTTTTTTTAAATCACACTGCAGGGGTAACTTGGTTTCTGATCGTTTTAGTGTGACCATGACCATAATAACACTTTAGGCTACTAATTAAGAAGTGTGGTTTAACTTTTTTTTTCCTCCTGGAGAAAATTATGGCCTAAGAAATAGTAGGCAAATGCACACTTTATACATTGACACATACACAAAGCTCTTGGAATTGACTATATTGGAACATGTATTTCCATATATCTAATGAAGGTCTAGATAATAATGGGTAAAGTTTCCATGTGGTGAGTGGGATATTAATCCTGTAACAATAGTGGAATGTGTGTCTACATTTGCAGCATGCACTAAAAATGTATCTCTTGCTTAGATCGCTGTGTTTGCAAACTGAATACTCAGCCGAATTTTAAGGAAAGAATACGTACAATATGGCAACTTCAGCTGAGGCGGGGGGGAGGGAGATATGAGCTGTCAGTTGGCCCAGCTAGCCCTTATGGCAAAGATGTCAAACTGTACTGCCTCACACCCTTTACACATGTCACACTATCTACTGTTGTTTATTTGCTGCAGTCTTGGTCAGAGCCTTGGGACCTTCATCCCACCTGTTCCTTTTCTCAGCACATCAGACGTGCTATTGCATCTGTGGCCATGTAATTTGTTCCTGTCTGTTAAGACTAGCTCTCCAATCATCAGCAAAGCTTATTGGCCAAGACACCATCCGTGAGAGAGGTAGCCATATGGAATCACACACTGTTTTCTAAACATTATTATAAAGTATGTTGAGACAGAGATTTCACACTTGCTGTTGCCGGATATCAACAACACTGTTCTTATGCTATGCAGTAGTTGGATGTTAGAAAATCTTGTTAGGACAAAATCCTAAATGTGCAAAATGTTTTTGGTTTTCTCTAAATAACTAGGATATCTATTAAAAGCAATCATAAAAGAAACAGTGAGAAGTAAAAATGACTTTCTCCCAGAAAGACAGAGGATAAGAGAACATTGGTAGGAGATGGACCCAAAGGAACACCCTCCCATTGCCCCATAGTGTTAATATTAAGCAATAGAGACCATAAAAGGTCTGCTTCAACATATGTTAGAATAAAATGTTATATGCAATACTCCAATGTAAAATCTGCACTTGCATATTAAAGGTCAGCATTAGCATTCAGAAATAAAAGCCTTGAATGCTGAAATAATGACCCCCCCCACAATTTCTTTTCCTTATCCCAGTGACTGACCTCTGACCTTTTCTATTTTCACCCTCTGACCTTTTCTATTGTCTCTTCAATCTGACCTGTTAAAGGCCCAAATCCTCCTTGCATGCTAGAAACACCTCTTCTGTTTATTCTACATCCCTACCTTTGTAGGGATGTGACACACCTCTATGTAACTCTTTGTAACTCAATAGGCTCACATTTTAACAAGTAAATGTACTCCTTTGCCACCTGTAGATGTTAAACACCTGTGTTAGGAAGGCACTGAATGTTTTCAAGGTATTCCTGAATAGATTTGTGAATAAAGGTATCTCCTCAATCTCAAGACATGAAAACAATAGTCCCACTGAGGCAGAAGCACTGTATTAAGAAATTTAAATGTGTTTTACTTCCACCAGTCTCAGGAAAAATCCTCTTTCTTTCAGCTGTGAAATCCCTCTTTCAATACCTCAAATAACTCTCCTGAATGAAATCATTCCAGCAGAGCCCTTGCAATTAATTCCATTATGTAAACCTGCATTGTACACACTAGCCTGACAAATGTTTCTTCAGAGCTTTTTCCTAAATTATAAATCCTCATCTAGACACTTTTAAAAAGGCTGTTTTTCCTATTCTGTAATATAAGACTAAGCACTATGGGCCAAATTAATCTTGGTTAAGCTTTTCAAAAGTTATGCTCCTAACTCCATCTTTAGAAACATATATAGTTGGCCTCATTTTCAAAATTGCTTGGCACCCAGAAGAGATCTCAATGCAAGCAGCTGGATTTGCAGCACTTTTGAAAATCAGGCCACCTATATCAGAGTACTCCCTAAGTATCATCAGCTGGGTCATGCAATGTGCTGCAGATTGGCCATATTCCACCTATGACTATAGGAGAGATACTCTGTGTTAACCTTCACTGGACTAGAAAGGTGGGCATCAATCATCCAGTAAAGTTCTTAGTTCTGCTGGGCCAGTGCAATGGAACTTTGGCAGCATGAGTAGTGATGGGACTTTCCAGAGGCTGAGTGGTCAAGGTGTCCTCCACACGTGTGGGGCTGAGGCTTTAGTTGAATGGATCCCTAAAAACAAAAACAAAATTATCAGAAAATGTCATAAGGAAGTTTTCAAGACAACCCTGGATGAAATGATAGATTGCTCACAATTTATTTTTGTTTTGTTTTTAAATTTTCATAGAGAGCATTTGCCCTGACAATTAACAATAATTGCCAAAGAGTGTGAGAGGTAAGAGCAAACACCTAGCCAGTCATTGAAAGAACGGAATTTTCCTAATCCTCTTACAAAGACGCTATTTCATGCCAAAGTCTCCTTCTGAATAAGGCAGTCAAACTACATTTTTTAAGTCAATGAAGAGTTGAGAGGCAAGAGTCTCTGATGCAGATATCAGCTTCCGCCACAGAAAAGAGTTTAGTTTGCATCTCGCTATATTGCATCATAGATTAATCATGGGTCCACATTAATTTGATACAGCTAAAACTTACTACTTCTTCATTCCTTGTGAGAGTTTATAACCTCTTTAACAAATTGTCATGTTTTATTTTACAATAGAAACACCTGTATAGCCTCTAACTGGCCTCTAATTTTTCTTGCCCTCTTGTGTGTGTGTAGCAGTGATTCTTTCTGCAAACGTGGTCATGAAACCATTTTGTGCATAGCTAGCACAACAGACACACTTCAATGATGGTTTGAATATGCAAAACAAAGGCAAGCAATTATGTTATTTACACTTTACAAAGGTTGATAAATGTTATTATTCCCATTTCATTGGTGGGGAAACAGAGGCACCAGAAGAGTTAAGACTCACCTTTTTAAAACGGAGGTGCCCAAAATTAGATACCACTTTTCAAAACTGAGCCTAAGTCATTTGCCCATGGTCACAAAGAGAGTCAATGGTGGAATCTGGCCTGGAACCCTATCAAGAGGACTAAGATTGAACAAGGCCATGGAAATCAGGCATGCTGCTCTCTCTTATTGTATTTTAATACAATTAGAATGTTAAAAACAAAAACCACAAATGCCAGTGAACATTTCTGTGGTAGATTGTTTGGGTGGGAGGGGGGTATTTACTTTTCCTCTCTAAAAATGTAATATCCTGTCTTCAATTAAGGAATAAACAAAAGACTGGCCCATTTAGAGTGAGATGTAGGAGAGCAATGAATGAGTCAGTTGTTTCTAACTTTACATAGCACAAAAACATCAGCCCTGCTGTGGGATAAATCCCATTCTGTGGCATGCTGTTGTTCAAGGTCTAGAAAGAGGAATTAGAGTTTTATCTTCATGCACGTGCAACCAGACAGAATCTCTTCATAGCACATGGATACAGTCAATTCATATGCGTGGATACATAGCAAAGTTCTCGGCAGTTTTTGGCTTTTTTACATATATGACTTTATGAATTACATCCATGCAACAACATGAGTTTTCAGCTAGTATATTATAAGGGATCATCACTGGATGATTTCTTTTAAAAGGTTCTGTAATTGCCACATGAAAAACATTCCATTTGGGGAAAAAAGGGCACTTCTAAACTGCCTGCACTAAGCCTATAGTAGTTGGTGACTCTTCGGTAATGCAGCTCTGTGAAAACATCTGGAGTCTCTAGGGATTACTAGAGTGGTTTGAGACTCATCAGAAAAGTCTCCCTAGCTCAAGCACACGAGCCTTTGACCATGATGCTATCTAGTTACACAGGCTTTTTGGCATTATATAAACCACAGAGCACACACATTCTCATCACCTTTGGTAGCAGAAGGGTGAAAACATTCACTGTGATAATTTGGGAGCTGGCCTGTATGAATTTACCCAATGACTGGAAACCTAAATTTTACCAAGTAGTGGAATTAAAACCACAGGACAAAAGAGGCGAGACTACTCTAAAATAAGTAGAGCTATCAGGACTTGTATTAAAAAGATTAAGTTGGAGGCAAAAAAAAAAAAAGCTCTCATTTGCTTTTCTCTGGCTTTTTCCAATGCATACAGATTTTTTAGATCATGCAGAATATTAAAAATGATAACTTTATAGTCCTGCATATAAAGAGCTAGTGTGGTATTGTGGGAATACTCTTGCACAGTTTTCAACATTGGCAAAATAGATCAAGACACCCATTTTTTAAAGTTTTGAAATAATAAGTCCAATGTGTATATCAAATGCTGGTTCTCCATCAAGAATATGAAGCTAAACTCACAATGCACATTTGGCTGCCATGTGCTAGAGATGCTGTTCTGCGAGTGGATCATCATGCATGGAAATATTTGGGTCCCTGGAAAGTCACTAAAAAGCCCTCCATATTTGTTATTCCAAATCAGATGTAAAATGTAAAGTGGTATAAATTAGTCACTCCTTATTTAGACAACCTTACACATCAGTAGAGTTGGTGTAAGTTTAAGGAAGTCTAAATTCATGTCAGAGAGGCTAACTTACACCACTTTACACATCACATCTGAATTTGGTCAATTGATTTCAGAAGCAGTTCCCCATCTAAGCACTTGCAGGATTGGCTCCAAAATATCATTCCATTTCCTTTGAAGGGTTTCAGAGTAGCAGCTGTGTTAGTCTGTAACTGCAAAAAGAACAGGAGTTTGTTCCTAATGTCAATATAAGAGACTGAGCACTTTAGTTCAAGCAGTAAAGCTAGGGTTGCCGGTTTTGGTTAGATGTATTCCTGGAAGTTTCATCACTTGACATAATGTTTAATTGAAGGTAAACCTTTAATTCCTGGGACTCCAGGATAATCCTGGAGGGTTGGTAACCCTAGGTAAAGGCCAGAGGTCCCAGATTTGGTTCCCGCAAAGAAACTAACTAGAAGTCCCATTATACCAGGACCCACATAAGTTATTGAGATGTACTAATGTTCCAACAGTATGTGGGGAGAGAAAAGAAATTGCTGCAAAGTCAAGGAGCTATGCTGGAAACCGTATAGAGCAATGAATGAATGGAAATGTTTATTTTGTACGGGAATAAAAAATAACCAATCACGGGCTGTGCAAATTTTAAAAAAAATTCACAACGTTCAGTTTGAGTGGGCCAGTGCCCTGTTTCCATCTTACAGCTTTGTTCAGCAGTGAGTTAAGTTTATCCCCTTTTTGGTTTTGTTTCACTTCATCATGTTTCTTACTGAGAGGCCATCATTATAGGCCTGACTTGAATACCAGAGTTATGAAAAAAGAGCAATGCTGATGGAGGATAGATAATGACAAAGACTTCATTCTCCTGTCCGGACCATCAGCTGAGAGAGACCAGTTATCAGCTGAAACTGAGCCTTGAATTGCATGTTTTCAGTGCTGCAGGCAGGAGATGGTCTTGAGTTACAAAGCTGGGTCTCACATCAATTAAAGTCTGTGTGCGCAGCAGCTGCATTCAGAAAGGTGGAGAAGATTTAATCTTCACCTTTCACCTTGGTGAATACAAGGTCAGAATACAAGGTTACCAAAACAGACTGTTATTAAAAATGGATTGCTTCTTCCAACTTAATGTTAAATGTTCGCAGGTATTAGTAAAGTGCTTTATTACTTTTGGCCTTTATTAAGGTGGCTTGCACTTAAATAACAAGGAAGTAATAAAACTGTTGAAGGGGGAAAATAAATAATTACAACAGGCTTGCCATGTCTTTAGCAGTTTTGCTCTTTCTTCTTGTTGCTCATCATCAGAGGAATATTTTCCAGTGTACTTTATTGACAGGTAGATTAACTGTGCTGCCTAACTGTATGGAAAACCTATAGGGATAAGGCATTGGATGCATGCTTAGCAGCTCTCAATGGGTGGGTGTTTATGTGTGAGATAACGTTGTGGGCAAGAGGGGTAAATTTAAGAAAGAAATGTAGTGGAGGTTTATGGCATTAGCATTTTGGATACAATTCCAGAAGTCACGAAGGCCCAGTTCCTCAAAGGTGAGATGTTCAACTCCCACTGATTTCAATGAGAAATCAGATACCTAAACACCTTTGAGGATCTGGGCCTAATGTCCCAATCCACCCCCCAATGAAGTCAGTGAGCATCTTTCCCTTTATTTGTACGGAAGCTGGATAAGGCGCTAAGAGGAACATATATTACTGTTCTGGGATCCTTTGACCAGTGTGCACTAGTGCTATGCAAGGTGAATACTCTCTTTCTGGTCTGGGTATAAATAGCCTTGATCTAGGATTCCGGTTTGAGGCCAAGCCAGAGCCAAATGCCTTCAGATTCACGTCATTAAACAATTGTGTCCTTCAATTTCTCCTTTCACAGAAAAGTAGATATCTTCATAGGGCATAAAACACTGGGATGTAGTATATTTGTATGTTATATAACGCTTATTTTCCAGGGCTTCTTTTGTAGAAAAATGTGTGGCTACAGAATATGTGTTCCCAGTGTTCATACATATGTTCTTGAAATATGAGGTTGAATCCTTAGCCTGTGGTTGAAATCCTGGAACTATTGAAATCAACAGAAGTTTGTCATTGATTTCAATAGGGCCAGGAATTAACGCCATGTGGGCAAAGCGGAATTTTTACAGTGCTAGTTTGTTTACAGAAACACCAGTTGCCTGAGCTACCACTCTGTTGCATCAGTTTTGCACTGTTGACTTCAATAGAAATAAGCTAATGTAAAGCTGCTGAAACTGAGTGAAGGATCAAGCTTGATGAGTAGCAGCTCTGACTCTTTCAAAGATAATGGGTGTTTATTTGTGCATGTGAATAAAAACTGCCAAGGAACCTGGACAGAAGGGAAAGGAATCCTAACTCCTAACCTGAATTAGGGCTCAGATTTCCCAGGCAGCCAAACACACTGGAAATGCACACACACAACCCCAGTAGGTTTATGCACATTGGGTGAGGTGGTGTACAGATGGGGCATATGCCCTTTTCAAAAACTAAGCCTGAGTATATATTAATCTTATATGTGCAGAGTATCACTCAGGACAGATGTGCAATATGTCAGTTATAACTGAATATGACTTTTTAACATGTTCCAGATATATTAAGCAACAACTGAGGAAGTATCCGGAGTATATTCTAGTTCTCATTCTAATAAGATGTACGTATTTTACTTATATGCGGAAACCACATGGTCACCACAGTAATACTAGTTTGTCAGCTTCTTTTCTCACTTTGATGGTTTATTTATGAAAACAATCTATTTGTTAAAATCTGTAGCAGGATTTTTAACTTGACTCGTTTTTTAAAATGTGCCTTATTTTACTGAGTGCCTAATTCTACTCGTTACTACTGTTACATGCTAAAATGTAGCATTTATGCAGTCTTGGAACTGACAATCTCAAAATCGTCATTTGACAATAGGGTAAAATGAGATACAGCAAAGTGAAAGGCTGAACGGTACCTTAAGGAAATAACTGCTTTACTGTTAAGTATAGAGGGGGAAAAGCATGGTCCCATCCACTCCCTAACCTCTCCAGAGAATCTAGCAGCAATGTGAGCCTAGAGTACTCCTTGGGGTCAGGGGAATATACCAGATGTGATTGCAGTAGGCCCATGCACAGGGATGTGATGTGGAGAGCGTGAAGCAAGTTTAAGCAGAAGACAGATGCTCAGCACTTTCTGAAAATCCTGCCACAGGGCTGAAATAAAGCATCGGCATTATAGGCCAGTGGAGACTGACTTTCATTTAAAAAGAAGGTAAGTGTCTTGCACATGTGGTTGTGAAAGTAAAGCTTGAAAATGTGAACTGAGCATAACTGCAGTGATGTCTACCTGAGTCTGCAGAAAGCCTGTGTGATGAGGTGGCCTATCCCTTTAAGAGATGGAGGCTGAAGCTGGCCAACCCCTTCCAATTTACCTTGCCTGACACACCTGGGATGGGGTGTGGGGTTTAATTAGTAGAACCAGTTGGGTACCAGCAGCCAATTCCTCTGTGTAGAAGAGAAGGAAGCTGTAAGGGTGGGGAAGAGGGATTGTGGTGGGGATTACTAAAGTGAGGAATGGTTGCTGGGAGTATTCCAGCAGGGAACCTCTAGGTATCAGGTGGGAACTGAGGAAGATTGTAGAGGAGTAAGTAGGCTCCAAAGGGAGCCTTGAGTTTTCAGGGAAAAGACTCCAGGCAAAGAAAGCCTGGGAGACCCCAGTGGGAAAGATGGGTTGTATGGAATTTGATAAATGTTTTGTTATCTTAATAACCCCACCCCTAAGGAGGGGTGTTTCTGAATTAGAAGAGTTTGAGTATTTTGACTGGGAAAGAGCCCTGAAAGTGGGGAAACTGAGGCAGCGTGCTGCAGTGTGACCATATGCCATGAGTGAGTACAAAAGCAGGTGACTAGCTTTTTCACAGCCTGAAACAATACCCCTGTGAACTGATCCGTTCATCTCAATGAAGGAGTCCTCCCATTACCACCTCTGCAGAAGTGTACAGTGGGAAAAGAATGCTTCAGGCCCAACCCACCCAAGCAGATATATTCTGGTTTCAGGGGTAAGTACTGACGGCCCCCTTGCAACTATCCCTACTGTTCCTGAGTAGGGATCATTTCTTTAGAAGGGAGGCTGCTCCAATGTCTGCCTGTGAAGGGATGGTACCCCCATGGTTACCATTCCAAGTCGGAGTTGTGGCAGGGGGAAGGGCCATTGTATTGGGGTTGGAGTCTGAGTGTTCCTTGAGATCCATTTTCTGGCCTTGTGCCTCATTTTTCATTGATATGGCCCTGACTGCTCACTTTGAAACCAAAAGGCAGTTATGATACAAAAAGCAGTGTTAGCTGGAATTGCTGTGACATATTTTCCCTTATGTATCTGTAAGATTCCTTGCTTAGATTGGCTGGGATGGAGTAAATGGAAATATGTATTTCCAGAAGAATAAATAAGCAAGATGGCTGGGCTTTTACATATTGAAGCTACGAAATGAGTGCAGGCTTAAAGTGCTGTCATTTTTAAAGCTCGCCATGTGTTCCTTGTGGCTGATGTCAACCTTAGATATGGGGAAGACAGAACAAGCTTTCAAAATCAGCAGCTGACTCAATGAGAGGGAGCAACTGTTTGTAGTTACTGTAAATTATCCCCTCCTCTGTCCCCAGCAATGCAAAGCTTTGAAAGAACCAGTGATGATTTAAAAAAAATAAAAAATCCCTGAACAGAAATCCCCTGTCAGATTAGAAACCAAACAGTTGCATTTTTTTCTCTGCTTTCTGCATCCTCAATGTTCTGTTCCGTTTGCAAGGCACAGGGTAAAACAAAGAACTAACTCTTGGGGGCACAAAAGGCTAAGCCCTGCAAAGAGCTTCACTCTGCTACCCCTGCATGGAAGCTATTGACTTGAGCAAGGCTTTGCAGTACCCGTCTGCATGATTTCTGCAAGGCTTTGCACAGGAGCAGGGTCCACTTACATGGAGTTCAGTGCAGGGCTTAGGCTAAACTCACCTGAAATTCTGTTGGCAACATGAAAAATGAATGGCACTGTTGTATATAGTCTCATTAAACACAGATGTAGCTATGATGGGCTTGTTATCTGGGACTAATACTCAGCATTATGTATATATATCCCAAAATGTAGAATGTTTAAAAATAACCTTTAGGAATGGAGAAGGATGCTTTTTATTAATCTAAGAAATTAAAGATCTTGAGCATAGCAATTTTAATATGAGCATTAGGAATTGGAACATCTGATATTTTACTGGATAAGTATGGAACTTCTTTTGTGTTGCTTTGCCTTTTAAACTATTTCATGTTGTTTGTGATCAGTGAGTGATGTGGCCGATACCCAGAGTTAATTTTGCCAGTGCCGTCTGACTTTGTTTGATCTTTGAAAGTGAAATGCGGCCCGTGAAAACACTGTTAGACTAGAGATAGCTGCACAGGCTCAAAATACCACATTCTGGTAGTTAGAGCCTGCTCCAAAGCCCATTAAAGTGTATGAAAAAGCATCCATTGACTTCCAGGGCCTTTGGATTGGGCTCTTCGTATGTAGGGCAGAAGAGAAAAAAGAATCTTAAAACCCTCTTTAGAGAAATGCTTTTGATGCTGGTTTTTAAGCTGATGTATCAGTGCAAAATATGATACTTAGCTCCAAATGCAGAATCAGTACCTGGTAGTGTGGATTCCTGTCCACATGTAGAGCCACACTTGACTTTGCACAGGTGTGCGGTGTATGCTAATGGACCTTGATGTAGGACCAAGGTCTTACAGAGAAGTGAGGAGAGAACTTCAAAAGGTTTGAAATTTGATTTTAGTTTGGATGCTAATCTAAAGTTTATCTGAATTTCTTGGCTGCAAAACAGAGCTGGAAATTTCACAAGAAAGGGGGTTTTGTCAAGATCTCTGGTATTTCCTGCTTCCAGAAATACAGCACAACCACTATTTCTTAGTGGGTGAAAAAAAATCATGCGTCCAATGTCTGACTGCTAATATGCATTTCTTTTGTATGATCATTTGATTGGGTAAAGCCAGGTGTACTGTAGAAGAGCTAGCCATACACAGCGTTGTGGAGTTCCACCCAGAACTAACCTGTCACTGAGACCCAGCTGGGCAAGGCTGCAAGACCAGTTTTGGCAGAGAGAATGGATGGTCCAGTGTTTAGAGTACTGGTTTAGGATTTAGAGGGACTATTTCTCTGCTCTGCCACAGATTTCTTGTGTGACCTTGGGCAAGTCACTTGACCTGTCTCTGCCTCCAAGCTCATGCAGAATGCAGAGGGTGAACTGCAGCTGAGTATGCAATGTGGCCAGCCACTGAACATAGTTTATTTGAGCATTAGAGTGACCACCCGTTCACAAGAAGGAAAAAGAATAGCTATATGAAAAATACAGTGTTATATCCTTGGGGCAGCCGGTGTAGGAAGCAATCACTTGAGGCCAGAGAGCAGACAGCTAACCAAAACCTCCATTTTATTTACAGAGACAGAGAGCTCACTCAGCCGGTTGAAACCGGCTGAGCTATCCCTTAATAGTCTAACTCAGTTGCCATAGTAACAAAACCCATGACAACCAAATACACAACATACAGGACCTAGCTAAATTGTAAGGAGCAGCAGCTCCAACTTTCACGGTAGAAAAGCACTATGAAGCTAAATCATGCAAGGTCATAGACAAACCCTTTAACATTTGTTTGCTATATCTTGTCTCAGTATTTTAAAATACTTTTCAGTTTAACCCTCAAATTGTCATTCATTCTCTAGTATAATGTTGGCTTCTCTCAATGCAAAATATGCATTATAACAAACAGTGCCCCACTTTTAGCCCACTGAAATTAATGGGAGCTTTGCCATCGACTTCAATGAGAGCAGAACCCAGTTCCTGATCTTGCAGCTGTAGAAATGCATCATCAAAACCTTTAATGAATTGTGGGTGCTGACGTAAGCCACTGAGCAGTGTGTGTTGTGCCCAATCCACAGAGGATGTGAGTCTGTTACCACTCACCACTTTAGAGCTTGGCTCTTTAACTCAAGCTGTAAGAAACTGATGTTTTTAGCTTTGGAGGCCCCAGTTCAATTTCTGCTGTTAGCCAAAATGGCAGCTGTCATATGAGTGGGGGCCCAACCAGGGTTCAAACTGCTACAGATCTCAGATGCTCAGACTAAGCTTTTTTTCTCCAGGGAAGAAGCCCACTGGTTTGTTGGTGTTAGTGAATGTGAGTCTGCTATAGCCCACAGATACATAGCTTGACTCGTAGCTTAAGCCCTCCAGACTCTCATTTTCAGCTCTGGAGTTCCCCCACTTCATTCCCCAGTGTGTCAGCCAGAATAGCAGCGATCACAACAACTACTTGAGCATCTAGCCCAACTAAATAAAGAACAAGCACTCTGTGAATGGAAAGTCTTCCCTTATCATCCTTGCCAAAAAAGAGAACCAGAAAATATAAAATTAGAAAGAAAAAAAACCTTTGCCTGCTTGGGTGTTTTGTTTTTACTTTCTTACAATAGAAATATGGAGAAAAGATCTTCCCTGCTTTATTTGAAGAAATTGCTGGAAGCCTAAAGAACTGGAGGAAGAAATTTCAGGCCCAAACCTGAGCTCCAGCTTTCATGCTATTGCAATATCTTTTTGTTTTCATTTTGTTCTTCCAAGGAGTACTCTAGAAAATATGTCTGATGTTCCTTGTTGTTAAAACAAGAACCAATTAAATAACTTTCTTGGAAATGGACAGGATTTGAACCCTGCCTGTGGATGCATTAAACTGGGAAATTGTGGTGGTGATAGTCCTAACAACAAAAAGCCCCTTATCAGAAACGTCTTCCCTGGTGAATTCCTGCTGCCCCATTGCAGAGTTACCCTGTTGTAGAAACATTTTCCCAGGATGCCTTTTTGTGGCTAGCTCTTTAAATATGGCAGAACCATGAAGCTGTTAGCTTTAAAGTGGTAATTTTGCAATCAATAACAACTCGCTATACCTTGCACTGACCAAGGTAGGGGAAAGAAAGGTTATGTTTTCATCCAGTTTTCCTTTTCATATTTCTAAGGAGATGGTTGCTGTGAGAAAGTACTCTCTCTGTTGTCCTTTGCAGACTATAGTTCATGTTTAAAGCACTTGTGATTTGCAATAGGCAAGCCCTTCATCTGGTTCATGGTACAAAAACAAAACAGATATGTGTATCTACAACAAAAACATGCATTTGTGTGATTATATTCTCTTTGAGATGAATATTGCTTAAAAATATATACTCTTTATCTTGTTGGCTGCTGCTTATTAGCATTGCATTATTCTTACTGAATAATAGAAATCTATTGAAGCTGGCCTTTACCTGGGGCCCACCTAGTCAAATATTAATGAAATAAGCTAGTCAACAAGAAATGTTTTATTATTCACCCAGTTCTATTTCACAATGTCAATTGGGGTTTCTAATGTCTTTCCAGAAGAGGCTAAATGGCTGAGCACTCTTGTCATCAAGCTTTCTATATTATACGAAAATGTGCATTAGGATGTTTTGTGAACTGGGTATCTCAATATTTGGGTGTTCAATTTGAGACACCATAATGGTGCCTGATCTTCAGGTGGTAGGTGCCTAGCACTTCTGAAAAATGAACACCTGAAATGGACTGTCCAAAATCACTAATTGTTTTGGAAAACTCAGGCCTGTGTTTGACGCTAGATAGAAGCATATTTTGGCTCTTTTTTTACTGAGGGAAATCTGGATAATTTCTGACGTGTTATATTGGTATCAGCAGCAGAGTAAGAAGACAATTGAAAACTTTTAACCTTGCGAGTTTAGTTAATTCTCATGTTTTCAATAGAAATATTTTTATACACTGCTTATTTGATTTGAATATACAAGAAGCATCGTTTAACAGACTATGGAACTGTGTATAACTATAAATATATAGGTGAAGTATACGACAGAGAATGCAAATTCTTCACTGTATCTAAGGCTGGTTCTCTTGGATATCCCCCCAGAAGATGGCTTCACTTTCTGTCTTAGATGGGTGTATGTATTATTTTTAAATAAACTACTCCAGCTTTCCTCAACAGGGTGCAAAACACCCTGGTGGAGAGGATGTAAGCCTGGCCCTTCCCTTCCCTCTCCCACACACAGGTCAGCAGAGCAAGGAAGCATGCTACACCATTTAAAAAGCTGATGCAGTCGGGGTGTTATCACTCCATGGCCATGAGTTCTGGGAGGGCACGATGCATCCCCGAGCTACCCCTAAGGGAGAATTGTATTTACATACCAAGGCAGTATGGAAAGCCCACTCTTGTCCTTGTATACAGCTCAAGTGATATTGTTTATGGGTCCAATTAGTCTAGAAAGTAGAGAAGACACAACATTATTATAAAAATAATCATTTAATAGGAACACTGACTTCATTTACCTTCCAGCAGGGTCAGCAAAGGACAATGGAGCTTTGAGTGACCTAAGATGGCTTATCCATTAAGTATCTGACTTTTATATTCATGGGGGAACTTGTTTTCCTCTATGCACTACAAATAACCACTCTCCTATGGCATTAAATAATGAAATTCAAATGTACAGAGTTAATCACTGGAAAAGTGCTTCATCTGAAAACTCCATGGAGTATTGTGTTTGAGAACACAAGTGTCCTTGTACAGTATGCATTTCCTCTTTGGCTAGTGGGTTTGCTCATGCAGAGATTTAGGGCAGTATTAAATTACTGCCTGAAGCCATGCCTGACTATCTCTCTCGTTAATTACCTTCCATGGC
Organism: Mauremys reevesii; assembly: GCF_016161935.1. Lineage (NCBI taxonomy): Eukaryota > Metazoa > Chordata > Testudines > Geoemydidae > Mauremys > Mauremys reevesii. Next base: position 37,343,099 of record NC_052625.1, read on the forward strand.
TTTGGGACAGATTAACTGATAAATATATGAATCCCTAGTGTGGTAACCCTGACTATGTAGCTAGAATAAACTGATAGGCCTGTAAACTCATCAGAGTTTGTGAAAGAAACTCTTTTCTTCTCCTGCTCCTCTTGGTTGGTAGATTAAATAGGAATGTGTTTGCTATCTGAGTAGCCTGCATATCCAATCACCTTGCATGAACTATAATGTCATTATTCTGGCAACTAAGAATTGTACAGTAGTGTTACAATTTTCAGGCCAAAAGCAAAAGATTTCTATAGATGGTCAGAAAGAACAACAGAAAAAATATCCAACTCTTCTTTCTTATGTTGATATTAAAGATCGGCTAGAATCAAAAATGCCTCTTCTCTGTGTAAACTGATGTACGCTTGGTGGCATGCTCTGAGACATCCAATAGCCATTTTACTATTTCTTCCTCAGAAATGCATCTTGGCAATTGGTAGTGCTGGAACTGTCATTCCAGAATTATCTAAATACCTCTTTCTAGATACAGGAGTCACTCTGCTTGCTTCCCCCAGCTGACCCACTCTGGATCAAAACCCTAGTCTCTGCTGAGACAGCCAACAAGTGTGTCAATCGGCCCCCTTGTACACGGCTGAACTCCTTGTTGTGAATTATTTGACAAATTGAGTCTGCTTTTGTTTAGACCGTTTCGTTTATCCCAAGTCTTTCACTTTTACCAACTAGTTTCTTATTTTACGCTATTCAATGAGCAGTTCATGGGAAACGCTTTCAGCTTCTGGGTTATTCACTTCAGTTGTGTCACAACTGTTTATCAGTTATTCTTGGCATGTGATTACCTAGTTATATGATGATGTTTCCTTGTAGGGATGATAGAAACTTCTCTGCATGTTCATAGATCAGAGTTTTCAAGATGACAGCTCATGGTTTCTCCCCGCCCCCCATGGTAGTTTAATATTCACTCACATTCACCCATAATGAAGTCACATTGATTCACAAGAATATTGCGGGGGGGAGGGGGTTGGTTTTTTTTTTTTTTACAAACATTGCACCAAGAAAAAGAGGTCACTTGCATAAAAAGTTAATACAACTGAACCAAACCTAGGTTTTTGGACAAATATTTTTGATTATTCCCTTCTCTTGCCAATTATGATACCTTTTTTGGGGCCATATGATAATCTGTTAATTGAGAAGCAATCTGAGACCAGCAAATATTTCACAAATGCCATCAAACCAGATCAGGTGGTAACTACTTTCAGTCGCTACTTCCAGTCACTGAGCTGGGTTAGACATGAACTGGTTACCTAGATTTAAAAAACTTGGTATCCTGTTACCAATCCCTTGAGTCATCCATTTGCAGATAACCAGATTTCTATAGTTCTAGTATCTTTGCTATCAGACTTGCTTTCAAAGGCGGATTATCTTCTTTACAATTTCTATAGGCATATGTGACTATGAGCAGGGATGAGAGAACTGACTTGGAATGTCATGACAGTGTGAAATATGGTTCTGAAGGCTTCCAAGCCATTGCTGCATCCCTTTTAAAAACGTCCATTAGTTCAGAGATCTTCAGTTATGAAAATGAAATCAAACTCTGTGAGAGGCCTGCTTATCATGGTTTCAACTTTTGGAGGTTTTGACACGTATGGAATTTCCTTCAGTTGAAAACACACATTTTTTGAGAATTACATGAGCGTGTAAGAAAGAATGTGTATGTCCAGAAAATATAAGAACACTGCTAGTCTACAGCTCTTCATGGTGGTTGGAGTTTGGCTTTGGAATGCGATTACACTGACCTGGTTGTATCCTGGACATGCATAGCACCATCTATTCTCCTGAGTCTGCTTACTCCAATTCCTAAGCACCTGTGTGATTTATGTCTATGTAAGTATTCTGCTCTCCATGACAGTAATTTTTCTTCAGTCTGTTCAGCTTTAACAGGAACATGTTTGTTAAATGGTGTTTGGAGAGATGGTGGTGATGAAATATTTTTCCCCTCTGATGTTAGGATCATTACTGGTCTTTCTAGGTATAAAGCTGATATTGTTAGATTGTATAGTTTAAACAGTACAAATATGAGGAAAAAAGTTACTGTGCTTGTCTTTATAATCTTGAGTACTTTTTCCCATCACTATTCTAAGAATTATGAGATACAAATAAAGACTCACTTAGAATAATGAAGGGTAGGTTTACTTCACCTGGCAGTTCTTTAAAATTAGATTAATTCCAGTCCTTGTAGTCAGATACTCTTTCAGAATCAAGAAGCCATGGCCATGTAAACACTAAAGTAATTATGCCTCCTCTTCTTTTTTCCTTCTAATGTTCGTTCTTACAGAAAAGAGTCAACTTGAGTTTCAGAGTGTCTGCCAAAGGCTTTTGGCATTCCCCGGGGAATTGAATTTTACATTCTTTGGCAAATAATGTCTGTCTCCAGAAAAGCAAGAGGGAAAAACACCATTCCTCTTTTTCATCTAATACCAATGTTTGAACTTAATGCAGCTCTGCTTTTATTTTCAAGCTTGAAGAACATCTTGCATTGACGCTGATGCACACCCTTTTAAGCTTCATTTGTTATAGTTGAGAAGTTGTCAAAGTGTAAACAGCATTTAAAAAAATAAAGGGGGGGGGCTATTAGTCTTCCAAAAACATTGTGACGGTTTTCACAGGTTTATGTTAATGACAGTAAGCAGCAGATAGTTTTATTTCAGTGCCTTTTTAATTTTCTCAAATACCTGTATTTAATTTATGTTAAAAATACAGAAAGAGAGCTAAACTAAATAAATCAATAGCATCATAATGAATTCTTTCAAGGATAATAAAGAAAATATATGTTGTTGTGGCTTTTTATATATTAGGGGTCTGGATATGTGGCCCAGATCTCCAAAGATAACTAGTCACAGTAGGTGCCTCAGTTTTGGAGTGCCCAGCTTGTAACATCTTCTAGGGGCCTGATTTTTCAGAAAGTGCTGAGTGAGTGCTGCTGCAACCTGGCATAGTATAGAGAAGCCTCAGGGCTATACCTGTGGCCGTATCTGCCAGTCAGATGGCTGAAATGTAGCATACTGTGACCAGAACTTCACCTCTCTAGGATCACTCTAGTCATGGCCTCTACTATATTATATATAGGTTCTTACACTGTGCTCATTATTGTATCTGAGTGCCTTGTGGTAGTGCAATAAACAACATGACTAAAATCTATCATGGTTGTTCTCTCATCTTCTCCTCATGGGGAGAAGTGTGTGCAGCAGAGTGTCTTGTTGCTACATGTTCATATTGGAGAAGTAAAGGTAAAAGAAATGAGCCTTGCACTTGGAGCAGACGGTGGTAATGGCCTTTAGTTCCTGTCGGAGTACATTTCACAGTCATAGCTTTTTTGAGATCCAGCCTATCTCTTGGGGACCATGGAGAAGGTGGTGTAAGTAGTGCTGATACCCATGCAAACCCAGTTAGGAACTCCCAGCACTACAGTAATATTAACCAGGAGAGCTCAAGTGGAGGGGCTTATTGTTGGTGCAGGAACAAAGAAACAAAGTGTATTTAGCACAGAATCTGCCCTTACTCTATTTAGCTAATGTTTGTTATGCACAATCCCTCTGAGAAGACTTCTGGCCTCAGACCTTCTAGTGGGCCCAAGAAACCATACTTGCACTTCATTTTTCACACTATAGATTTTGTCTGCTAGTTCATACAAAGCATGATGAGCAAGATAATACACCCAAGCCTTGCACTGAATTAGAATCTATTTTAAATGTCTGAAATACAGAGGGTGAAGGTTACTTAAATGTGCTGCTGCATCAGAGGCACACTGAAATGTGGGATTTTTGTGTGTGTTTTGGGGGTGGGAAGGTTGCTTTTTACATTCTAAACAACAGCGTTATATCTTAGCTCAGAGGTTCTCAAACTGTGGTCCATGGACCACCAGTGGTCCACGAGCTCCATTCAGGTGGTCCCTCTAAGTTCCCTCTAAGGTGCGTGCTTGGGTGGCTGCACACAAGAGAATGAAGGGCCACCCACCTAATTAGTGGAGCCACGTAAGCATGGCTCCACTAATTAGCTGCCTGGACCCTAGAGAAGACGCACGTGAGGTGGTGGAATAGGGGGTAGATGGGAGGGGGCAGTTGGATGAGAAGATTGGGGTGGAGGGAATTTGGGATGTGCAGGGCTGAGGCGTCCAGAGAAAGAGGTGATTTTCCCCAGTTTCAGGGCTGCGGCTGCCAGGGAGATACTCCCCCTCCCCCCAGCCCCAGCTTGAGGGCTGCGGCAGCGGGGGAGAGAGGGCACATCCATCGCATTAGAAAGGTAAGACTACTGATATTAAAATATTAGTTGTGCTTTTATTTGTAGGACAAAAAATGTTTGTTTAAGGGTTTTTTTTAATATATAGTGCTTTTATCCAAAGCACTTTACAATAGTTAGCTAACAGTACAAACAACATTTGGAAAGATCATTAAATGGTCTGCCCTCAGCAATTTTCAAGTGGTCCATGGGGAAAAAAAGTTTGAGAACCACTGTCTTAGCTGATAGTCTGATCCTGTTTTGCAATTCAAGGGTGTCATAAATAATACAGTACTATGGTTTTTGTGTGTGCTACAAACCAATATGGGGATGGATTAGAAAATGCAACTTTTATGAGTCATCCTTTAATATTATCTTGATTTAGGACAGACTGATGGTCAGGGGCCAGGAATCACTAATAGTTTGTTCCATGGGAAATCTATGGAAGTATAACAGATGTCAAAACCTCAGAAACTGTGAAAATTGAAGGGGTCATAAAACAGTTAACACTTCTGACTTCTACACTTGATCAAAATTGAGTAACTAACTCAATTAACTTCTCCCTCCCCAAAATATATTAGATGCTCCAGAATCTACTTTGAAAATATGGAGAGTCAATATAGCAGGTGTGGGATTACTCTGAATATGAAGAGAAATAAAGAGATGTAACTTTCTAGCTTGTACCTTGGGCTGTGATCTGTTCGGGTTCTACAAGCCCAGTGTCGTTGGACATGTGTTTTCTTCTATTCAAGAACTGACCTATACAGTGATGCAGGAAGCAAGCAATCATAGTGATTCAGTACATTTCATTCTTTCTCTGACTCTGCACTGACTTCATTCCACAGTACGGGGTACTATGTAGTTGGAGTTTCTTCTTTCAGATCAGAGCTAAAACGAAGGTCCTGACTGTCACAATTCAGGGCAACTGCCCCTGTATTTCCCCCTCTTTGATCTGTCAAGGACACCCACTCTAGGCTCCCAGCTCTTCAGCTGTCACCTCTCTTGGGCAGCGACATGAGTCCGTCTCCCTCCGCCTGACTGGGGTTTTTCTGGGCTGTACACTTCTCTGCCTACCCTGTGATGTCTCCAGCAAGCCAGTCTAAACAGGCCAGCATCTGTGCTCTGCTTTCTCTTCAAAGGCTATGAACTGTTATAGTTACCACCAGTTATAACTTATCCCACTGTACCTCTTTATAAGCAAGCATATTTATTCTTAGGGTGAAAGCATTACAGAGAACACCCATGTTAATAAACTTTCCAGAGATCACCCCCAAGTCCAGTAAGGTCTCTGGACAAAGTCCATCCTTCAAACCCCACAAAGGGTTTCTTTGTGGTTATGAGTTCCCCCCAAAAAACTGCGTGGCATGTTGGTCCCAAAAGTCCATTCTTGCCTGGCACATCATTCACTATAGTCCCAGAACATTTTTCAGGGTTAGCCCTAGGGGTCCCCCCCCCCACACGTTTCTAATTAGGATAATTTGTGTTCAGTTCCTCCCTCAGTCTTAATTAGATAGAACAAGTAGAAGAAAATCATATCTTAATATGTAATAGTTTAACTGCTATGTTCTATCACAGACATGGCTCTATTCTAGGGGTCAGTGAGTTGACTGCTATTGTTAGCCCTAGCCAGGCCTAAAGTCCTAGGGAGTAGAGAGCTAAATGTCGACATCTGTTGGTGAATGGCCCAGAACTGTTTGAGATGGTGAACAAGAGGAAATGATTGAATTGCTTCTGTTATGTGACAGTTGGCATAGTTTGGTCAAAATTCAGTTAAGTTTCAAAGCTGAGAGTATCTCTTATCCCTTTTGGTAAATGAAAGGACAAGAGAACTGCACCAAATTGACAGTGGTGAGGAAGCACCCTGACTGAGGCCCTATTCAGGTACTGTTGGGTAAGGGAGCCTGGACATGGACAGAGGGAGGGAAAGGGCTTCTACCTTTTCTTGGGAGTGCCTCTCTGAGAGTAAGAACTCTCTCTACCACTGATTTTTCTCCCACAACGATGCAGCTTCAGCCTTGAAGCCATCCACTGTCCTGCAGACAGAGCTGAGCTGAGGCAGTGGACAGCACTGACGTGGTTTGAGCTGAAGCCTCGGAGCAGAAGAATGCCAGTGTGGGCCTCCCTACCCAACAATTAAAGCTCAAATCAGTGGGCCAGGTGGTGGAGCAGCCCCAATTTCAGTTTTCTGAGGAGCTAGAGCTAGACCTATGAGAAATCTTGGACTCCCCCAGCCCTGGGCAGCAAAATGCGAGAGATGAGCAGGGGAGGAAGTGGCTAGACTGCACCAGCCACTCGCAATGGCCGGAGGAGACCTGAGGTTGGGACTATTGTTAAGAGTAGCAGAGGGGTCGAAGTCTAACCTAATATATACTGTTAGGGTACGTCTATACTTACCGTCCGGGTCGGCGGCTAGCGTTCGACTTCTCGGAGTTTGATAAATCGCGTCTAATCTAGACGCGATATATCGAACTCCGAACGCGCTCCCGTCGACTCCGGAACTCCACCACTGCGAATGGCGGTGGCAGAGTCGATGGGGGAGCCGCGGACTTCGATCCCACGGCGTCTGGACGGGTGAGTACTTTGAACTAAGGTAGTTCGAGTTCAGCTATGCTATTCGCGTAGCTGAACTTGCGTACCTTAGTTCGACCCCTCCCCCCCTTAGTGTAGACCAGGCCTTAGATAATTAACAGCTGGCTTTCCAAAGTTTATTTTGTTGTCCTGCCTAATAAAGTTCTCTGTTTTTTAAACCCCTGGACTCAGTGCTTGCAAGTGGGGAGAAGGGTTTCAGGAGGATACACATACAGTCTCCCAGGTTTCTGGGGAGGTGGGGACTTGACCTGGTGTTTAAGTTTTCAGAAGGAACCACTAAAAAACTAAACCCCGTCCCTCTTTGCTCCTGACTAACACCTAGCAAAACAGTTACACTGTGTAAGTAACACATTCCTTTGTAATCTCTCTGAATAAAAGGCACTACATGAATGTAAGAGGATGTTATCCCTAATGTTGTGACCAGTTTTGCATGTAGCTGGAACAAAGCAAATCATCACTGTTAAGGAGAAGTCTATTTACTGTTTTGACCACAGCATTCTTGTGATCAGAAAAGCGGGGCCATTACAGTTATTGACATGCTGCCAATGTGCTTAGGCTGGTACTTTTGGTGCAAGGAAAATAGGTGCCCAACTCTCTTAGGCTCCTTTGAAAAGCCTGGCCTTTGTGCTTTATTCTGAGCATCCTAGCTGTATCCTTGTTTTACTTTGAGACCCATTTCAACAGCTTCACCCCTTCCCTACCCCAGTGCACATATATATAAAACAAACAGTGGTTACTGAATGGAAATAACCTATCCTGCTCAATACATGCTGGAATAATCTTCCATTTCTTACTACTACCCACTTCTTAACTGCTGTAGCTACTAGGATAATGATCACTGCTTTTTTTGGTTGTTTAATCAGTAATGTCTGGCCTTCAGTAATTCAGGGAACAGGTTGTTTTTATCAGTTTCCATCACGGGTAAAATTTACCTTGCTGTGCGAATCAGCCCAAGGTCCATTCACTCCTTAAATCCTACTGGGAGGGTTTGAAAGTGAGATTTAAGTGGTGCAGGGGGTTGGTACTAGACCTCTGTACAGGAGTCCGTTTCAGTCTATAGCTGTGCAGTTAAACTAGAGTTCTGGGGAAATCACCACTTTATCCTTCTATTATCCAAAGGCTGGGGGGAAACTAAGAAAAGTTATTTTGGAGCCAAATGAGATTGGCATAAACATTATAATCAATCCTGTGCTGTCTTAGAGTCCACATGATTCCCGTGACTTTATTGAGATTGAATTAGGGCAGGATATAGCCCTCTTTTGTGAACTAGTCTCCAGTTGCAAGAGGCCTACAAAATGGTTTGAGCTGAGCCAGGACTTGGGTTCCTTCAATGATTCTCTCCTCACACTGCTGAAGTTATCGTGGACCCATCACCCTGGATGGAGATACCTCCTGAACGGAAAGTCCTACTGGCAACTGAATGTCCTTACGGTCAAAAAGTAGGAATTTCAAACAGATGCTGCACACTCTTTAATCTGGTACAAAAGAAATGCAGGGAGCCGTCTGTAATGGCAATACTGGGCGGAAAAGAGGCAGAGTGGTATGAGAGAGTAAAAGCCATGGGTGGTATGGGAGGTAGGGAAGGAAAATAAAATAGGAAACTAACTCTGCATAACATGTAATTATGTAACCAAAAGCAGAGTTTGCATTTCAAAAGATTGGCCAGGGCTCTAAACATATGTGCATACACCATTTACAATGGACATGATTCTGATCTCTCACCAGTCACAAGCAGGAGTAACTCCACTGAATTCAACGAAGTTCTGCTGTTGGAAGTCTTGGGTAAGATCAGAGCCCGGCTCACAGAGGGTGTAAACTTTGTGATTTCCCCAGTTTAAGTTTAAATTCTCACATTTGCAAATGTAAATGGAAAAGCAAAGCAAATAGCTTACTACAGATGCTTTCTAGCTTCCAGTGTATTTACAAATGTGTTTAGATTACTTTTACAAGGCATGCAGTGTGCTCATGTTTACCCCATTGCCCAGATGCATATTTTTCATGTAAAACAAAAGGTTACTGCAAGCACTAAACCACATTAAAGGCATGTGTTGGTCTATTGTTTTAATACATTAACTCTCTTCAACCTCCCACTTGCTGAAAGGGGTGTAATTTGATGTGTGGGCTGGGTAATTGGAAAAATCACGTTTATCAAGTTGTAATAGCTGCATTTCTGAAAATAGGATCAAGTCCTGTGTTTACAGTTACCAGGGGAACTTAATATTATTTTTTAAACTGAAGTTTATGGGTAAAGCTTTTAGAAGCACCTAAATCACTTAAACACTTCTAAAAATGTCACCTTATGTGCTTCCTCCCACTAAATTAGTAACAGGTTTGTACATACACAGCCCTAGGCATTCAGTCATACTACTTCTGTGGTTAACACAATGCTAAGGATTCCACGATTAAACAGTCCAGGGTTTTCTAAAGTGACTCAGTGCTCAACTAGAGTACACTCCTGAGATCTCATCTTCCTCCCCCGCAACCCCCCATTATTCTGAATGCTCATCCTCCACAACTCAGGCTGCCTTAAAAGTGCCTCAAGTTGGGCACCCAACACTAGTAGTAATTCTTGAACATCTTGGCCAGGAACAAGATCTGCCTTTAGTGTTTGAAAGGCTCCCACATAACAATCTATTGCACCTGCTGCAATATCCATCCTTGTATTCATTCCTCCTTAATAGATGGAACATACAAGAAGTTGGGGTTTTTTTGTTTTTTAAAATGTAACTTTATGACTGTTAATAATGCAGCTCTTGCTTAGGCCACTGCATTAGAATCCAGGAGTCAGAAACATAGAAATGTTGAGAACAGAGATGCAGAGGATTTTAGCACTTTTTGTTATAACCTTTTATACTCAAGGAAAATTTACTCAGTTCACTGAACCTCATGCTTTCAAAGCCACTTTCTGTAAGTAACCTTCATTATGATAAGTGGAGATGAAACAAAGTTTCAAAATCTGGATCGAACATCATGTATTTGACTTGACCCAAGCACCAAAACGTGACCCTGTCTATTTTTCTGCTTCCAGGGGTTAGTTATAGTAAAATGTAAGCCCTTTTGGAAGCCACTGCATACTTCTTAGCATAAAATGGTTGGTCTAGTGGATCAGGTGCTGGACAGTGTCACTCTAAAAAAAAATGATTTGCCCTTAATCTACCCCAGGCCTCAGTTCCCCATTTGAAAGATGAGGACAATACTTTTCTACTTCCTGGGGGTGTTCTGAGGCTAAAAACTATTAAAATGGGGAAGTGCTTGGGTACCATAGCCATAAGAGATTTGTGTATACTCAGCTAGATTTCACCCTTGCTCTTACACTTCTGTAGACTCTACGCAAAACTTCTTGAAAATATTCTGCAATTAATTTAAGGAGAAAATGAACAAGTGGCTGAGACTTAGTATGAGATGATGACTGATGATGAAATTTGCTCACCGTAACTAAAAGCAGTGTGCCGCATAGCAGCTATTCAACTGCATCAGGAAACTTAAGGTAACAATTTTCTCCTATGTCACTGTGACTCCTTGCTCAGGCACAAGGGTCTCTACTAGAGTGAGGCTAGTTTTGGCATCCCCTCTTTCCCAATCTTCTCCCCGCCTCTCCACCCCTGAATCTGGGCACACCATGCCTCTGGCCTAGAGTGTGGAAAAGCAATATATCTAACGTAGCATGCAGGACAATTTCATTTCAGGAAGGTGGAAAGTTATGTTAGGGTATTGAAAGCCCGACCATTGTTTCTGGATAGTAGGCTGATCAGGTTAGCCAGGGATATATGGTTAATATTTTTGTCTTGGCCAAGCTGTACTTAAGTAAAACTTGTTTATTAAAACCTCCACTAAAAAGCAGGTGTTGTAGACATCCCATTAGTAACCTTTGACTTACCTTCCCCTTCTGAAACTTTTCATCCCAAAGGACTAACATTTCAAAGCTCTTTATTTCCCCCTCCACGTTTGCATATTGTAAACATTTTTCATCTCTGCCCTGGTGGAACAGAGCCAAAAATCTGCACAATGGGGGAACTAGATGTTAATGAGCAGAGATTGTGGGAAAATGTGTACCAGGCTGCCCTGCCTGACCTGCATGATAATGCTACATTTAACACATTCTTTTCCATTGGAGTAGTGGCCTTGAAATGATAGCAAACACCACATAGTGTGAAGTTTATGTTTTAGAGAAAACTGCTTTCCTAGAAAAGTAGAAACAATAAATTTATTGTCTACAGTTGGCAGACAAACAGCTGCCCCTGGAAATATTTATAGGCAAATGGTGCTGTGAATTTATACATTCAATTTTCACTGAAATTACATTATGTGCAAATTTTATATAAAACACACACATCTTACATATAGACACATTAAAATAAATACAATCACTGTTTAAGATAGTTGGGGGGGCTGACACAAAAAAAAACTTGTCAAGGCTGGTAAAACAGTAAGGGGGGAAATATTGGAATATTTTGGCAGTTTCTAAACAGGACTTTGCTTTGAATGTGCTCATACCCCCTTCTAACATTCATTTGTCAGGGAATTTTTGTTAGTATGAATGTTCCTGGAAAATGAATTTTGATCCTATGAGCCAAGATTTACTTAATTACAAAACAATTTATTTCATTACCATATGGAAATCATTAGGGGCAGAAGCACTGAGGGAACATAAACAATACCATGTGACTTAGACAACCAATTGAACAGCTTGAATCTATCAAATAGTGAACATATTAAATACTAAAAGGAATGTTTACAATCAGCAGTTTGTACACAATGAATAAGGTGAAATTTGTTCGCATAAACAATGAGTTATACCAAAGAAATCCATAACAAATCCTGATTGTAGACAACTTGTGAGCAGAAAAAAGGGCTAAATTCACTGGACAAGCTTTTTTTTTTTTCACCAAATTTACTAACCAGCTATTCTAGACATTAAAAAGAATCTGTATATGTCCAACTATATTCTTTATTTTAAGGATGCCCTTTAGCATGTGGAAAACTGTACATAAACTTGAACTACTTGCAAATGACATTCTAAATCCCACATTGGAAAACATCTCCTCCTTCATTGGGGATAGCTAAACAACTTATGCATGGGAAAATAGCTTTATATCTCTTTTCTTAATATAAAGAAATCAACCCTGTTTCAACCACTGAGTGGAAATGGGCCCTGAGCCATATTCTGCAAAGGATCCAGTGTGTTCTTCAATAGAACATCTGTTAGATATGGATGGCATTCCTTAGAATAGGCTTTCTGATTAAAGAAATGCTGAAGCCTTGATTCAAAAAGTACTTGTGCCCGAAGACAACTGCTCACTCTGTGCCAATGCTGTTATGTACTGTATCTTTCTAGGGATGGCTTCAATCCTAACTGATACCCAAAATACAGAGAATGTTATCAGCATGCTTTGGAGGTGAACATGCCAATCTGTATGTAGTAACAAACAAATAACAAAATACTAAGGAATAAACTCTCCTTTCAGATGTCTGAAAAATGTTGCTTGGCAGCAGTCTCCCTGCCAAACATTTGACCGGTTTCCTCCACCCTTCAAAAGCTACTTCATAGGTATTCCACAAGTGATCTCAATATGCCATCAGTTGTCTGTGGGCCCAGCCCTCAAATCGCCAATGAACAGCTAAAAAGGGTGGAAGTTGCACTGTGCATCATGGATAAATATGAAGCCTACATGAAATAAAGGCGCTGTTACGGGCATATGCTTGTGCTTGCACTGTACTAAAGCCAGCAATGCACTGCAGTAACACACACCACTACTCTACCATGCAAAAAGTGGACACGGTGTGGAAGAAAAGAGTCATGGCTAAAGGGTTGTATGTTGTCCTTACAAGAATGTGTTGCTTGCCTGGGCTAGGGTAGTACACATTTTAGAGCAGAACCTGAATAGAGTGGGGTGGTTGGGGTGGGGGTGTCTGTGCTGTAACTGGTTGGGTGAGTACATGGGGAGAGGAGTTTTATACTGTAAGTTGTAAGAGACTTGGGGGGCTTATGGTGTGTTCTGTAGACTTTTGCCGGTTAGCATGGGTACTTGGAATTCCTGTTGCTCTGTTTCCCATTCCTACGTCCCTGCTGTCCAGTGCAACGTGTGCTGTGCTACAAATCTCTCCCTTCATTGACTGATGCACTTCTTCTGGGTATCAATTTGAGCCTAGTCTGTGGGACCTTTTATGACAAGTACTAGCTCACTGCTTTGATAAGGACAAGCTGCACATCCAATTCTTGCTGAGCACTGGTTTGTCTGTCCACCTCTGGGCTCATCAGGCATGGCTGTGTGCTGCCTTCTCAGGGTCTTTTTGTGCATTTCTTTTTTCATCACATGACTTGAACTCAGATGACCCAGGCCTAAGTTTACTTGAGTGCTGTGTAAGAGAAGGGGACAGCTCCACTGTGCTTTGTTCCTTTCTTTTTTTTTCTTTAGGGACTGGAGAGGATGGAGCACAGGGTCAGTAGCAGCAGGAGGAAGAGGCAAGGAACACGTTGCATCCTTTCCTGGTTCCTACTGGGTCCTAGCAACCAGGGGGTTCTGAGCTATTACTTTTTAGCAAGCACAGTACCATCACTAGATCTGAAGATCATACCCTATGGGTTGAGAGATACTTACCTAACCCATCTTCCTGCCAGTGCTGGATTCTTCCGTACAGTGTACATTCTAATGCTTTGTCCAGTCTTGTTTGAGCTGTCCCAAACAAGTCCTCCACCCTGTACCTAACCAGACTATTATACAGTCTAATAGATAAGGAATATCTCCCTGTATTCAGCCCAAAAGTTTTATCTTTCTTAATTTAATCTCAGCATTTCTTGTAGCACCAGCCCACCCTCCCTGTATCATTGGTGTCTTCATCCTTCATATACTATGTATGTAGTTAGTTATCACTTTCCCTCCCTTAGGTATCCATTTAGCTTTGCATTTTTAGGTCTGTTAATCTTTCTTTCTTCTTAAGTCAGTTGCTTCAGTCTCACTGGCTGAATTCTGACACAGTTTAGGCAAATATAATGCAAAATTCCACCACATGACTCTGCTCATGGACCTTAGTTCTCACCCGCATCACTGTCTGCTATTCAGAGCCTAGCTTTCTCCTGAGCAAAGACTGTCAATCAAGTCAAATTGTGTAGGGACTCTCAGTTGATTCTGCAGCATGCCTTGATATTCTGCGATGTGGACAGGATTCATCCCATTAGGCTTTTACTATAAGTGGAGCAGGATGGATTTGAGTATGTTCCTATCATCTGCATTCCAGCCTCCCTACTCCTAGCCAAGAGTCAGGATGGAAACTTAAGCTCATAATGTTATATTAAGAGTAGAATGTATTTCAAACTTTCCTTTCCTATGCTCCTCTCTAAGTCAGACCCTCATTCAATGTACATGCCCAGAGGCAGAAACCTAGGTACCCTAGGGAACTCTTACTGCAGAATCTTAAGCACCTAGACTCACCTGGTGCCTACACTATTCAGTGGGAGTTTTGTGCATCACGGTGGTCCCGAAACTGGGACTTAGATGCCCAACTCCTTTTGTTCATCCAGGCCAAACGGACTAAACAACTTGTCCAGTGTCACACAGAACAAGAAATTGAACTTCAGTAGCCAGTGACTCCAGAGATCCTTTTAATGACTGGACCATCTTTTCTTTCCCAGGATGCCTGCTTCCTTGAGAAAAGGAAGAAGTTGATCTCTTCTGAGAGCAGTGCTTTGTAGCTTCACTGTGGTTCTACACTCCTGTTGCACAGCTTTGTGCTAAGGAAACCCAATTGTAGCAAAGGGCTTCTTCCCTTAATTGAACAAGTCTTGATGTGGATGAGACTGTGCTTTAAATTCTGTCCAGCTGTGTTTTGTAACTGTTTTTTAATTAATGAGTTCAGTCCTTTTTATTAACACACATTCATGTTGAAATTGAATGTTAGCAGATTCTGTGGACTAGTCCAATCTGCTAAACTATGCTTAATTATACAGTATTTCTATATATAGTAGTTTACCGGGTATATTAACTTTTCTGGCATGTTTTTTGTTCAGCTAGGAGAATTTGGTAAGGTATTGTTAGTTACTTTTAGTGGCCATAAAAAACATTGCTAGAAAATAAGGTCTTGCCTTCTTTAATCTAACAAAACAGCTCTGTTCCTGATCTTGTCTGGCTGTCTAACAGATGGGCTAGTGTCCCATGAGAAGACAGTCACTTCCTTGGCATAATAAACAAAGACAGAAAAATTCTGTCTGCAAACGATTAGTGTATTATAAAGTTAGATGCAACATTCCAATATTATTGGACTGGGTTCCACAGCCACATTTCTTTAAATTTCTGTCATAAGTCTGAGACAAGACAGCAGTAAATCAGGAGTCAAACTTTACTAGACTACAAACCACTAGTGTTTCTAGCAGAGCAAAGATAGTAAAATTATACTTACTTACTGTTTGAGGACCAATCATTTGACTATAATAAACTGACTAACATGTATGTGTATCACTGGCTTTTATTGGATGTAATCAGAGCTGCTCAACTGTATGTCACAGTCTCTGCACTTCCAACAGCTAATGGAGATTTTCTTTTTAGTCCAAATGGTTGGGACTCATACAAAAAGCTCTGAGTTCTATTCCAGCTTTTTTCCATTAAGTACAGAATGCTATGATGTGTCCCATAATAAGAACTGTGAAATTGCTAGTTGGCCATTTAGATGTAGTTTTCACTTTTACGTGACATTCTTGGAAAATTCTCTTAGGGCCCATTTGACTTCAATGGAAATTTCTCCATTAATTTCAATAGACTTTGCATCATGCCTTTAACTCACAAAACTTACCAATCTGCATGTTATAACAACACATGAAGGTCATGCAGTATATTTTGTTGATCCAGAAGTTCTTTGATTTCCAAGGACACTGCATTTTTCTGGGTCTGGGCACTTCCTCAGATAGATCAAATTCTCATGGGCATTGGACTTAATGACAAAGTTTGCATTTCACAGCTTAAAAAAAATGGGCAGCGGAGGGGTATAAAATGACAGTTCTTCATTTGTAACATTAAAATAAAATAGTGATAAATAATGGAGCAAACTATTAAGTCACAAACCATACTTTCCGGCTCGTTCTCCAGCCAGAAGTTGGGGGTGGGGAGGTTGTTTTTGTTTTTTCCCACCTCTGATACTTCGTTTTTCACCAATTACTTGTGGGACGTTTGCCACACACATTTAGAAACAGGGCGGGGAAGAAAATAAAAGTTCAGAACGAAATTCCACATGCGTAATTATATGAAGGCTGCAGGGCTTGGCTTTGTCGAGAAATATTACCATACCTGGTTACTTTCACTGCTTTGAGAGTCCTAACCCTAAATTCCAGATTCAAGTCTTGAGACAGAAATAGCTCTGGTGACCTGAGGCAGAAGAGACTTAAAATGGATTGTCTGTAGTGCAGGCCCTCAGCCTTAAAACTAATGAAGATTTTTTAAAAGAGACTTGTTTTTGTAAACACCTTTAGATACCCAAATAGCTCGTTTTAGATAAGCAAAGCCATAAATATACACTGGAGATACAAAATACAAGGAAATTCACAAACAACCCTGCAGGTTATTTGTGATGGGAGATTTTTTTTTTTTTTAAACCTTATTGTTTGTGCATTTCTACTTCTAGAATCAGTTGTCAGTGAAGCGAGCTTCATGGGAAGAAAGAACAAACTACTGTAGTTAGAATAATGTGACCTCCACTGCATGTTTCCTTTTCTCCTTTGAGTTGGATTGGCTGAAATGGGTTGAATGTGTCTAAAGCTAAAAGAAATCAGAAGAGGGATTTTCATAGAGCTCAGTCATGCCTGAGTGTCTGCATAGATCAATATGCAGTACATTTTGTACTAGGACATTACATGTCTCTGATGTGCTTTGATTTTGGATTGGTATTTGTCTCTCCCTATAGTACACTTTTTCTTTTCATCTAGCTACTTCCCAAGTCTACTGAGAAAATCCACTTATGCCATTTTTCTGGATGACAAATGCTACAAAATATGTAAAAGCATAGCTCCTGTTAATAAATATAGCTCTTTATACTCTGTTAGCATGTAACTAAATTAGCATTTGCTCTCCCCCCAAAAATTGCCTTCCCATTACGTTTTGAAGATCTAAGCAACAACTAAATAAAACATTCAAATTGCTTAACTGTCTCACAAGGTGATCTCAACTAAAGGAGAATGGTGAAGGATATTAAAAGCAGTAAATGTTTATCTGTGTCCAGAAGTGTCCTGACTCCTCAGATTTTAGATTACTACCACTTTCTTTATTTGCCCTAAAATATTTTAAAGTCCCCTCAAAAGTAATACAATTGCACATTTCCAATAGATTTCTTTCCAGTGATTTTAGTTAGTTTCTTATGAAGCAAAACAAAAAACAACCTCTCCCAGTTTGAATGACATTGTCAATGAAATCACCCAATGTCTAAAAATGAACATGATTGAAAACTGTCTTATTCCACTGTTCATTCTGTATGATGCAAAATCCAAGCATTGATAAAGGACCTTAGGGCAGTCCTATGGAACATAAAGCAGAGTTTAGCCTTTTGGGGAGGGCTTTGAAGCAGCCTTCCAGTGCATTTAAAACAGAAGAAGTAGGAATGTCTTTTCTAATCCCTTCTTTGAATGGAACATTCACATTTCAAAGACTGCAACAGTTTTGATAACACAATTAAGCTAAGCCCCTTTAATTTTGCATCCTATTTCATGTGATCGTATGACTGGGAACAAGGATTTTGGTTTCCAGTTCTGGCAGAGCTACTGATTCATAGTTTGAAGTTAGACAAATCCCTTGACCTTCCTTTATCTCATTCATTCCTTCTTGGAAACTTTGTAAAAAGCAGGATTTTACAATGAGCCTCAGAGATGGGCTTTTCGGGGCGCAAGAGAAAGTGAAAACAAAAAATTAGATTTGTCTACTTATAAGGAAGGTCACTGCATTGCATATCGTAGCTAATATTTTCTTAGTAATAGTCCTGAAAAACCTGTTTGCGTACAATGAAAAAATATGGCTGGAATGCACAGATTTTTCTTAAATTAAAACCTAAAAAATAGCCCATTAAGATGAATATTTCAAAATTTTATTTTTTGTAGTTTTGGAATACATACTGCACATAAACATAGCTTTGACTAATACATCCTAACATTACAGGCCATCATATCAATACATCATTTCATATATTCACGATGGTGTTTTCTTCATATACAGGTGTTCTCAAATTACTCCACTTCAGCGTTGGCTTTATATTTCAGTTCCAATAAAATTTCTAGTTTAGTAAACTTTCCTCTGTAGTCTTGTTTATTTCCAGGAATCCCCTAATCTTGCTATTTTCATATGTCAGATGAAAATACTCACCTCAGCTATGAAATCAACCAGAACAGTGCTGCAACAGGTGATTGAACTGAAATATGAAAGACAGAAAGAAGGGAACCTTTTAATTCACCTACTTTTACAAAAAATGGAATATACAGGATCACTGATGGATCCCTTTCATGTAAAAAGTTATACCAGAGATGTATCTGGGCAAAAGCCCGTTAAGGTTTATTGTTGTTGTCAGAGGTTCTGGGTAGTGACAGTGTGATCTTCCATACTGCAGCTGATCAGTCAAGCGCAGTCCATCCAGATACCACGGTAATGGGTGTGGGCGTGAGAGTCTGATTAGAACAGAATTTGAGAATGAATTACTCTAACGCTATCATGAGCCACGTAATTAACTTCTCAAACACCACACTGAAATGGTCTCCTTGTGGCTTGCAAGATTTTGTTTATGTGACACAAAAGGGGAGACATTCAAAGACACAAGTAGGATTGATGCTTCCAATGGAAGACAAATTGCCCTTTGTGCCTTTGAAAATTTCCCCCAAAAGGTGTGCATTACTTCTTTAATATTGTTTCTGCGAGGGTGCAGAGTAATCTAAGGAGCTTCTCCCTGTGATTTTTTTTTTTTTTTGCACCTGCCACCTCCCTAGAGCCTCTAGCCTTCTTCCTCAGGGCATTAGCAATTAGAGCTGTGTGAAGTTTCACACATAAAGCGAAACTGGAGAATTTTAGTTGTTTAAACAGGTCAAAGGCTAAATTCCTCCTCTGTGCAACATGTTGCCCTCGGCTGAATCTTAGCCACATAAAATGGAATGTTTAGACCCACAACTAGACAATTAACTTATTAATTTAGGGCTTATGTCACAGATAAGGGGGAAAAAACCTACATTGCAAAATTTGCAAATATAAGTCAGTGTGTACCCCTGCCTTAAACAGCCAGGTAATTCCACCTTTAGATTTGGTAACTGGACAATCTTCTACCATGTGTTGCATTATCTGTTTGATACTGTAATTTCAGTAGGCCCTGTGAATGGAACACAAATCACTCACGATCTATGACTCACCGGGAGAGAGACACTAGTATAAATCAGCATATTTACTGATTTACACTAGCTGAAGAACTGGCCCAACAAGTAATACCAATAGTGCTGATAGGAAAATATACATTTTCAAAGTGCTGTACAATCCCTAAAAATTAATCCCTGGCTAACACTGGAGCATTGGGGTGCTCAATATTGGTGGTGTAAATTAGCTCCCATGGCCATGACATTTTACCTCTATAAAGTTAAGACGCAAGCCCTGGCCATACAAAGGGGATCTTAAGAGACGATCAAGGTACAAAAGATGGTGAGTTCACTTGATTTGCTGGGTGTGCTTGGGGGAGTTGTGCCAAGCGCCTGAAGAGCTAGTAACCAGTTTGTTTGCTTTGTGATCAGTAATGTTACGTGTGGGTTTCATGTTTAAGATGCTCACTGACTCAAATATAAAATTCAGTCACATAGAGGATGCTTTGGCTCAAATTCAAATGAGAATCTAAGATAAGGGCACTTGCATCTTCTGTCAGCCTCCTCAGCACCTTATACCAACTTAGACTCAATCTTTCAGATTCCCTCAAACCCTCCTTGTATTTTTTTCCCCTTAGGATTTATGTTAAGCCCCAAAGACCATAGGCTGCCTTTTTTTTCCACTGGTAGCCGTATCTCAGACCTTGACATGCATTCTGCACCCGGAAAGAGAATCTTTCTCCTGACAACCCTGTAAGCAGTTCACAGCAGTGGAGGATGCAATGCCTGGTTTCAGTGTTGCAGGCTCAGAAATCAGTGAAGTTAACCACATGTAAGTGATGGCAGAATCTAGCTCCTTGGGGATCAGATTGTGCCTATTAGCATTGCCATGCTGAGGTGGAGTTGGTGCAGAGCAGCATTGCTTCAGGAAGAGCTGGCTATAATTCCACAGACAGACACACGTCTACTGGATCAATAAGCAAGATGCACTGTTGCGTCAGATGTTGTAGCCTGCACTTGCCAGCATGCCAGGTCAGCTTTGTGACCTTATCTGCAAAGAGGAAGGGCCCAGGACCCTGCTTCCTCCTCTACTCTTTTCTAGCCTTTCTAAGGTGACTTGTGTCTAGGGATACAAAGGGGAAGCAGTCTTTTCACTTCCCCAAGCACAGGGACTACAATTGTTCCTTGTCATTGTGAAGGGTATACAATGAGTGGCCTGTCTCCTTGCATTCCTCCACTCCAGATGCATGCTTAGGCAAAGGCCATGAAGTATCTGGGCCTATGTTTGCAAAATGCACGTATCTTACCTCATCCTGCAAAGACTCTTACTGGAATCCTTGAGATTAGCAACTAAATAGATCGGTTATGATAAACTTCCTTCTGGCTGAGCCAATAGGATTTCAGTTAAACTTTTATCAGCTGCAAGTCATTTTTGCACTCAGCATGTCACTCTATGTCCTTGGTGTAATAAATTAGATCAAGAGGGTGGTACCCAGTTCAGCTTCTCTCCAGCTCTTGTCTTTCTAAGTTATTTGTTTTTGCCATAGGGGACACTGCTACTTACCTCCTTGTACACTGCTGAACTAACAAGAGAATATGTCCCTCTGAGCCAAACACCTGCTCTCCCTTAGACAGAATAGGGGGAAAAAAGCCTTTTTAATCTTATCTACATTTTTTTTTAATTTATAAAAAGACCCTGATTATAAAGTCTCTGGAGACTTTCGCATAATGTAATCACAGGCCAAACCCAAAAAGAAGAAGCTAGGCATCTAAAATAAACTAAGTACCAACCCCCTCAAAAGTCCCTAGCAATGTGCCCTGATCACTTGCTCCTGGAAATTGCTTCCCCATTTGATCTCCAATAAGAAAATGGGTTTGTGAGCTCCAGCCCCTAGCGCTTCAACTGACCTCTGCCCACAGATCCCAGCAATCAGGCTGACTGGCTTTCCCTTTGCAGCTGGCTCCCAAGCCACTGTCTCCAGTCAACTGCTCCTGTTTTCATGCAGCCTCTGGCTCCATGATGAACTTGGTCCTCCAAGCTCAGGATATTGCATCCTTTTCCTGTACTCTGGGGATTATGGAGCCCTGTTCTGGCTGGATCTTGAAATGAGTAACCTACTGCCTGCCCTAGTCTGGATCTTTTCCCCTCTAGCTCTGTGGTTCTCAGCCAGGGGTACATCAACTCATCTACATCAGGGTTTCTCAGCCTGAGGGTCGCAACCCTCAAGGGGGTTGCAGGACAGGTTTTGGTGGGGGTCACAAGTGCAGTGTTAGGG
Source organism: Mauremys reevesii (assembly GCF_016161935.1). Lineage (NCBI taxonomy): Eukaryota > Metazoa > Chordata > Testudines > Geoemydidae > Mauremys > Mauremys reevesii. Next base: position 37,364,522 of record NC_052625.1, read on the forward strand.
AATGGCAAGTAGGGCAATTGCCCCCAGTCCCGCACCAGAGGGGTCCCCATGAAGCTAAATTACATGCTTCAGCCCCAGGCATTAGGGCTCAGGCTTCAGATGCCTGAAAAGGGTATGGTAGTCAGAAGAGGTTTAGCTGAGCCTAGGCTGGGGAAGGAACCTAGCAATGAGTCAGCAGGTAGATTATAATAGAGACAAGAGGAAATGTAATGGAACAGTCATACACGTGCATTTTAGAAAGGACAAAATGTTCTAGACTAACTTCATCGTACTTTATTTATTTATTTTTTTGCTCACCAGAAATGTAGGGGCAGGGAGGACTCAGTCTCAAGCCACAGGATAGATCTGTGCTATATGGAGAACTTTTGAAAGATGATTTTTTTTTAAACTGCCCACTGAGACACTATCTCATTAGCAATTGTGTATGTAAATAATTGGAAATATTTTAATAGCAAACTTGGCATCTAGATAATTTAAAAGGAGAAATAGTTGTACATGCAATTATATGCCTAAATGGAAAAAGCAATTGCATATGCACTATATCAGACAAAGTAAAATATATATAATTTTGCAAGGACAATTGCTTTCTGATCACAGCTCCTTTCCCATAAACAAACATGGCTTGTCTTACTTGCACCCTCATTTGTGTTATTTAAACTACAACTTGCAGTTTAAAAGAAGAAAACTAACAAAACAGGCTTTAAAACAAAACAGAAAATCAATAGCGGGTGGAAACCTAATTTAACTGAAACCATAAAGGAAATGATAAACGTAGAGGACCAGATTTTGATGCACTTAACAGTTCCTGGCTCCACAAGTAGTTCCAGGGTCTGCAGTGGCACTACTTGTGAAGTGGTAATCAGTGAATGTTGATCAGAATCTAGCACAGACATATTGAAATATGAAAGAATTATTTAGCTTTTCTCTCCAGTTTTATTTTTTAACTCTTAACAGGTGTAAAGTGTAGTTTTCCTTTTCTGACTATATTTCTGAAATAAGGCTCGGGGTAAATCCTTTGCCAGTATTTTCAATTAAGGGAGGGGACAACAATGCACTAAATCTGAGGTAGTTCCTCAGTTTTTGGTCAGCTTTTACTCTTGGGAGCTTGCCTCAGTAAGAGGGTCCAGTAGGGTTTCAGTACCTGTAGGGTTTAATTTGTAGCTATTACCTCACCTCAATAATAGGTGCTCTAAAGAATAAACAGATATTTCCCATAAGGAAGGAATAATTGTGCAAACAATTTACCTATTTTTGCACAGGCAAATGTATAGCTTGCAAATTCACCAAATAGTTTTGCATCCATGCAGATAAAAAACAGAAGAATTTTGTCCCCAGTTTTTATAAAAGCATACTCCATATTGTACATAGAACCTCAAATACATCTAATTCCAAGTGACTAAAAATAATTGCATAGCCATAGGCCGTCTTCTCTTTGATTAGAGGGAAAAAGAGACCAGAGCACAACAGACAGAATGTTTCACTAATTACATATGCAGATTAATCATTTGGATGTGCAGTTAAATAACCTCAGAAATAATTCAGAAATACTGAAAATTTCAGTTAGCTAGATGACCATGTCTTTCATCTGCCAAATTGTTTATGGTTCTCATTCAAATCTGCAATAGCTCCTTTGCTCTACAAAACAGCTGGCCAAAAAATAATTGTGGAAAATGATAACGCTATTTTTGTTCCATAGGTATGAAAAGAAATATTTTTAATTGTCAATTTTTTTTTGTGAATATTTATAGAAGAACTTGCATTTGAAATTTTTCACTTTAGGCACCTGTGTCTTTTTTGCCTTTTTGTTTTTCCCATTTTCTCTCTCTCTTTCCTTTGTTCCCTTCTTTCATTTTCCTCTGTACCCATTTTTTCCTTTTTTTTAATTTTGCCTCTGAAGAAAAGGGGGAGAGAGGAAAACAATAAGCCAAAAACAAAACAGGAAAACCAGCAAAGGACTTTTTTAGTTTTGTTTTATTGTTCTGATTTTGTTAAAGCAGATGTTTTGGGAAGGGAGGGGTGGGGAGAAGATTTTTTTTATTATTATTTTTGTTTAATTCATTTAAACAAATGCTGTACAACGTCACCTGTTGAATAATGGAGTAAGTGGTGCAAATGATACACATGCGTCTATTTACACACCTAAGGCCTTTTTTAATTTCACTAGCACTGGGTTGTACATTGGGTGTAACACGATTGCCTCCAATGGACTCATTCCTAATTGGCATGAGAAGTAAGCCCACAAATGCTATTTTTACACTCTTAACAAAATTATGTTGTATTTTTCACATTCATTCCACAATGGTGTTGTATACAGCCCCAGTGGCATTATTAAGTGGAGCTTCTCAAACAGATGAAGTGTGTTACTTACTGTTGCTAAATTGTAATGAAAGAAGAGATGGCTGTTTGCCAGTGAATGGTGTGTAGCTTGTAGAAGCATGTAATTACATAAATCACAAACATATGCAGAAGATGTTTTCTCTTTACATTTAGCTGGTGTTGCCTGGAGCTATAGCTGTTTGCAGCTCTATTTAATCACCATAATTATTTTAAATGTGTATATCTGGGCAATCTTTGAGCTTTATGAGAATGTTATTCATACCTTATCGGTAAAAATCTAAAGAGTCCCATTCTTTCCCAAAGGGACTGCAGTAACCAGGTTTCTCCAGACTTGAGGCAATGGATTGTTGTAATGTTTATATCTTTTTTAGAATTACATGTTTTTAAAAACCCAGCCCTCTGAAACTAATCAGTCTTTGAAATCTCAGTAGACGCTATAATATCCTAGTAGGAAATTAAGTATTGTATATTTTTGGTGGTAAGAAAGTACCTGGAGAGGTCCTGATTAGCTGCTTCTTTAACATCTTAATTTGCTGACTCTGTAAATTTTGTTTGGCCATACAGATTGACAAGAATATAGGAAAGGTATTGACTCTGTTAAAATGGATACTTCCTATGGGAAATGTCAAAAAAAAAAAAAGACAAAAAGAAAAGGCTGTCAGGCTAGCAGTGCATTTCCAGATAATTTTGTCAAGCAGGCAAACTACAGTAAAGCAAATTTCGCTCTCCTTTACACCAGTGTAAACCTGATTCAATGACTGATGTCATTGGAGTTACTCCAGATTTATGTTGGAGTAACAGAGATAAAAATTGGGCTTTGGGGGTCTGGTTCTCCTTTCACTTACTCCAATTTTACATAAGTTTAAATCCATGGATATCCATGAAATCCATCCTGATTTACACACATTTTGAATGAGAAGAGAACTGGGTCCCGTCTTAGGATCAATGGTCAACCCAGATATACATTTGTTTGTTCTAAGTAATGTATAGAATTTCTCAATCTATTACATTTAAAATGGTATAACCCTGGGGAATTCAGAGATCCTATAATTAAATAGCCACAAAAACCTGAGGAGTAGGATTCATGCTCATCTGTCAGTTGTAACCAAGAAAAGTAGGTATTTGTACATTTTAAAAAACATACAAAGCAACAACCTAACAATATGTGTGCAGGGGTGGGGAGGAGGAAGAGAAAATTGACAGTAGTTTTCATTTACCAACCATGGAAATTGAAGGATTTTTCCAAAGGGCCATTACCTCACCTGATGTGAAATATTGGTGTTGAGTGACCTCAGTTACAGAACAATAATGAACTATTTATACCAATTTTTAAGAAAATAGTGTTTAAAGTAAAAAATAAAACTGGGCAAACAATCAAAGGAGAATCAGATTGAAATGAAATGCCTCTTTCAGTGCAAATTTTCTGCAATGCAGTGTCATTAAACTATAATAGCATTTTGCACCTCAGTCTTTATTGACATTTTAGAATTAACTCTGAAGGTGGAACATCTCCAAAGAGCTGACAATCTTTTTTTTTTTAATTGAGAACATTTTGTTATTTGTGGCACACCAGCTATCTACAAGATGCACAGTTTTGTGACAGCTTTCAGTCTCTTCTGCCACCACTCAAGAGAAAAAATATATAAAGCTTGGTTGTCAGATATCAGTTACTCCTTACCCTCGGGGAGGGGTGAGGGGAGAAATCGCTGGCAGATGGAATCCAGAAAAACAATGTACTTTCCACATCAGAGGCTGGTTTGTTTAAGAACCACTTATTATTTCAGGTAATTTGGCACAGATTTAATCAAACCCGCAAAAGCATTTTTAACAAAGTAAGAACCCCTCTCCCTCATGACGTGTTAAAGCCCCAGTTTGCATTCATTAAATTGTGATTAACCTCAGTTATACCCAGTCTTTCAAAAACCTCACCAAGTACTATGCTGTAAGCATACCAGAAAGAACTTCAATGCAATATTTTTGAAAAGGAAGCTAATGAAAAAAGATACTGGTTCCATGTATTGTAATGAGCTGGAAATCTCTGAGATGAAGGTACATACTAAAACTATAATTAAATGGGTATTATGCATGGATCACAACTGAAATCCAGTCAAAACAGTTACTGGTAACCACCTTTCATTAAAACTGAAACTACAAGCCCAAGCCCACCAGAGCGTAAACCTAACAGAGCTACATCTGATGGGTAATACTGTTGTGACCAAATTAAAGTTAATCTGAGTTGAAATAGATTTAGATTGTTGGAGGGTTTGGGGAGGAGTTGTTTACTATTTCCAAATGATTATATGATCATGATTGAATTATTCTGATGGTAGTATTAAGCTTTTTTCTGTGGAATCAGCCACTAGAGAGAATGTGACAGACACTCTGCCTGTGGCTTATACAACTACTTGTTAGATCAGTGGTTCTCAAACTTTTTTTTTTTCCTGCAGACCACTTGAAAATTGCTGAGGGTCTCAGCAGACCACTTGATGATCTTTCCAAATGTTGTTTGTACCGTTAGCTAACTATTGTAAAGCGTTTTGGATAAAAGCACTATATAAAAACACCTTTAATCAACTTTTTTTTGTTCTGCAAACAAAAGGACACAACTCCTATTTTAATATCAGTAGTCTTACCTTTCTAATGTGATGGATGTGCCCTCTCCCTCCCACCCCCAGCAGTCCTCGAGCTGGGGCTGGGAAGGAGGAGGGTGTCTCTCGCCCTCTCTCCCACACCACAGCAGCCCCCAAGCTGGGGCTGGGAAGGAGGGAAGTATTTCCCCCGCCACAGAGCTGAGGCTGGGAAGGAGGGCCGTCTCTCCCCCTGCAGCCCTGGAGCTGGGGAAAGTCGCCTCTTTCTCTGGCTGCTACAGCCCTGCAGGTCCCAAATTTCCCCCACCCCCTCTTCTCACCCCACTGCCCTCTCCCACCTACCCCCTATTTCCCCCAAGGCCTCCACCTCACCTTACATGTGTGTCTTCTCCAGGGTCCAGGCACCTAATTAGTGGAGCCAGGCCTGCGTGGCTCCACTAATTAGGTGGGTGGCCCTTCATTCTCTCATGTGCATCCGCCCAGGCGTGCACCTTAGAGGGAACTATCAGCAGACCACCTGAATGGAGCTCACAGACTGGAATATTGGGAACAGGGAATCCTATTCTGGATATGCAAGGGAATATAATCTAACAATTAGATAGTACATAGAGCTCTAACTCTGCTAGGGTTGTCAACTCTCCAGGATTGTCCTGGCATCTCCAGGAATTAAAGATTAATCTTTAATAAAAGATTGCCATGTGATGAAACCTCCAGAAATACATCCAGCCAAAACTGGCAACCCTAAACTCTCTGCTGAATATGTATTTGGCTTTTGGGTGTAGCATGTACGCTCAATACATTTGGTATTTAGGGAGCTTTGTGGGACCGGGAACATGCTCAATGCAGATTGAATTTTCAGAGATTTTAACAGCTAGCCTCTAGCAAAGACTATTGAGCATGTGCAAATGTCAATTTATCGGAGACTGCTTGGAGAAATCAGGCTGAATTTTCACAGGGACAGCATGCTGTCCTACCTCTAACTCCAGGAGTCTTCCTCTGCCAAATTGTAATATGTCTGCCACAAAGCACTAGCGTACTTCAAAGAAATGGGGTCGGGAATGTAACACTGGAAAAACAATTTTTCATAACATCGCTGTCAGCAACTGCTGAACCACTTTCGCTGAAATTTTTCCAAAAAGTTCAGCCTGAGACAGAGCAAGCATAGAAATTTCAGCCAACATGGTTAAAGTTTGGCAAAGTCAAACGCAGCTGTATTCAAGGGCTCCTAATGGAAAGCATTAGGCAACCTTAGCTATAATCATTGCTAATAGCTCACCTATAAGATAAAACATAGGCTTCATGTCAAGCTCCATTAAAAGATTGAGCAGGGCTTGTTTTGGACTGTCAGTACATTCCCTTCAAAGGGTTATCAGAGTGCATGTTCTGCACGCCTAATATTAGACCCCCATGATCTAGGGATGTAATAGAATCTTGAATTAGAACGATTATAGCTGGTAGGATTTTTGTTAAAGCTGTGGTGGTGAACTTTTTGCCAGGTATTTAAGCCCTGGAAGTATCACAAAAAGGTCAATTTGCAGGCAAGTCTAAGAGTTTTTGTTGTGTGTGTGTTAGTTTTTGGTAATTTCATTTAAATAACTAAAGCATTAGCTAAGCTCCAAATGAATTAAGATAAACCAAATTAACTCCACTTTCACTCTGAATAACAACATCCACACAGGGATTTAACATGTTTTAATTAATCCACTTCAAATTTACACCTTTAACTTTCCTGGATGTTTCCAAATCTCCATAGATCTAGTGGTCCCACGGAGTCTGTGCATTCCCTCCCCAATTTGCGGAACTAGAGGGGACCAGAGCAAGCAGCAGGCAAGTACCAAATGTTGAGAGGCCAGAGATCATAAGAACATAAGAAAGGCTGTACCGGGTCAGACCAAAGGTCCATCTAGCCCAGTATCTGTCTACCGACAGTGGCCAATGCCAAGAGCCCCTGAGGGAGTGAACCTAACAGGCAATGATCAAGTGATCTCTCTCCTGCCATCCATCTCCATCCTCTGACGAACAGAGGCTAGGGACACCATTCTTACCCATCCTGGCTAATAGCCATTTATGGACTTAGCCACCATGAATTTATCCAGTCCCCTTTTAAACATTGTTATAGTCCTAGTCTTCACAACCTCCTCAGGTAAGGAGTTCCACAAGTTGACTGTGCGCTGCGTGAAGAAGAACTTCCTTTTATTTGTTTTAAACCTGCTGCCTATTAATTTCATTTGGTGACCCCTAGTTCTTGTATTATGGGAATAAGTAAATAACTTTTCCTTATCCACTTTCTCAACATCACTCATGATTTTATATACCTCTATCATGTCCCCCCTTAGTCTCCTCTTTTCAAAACTGAAGAGTCCTAGCCTCTTTAATCTTTCCTCATATGGGACCCTCTCTAAACCCCTAATCATTTTAGTTGCTCTTTTCTGAACCTTTTCTAGTGCTAGAATATCTTTTTTGAGGTGAGGAGACCACATCTGTACACAGCATTCGAGATGTGGGCGTACCATGGATTTATATAAGGGCAATACTATATTCTCAGTCTTATTCTCGATCCCCTTTTTAATGATTCCTAACATCCTGTTTGCTTTTTTGACCGCCTCTGCACACTGCGTGGACATCTTCAGAGAACTATCCACGATAACTCCAAGATCTTTTTCCTGACTTGTTGTAGCTAAATTAGCCCCCATCATGTTGTATGTATAGTTGGGGTTATTTTTTCCAATGTGCATTACTTTACATTTATCCACATTAAATTTCATTTGCCATTTTGTTGCCCAATCACTTAGTTTTGTGAGATCTTTTTGAAGTTCTTCACAATCTGCTTTGGTCTTAACTATCTTGAGTAGTTTAGTATCATCTGCAAACTTTGCCACCTCACTGTTTACCCCTTTCTCCAGATCATTTATGAATAAATTGAATAGGATTGGTCCCAGGACTGACCCTTGGGGAACACCACTAGTTACCCCTCTCCATTCTGAGAATTTACCATTAATTCCTACCCTTTGTTCCCTGTCCTTTAACCAGTTCTCAATCCATGAAAGGACCTTCCCTTTTATCCCATGACAGCTTAATTTACGTAAGAGCCTTTGGTGAGGGACCTTGTCAAAGGCTTTCTGGAAATCTAAGTACACTATGTCCACCGGATCCCCCTTGTCCACATGTTTGTTGACCCCATCAGAGAACTCTAATAGATTAGTGAGACACGATTTCCCTTTACAGAAACCATGTTGACTATTGCTCAACAGTTTATGTTTTTCTATGTGTCTGACAATTTTATTCTTTACTATTGTTTCAACTAATTTGCCCGGTACCAACGTTAGACTTACCGGTCTGTAATTGCTGGGATCACCCCTAGAGCCCTTTTTAAATATTGGCGTTACATTAGCTAACTTCCAATCATTGGGTACCGAAGCTGATTTAAAGGACAGGTTACAAACCTTAGTTAATAGTTCCGCAACTTCACATTTGAGTTCTTTCAGAACTCTTGGGTGAATGCCATCTGGTCCTGGTGACTTGTTAATGTTGAGTTTATCAATTAATTCCAAAACCTCCTCTAGTGATACTTCAATCTGTGACAGTTCCTCAGATTTGTCACCTACAAAAGCCAGCTCAGGTTTGGGAATCTCCCTAACATCCTCAGCCGTGAAGACTGAAGCAAAGAATCCATTTAGTTTCTCCGCAATGACTTTATCGTCTTTAAGCGCTCCTTTTGTATTTTCATCGTCAAGGGGCCCCACTGGTTGTTTAGCAGGCTTCCTGCTTCTGATGTACTTAAAAACATTTTGTTATTACCTTTGGAGTTTTTGGCTAGCCGTTCTTCAGACTGCTCTTTGGCTTTTCTTATTACACTCTTGCACTTAAGTTGGCAGTGTTTGTGCTCCTTTCTATTTGCCTCACTAGGATTTGACTTCCACTTTTTAAAGGAAGTCTTTTTATCTCTCACTGCTTCTTCTACATGGTTGTTAAGCCACGGTGGCTCTTTTTTAGTTCTTTTACTGTTTTTCTTAATTTGGGGTATACATTGAAGTTGGGCCTCTATTATGGTGTCTTTAAAAAGGGCCCACGCAACTTGCAGGGATTTCACTTTAGTCACTGTACCTTTTAACTTTTGTCTAACTAACCCCCTCATTTTTGTATAGTTCCCCCTTTTGAAATTAAAGGCCACAGTGTTGGGCAGTTGAGATGTTCTTCCCACCACAGGGATGTTGAATGCCATTGTATTATGGTCACTATTTCCAAGCGGTCCTGCTATAGTTACCTTTTGGACCAGCTCCTGCGCTCCACTCAGGATTAAATCTAGAGTCGCCTCTCCCCTTGTGGGTTCCCGTACCAGCTGCTCCATGAAGCAGTCATTTAAAGTATCGAGAAATTTTATCTCTGCATTTCGTCCTGAAGTGAAATGTTCCCAGTCAATATGGGGATAATTGAAATCCCCCACTATTATTGGGTTCATAATTTTGATAGCCTCTCTAATTTCCCTTAGCATTTCATCATCACTATTACTGTCCTGGTCAGGTGGTCGATAATAGATCCCTACTGTTATATTTTTACTAGAGCATGAAATTTCTATCCATAGAGACTCTATAGAACCTGTGGATTTGCTTAAGATTTTTACTTCATTTGAATCTACACTTTCTTTAACATATAGTGCCACTCCTCCCCCTGCACGGCCTGTTCTGTCCTTCCGATATATTTTGTACCCCGGAATGATTGTGTCCCATTGATTGCTCTCAGTCCACCAGGTTTCTGTGATGCCTATTATATCTATATCCTCCTTTATCACAAGGCACTCTAGTTCACCCATCTTATTATTTAGACTTCTGGCATTTGTGTACAAGCACTTTAAAAACTTGTCCCAGTTTATTAGCCTGCCTTTTTCTGATGTGCCAGATTCTTTTTTATGTGACTGTTTATCATCTGATCCGGCCCTTACATTATACTTCTCATTCCTCTGCTCCTGACTATAACCTGGAGATTCTCTATCATCAGACTCTCCCCTAAGAGAAGTCTGTGTCCGATCCACACGCTCCTCTGCAGCAGTCGGCTTTCCCCCATCTCCTAGTTTAAAAACTGCTCTACAACCTTTTTAATGTTTAGTGCCAGCAGTCTGGTTCCACTTTGGTTTAGGTGGAGCCCATCTCTCCTGTATAGGCTCCTCCCATCCCAGAAGTTTCCCCAGTTCCTAATGAACGTGAACCCCTCCTCTCTACACCATCGTCTCATCCACGCATTGAGACTCTGAAGCTCTGCCTGCCTACCCGGCCCTGCGCGTGGAACTGGGAGCATTTCTGAAAATGCCACCATAGAGGTCCTGGATTTCAGTCTCTTCCCTAGCAGCCTAAATTTGGCTTCCAGGACATCTCTCCTACCCTCCCCTATGTGGATCTAGGCTTTTCAACCCTATAGCTCTTATCCAGCAGCAAGGAGAAATCCTTTTCAAGGCTTCCCTGCAAATACCCGCAGCTGTGGCAGACCAGGACCAGGACTTGTTCTACCATTGGCTACAGACCGGCTGCTGTTCATAGCACAGCAACCTCACAGTGTGGGATGGAGCATGCTACTTAGTGCAGTTTCTCCTCCATCTTTGTCCCCATACGCTTCTTCCTGGAAAACTAGAGGCCACCAGGGCTTTTTTTCTGCTGACTTTTTTTCCCTGCACTGTGCAGAGGAGAGTCTGCAGATGTACATGATTGCACAGCCTCAGAAAAGTTGTTTTATCGAGTTCATTCAGTCATTATTTCTCCTTCACATCAGTCTGGTGTCTTTGCATCTGCTGTAGATCCAAAATGTCCTCACGCTGCCATAAAACAGCACTGTCTTGAGTCAAAAGTAACCATTGTGCTATACAGTAAGTCCATTCCTCTGAACACATTGTTCATCTCTCCAGGTTTGTTGCAAACTACTATGTTTTTGTTCTGATCATTCCCTGATTGTAAATTTTCATTTGCATACCCCTCATCTGTGTGTGTGTTACCTGCTTATGTCTGTTTCTGGAGAAATCCTAATCTTTACCCTTTTCATAGTCTTTCAATCAGTCTTATCAGTGCTTAACTATCTTATTTATACAATTATCATTGAGGGATTTGAAAGTCTCTCTGGTTATGAATTCACACTATGGAACACTAAGAACCTCATTTTACCCTCAACTTTAATCGGCCTTTATTGGTTTCTTTGTCTTATGATTGCAACTGCTGGAGGAGTGTGGGGGGCAGGGGTTCTGCAAGTTAATAGTAAATGGATGACAACTGTGAGAGCAAAAGCTACAGCAAGCAGCTGGTTATTTAACTTTATGAGACTTTGAAGTTCACCACACTATTATAAAGTTTGCAAAACATTTGATCTAGAGTCCGTCTTCTGTTTAGAACGCATGGTAAGTGGCACAACTTAAGCGTTCGTCTATTCAATGAAAGGCTGTGGTACTTGAAACATGAAGTGAAAAGGACTGGATGTGATTACAAATTAAACTGTAATGTAATATGGGCTTTTCCAGTCAAGTTTTCCAGCAAAAGTTGTGATTGGCTAACTATTTCTTTCCTGTGTGCTGCCCTGAGAATCTGTTCTGTTTCTCCAGGGCACCTTGGCAAGAGACTTACAGATATTTAAAACCTGTAATTAATGCCAGGTGTCCAGCTTCACTTTTATTTTTAAATTATGAAAAAATAATTACTAAGCCAAAGAAAAAACAAATGCTCTCCATTTGCCATTCATTACGACTGTCAGACAGCCATAAATATAGAAATGGCCAGCTGCAGGTGTACCCTTGCTCTGTTGTGTAATGCACACTCTGTTCCTATAACATAGCTAAAATTGGGCCGTCTAGCTAATAAATAGCACTACTATAACACAGTAAGATGTGAAAATTAATGTGAATGCTGTTGGTGAATTAGCTATAGTATAACAAGCCAATCCTGCAGTATTAGCGGTTATAATTGGGAACAGTATAAACTAAGTCTGATGTGTGCCTCTGAAAAATCTTTCAGCGTTAGGAATTAAAAGTCAGTGCTATCCCAAACTCTGTTTCTTTGAATTTGGGAGTAAAAGATAGTAAGGAGTTAGCAATAAAGACACTGCTATCTCCATAGCAGAGAAATAATCCGGTCCAGTCCTACACTGTCATCAAACACCCAGATCCTCTGCTGATGTAAACAAGCATAGTTCTACTGACATCAGCTGAGAGTCTGGCCCATTATTGATTATATTGCACTAGCACCTGAAATGGGCTAGGAAGAGAGTGCACTGGAGAGATTGTGCCTCACAGAAGTCTCTGCCAGGGTTGCCCTTTGGGCATGGGGGACTGAGCAGATTGCTCCCCTTGTGTGCTCATCCCACTCCCTGGGCCACTGTGGACAGGGAAGAGGTCATGGCCCCACTTCCTCCCCTCTTCCTTTGGGCATCCTGCTTCCCACAACATAGGGAACTGCTGTTGTATGCAGGCTTTGCACAGATTCTCATTTTCTCTCTGCCCCTGCTGCACAGGTGTGGGAAGACCACATGCAGCCTGGCCCAAGGGGATCAGGAGGAGGTTAGGAACCTGGCTGCCCAGTAACCATATTCATAGTCCTTGTTTGTTTCTACATTTAAATCAAATGCACCATCTTCTTTCAACTCTTCAATTCCATTTTTTTTTTGAATGTAGAAAATCACTTAAAGGAAAATGTACCCCTGAAAGGCTAAGTGTTATGTTTGCCCAAGGTATACTGTGTAGTGTGTAGTGTGTCTCAAAGCCATACTTGATTCTAATGTATTTTTAGAAGATGAATAGATTAAAAGAGAATTAATAGGGGAGATTTTTATTACATTTATTGGCTTGGCATATAAATCCGAGGCTGTGAAAATTAAAAGATAAACATCTCTCCACTGAAGAGTTGCCAGCTTCCAAATGTAGCTCTCCACTGTTCGTTGTGTGAGTCCCACCATGATAAGGCACACCTCACCTCCTCTCCACAGCCACCCATGAAGCAAATGAATATTCATTTTATCCCTCCAGTGCTGCTCTCATCGCCACTGTTCATCACAATCAGACAAGATCTATAGACACGTCCATGTATGTATAATTTTGCACAATAACTGCTTATCTAGTTGTATTCCATAAGCAGTGCAGACAGATTAAAAATCAAGATCTGTCCATTTGTGGGGTGGGAGTGGGGGGATTAGGAAGGTTGGCATGGGATTCAAGAGCCAGATCCTGCTCTCTATGATCTCCAGGGCAAAACTCCCATGTTCAGTTGGAGGTAGATTAGGCCCTATCAGTCTCATTCTTAGGGTTGCATCTGAGACCACTTGTATTTCTCCTAACCAAGAGTGAACAAATAGTTTCAAACAATATATGAACCTGCCTACACATTCATCCCAAATCCTGAGCAAACCTTTCTCAAGCTTTGAAACAGCTTAGATAGCATTTTAAAGCCACTTTAATTTTCATGGGCATTTCCAGCTCACGGTTCCAATCAAGCCAAGAAGTGACGAGATACTGCAAGGAAGACTGATTCTTGTGTTTATTTTTACCCCTGTGAGAAGTGGGATGTACCAGTAATCTTTCAACAAAGCAGGATCTAGAAAGATTTCCAGCCCAGTTGTGCAAGTGGTTGGTGCTAATTCAATTTAAACCTCTTTTTGATGTTTTTAAATCTTTTTGAGGTTTAAACATTGCTGCTGAAAATGCAAATATACAAGAATGTTTATTGCAGAAAGAGAACAGGATAGAGTAAATGATTTGGCAAGGCCAAAGTGGATATGTGAAAAGATATCAAATTACAGCTAGATTTTTTTTATAATTTATTCCTTGTCTTATATTCTTGATTTTCTTTAACAGTTTGAATAAATACAGTTTGTATAAATATGTTCTGCCCACCGAAATTTCCAAACTAAACCTCCAGTTTTGCCTCTAAGCTGGCTGTAAAGATGCACCTCAGAGGAGTCTGCAAAATTATTCCTATGTAAATTATAAAGTGATTTAGGATGCTTTATGATGAAAGGTGCTGTAACTAGTAAATGTAAGAAATTATTGCTGATGAGCGCTACAATACAGCAAGTATAAAAAGGTAACTCAAGATGAACTGTGATCATATTAGATAAATGGCTTTTCAGAAGACACATTCTGAGACTATAATGATATGTTCAAAAATAACAGTACTTTTCACTATTATGTCATCTTAGTACTCTTTACCTTTCTGCTAATTCTTGGACAGCCTTTCTGTTGTCCCATCATTTCTAATGTAACTGCCACTTGTGACATTTTCTCTCTGATGACGTGGAAAACCTGGGTACCTGATGCCCCAATTGTGTGTGACTGCAATCAATGGAACTTTTATCACTAATTTCAATGGAAGCAAAGTTGGGGCCTTGATGGGAGTGGGGGTGGGGGGGAAATCTTTTGATCAATAGAGAAAAAATCTGCAGGAGACCCAAACCTCTTCATTTCTGGGCAAGAGGAAGTCTCCATCCATCACCATCTGGAATATTTATAATGTATAAGCCAAACATAATAAAGGTATGAATGCTAAAAATGGGAAACACCTACCACAACTCCACCTTCCAAAGCAAACACAAAAGAGCTCACCACTTACTGCTTCCAAGAGTATGTTCCTTAAGCCTTTCCATAATTCACTGACATTCTCACAGATGCTGGCCCACTCATATACTATGCCACAAACTGACTTTAAACACATCCTAAAATAGAACAACAGAAGTCTTATTGATCAGAAGGAGCTGCCTGACTGAGATTCTGGCCATGTTTGGGTTTTAATTTTCCATCCTTTTGTTTGGATGACCTTGCCAAACGGCCAAACAAGAGGCTCAGTTCATCTATTTTGTTGCATTATATTTTATAGCACATTTTCTGTGCACTGAAGGAGGCCATAAAAATGAAATTAATTTTCTGTCTCTTGCTTCTGGTTTTAATGTTTAAAAGAAAAACAACTGAATGAATTACTAATACAGGCGATGATTTGATTTTTCCAGCAGCATTATGCTTGTTCCATGCATTGTGGATAGTACTGTCTTTCTGCTTCACTGGATATTAAAGATTTACTGCAGTTATTATTCACTGCACAATCTAGACAACAAGTGGATTAATAAATATTTCTATCAATAAACTTATGGCCAGAGCCTCAGCTGCTGTAGATCAGCACAGTTCAGTTGAAGTCAACAGTGTCGTTAATTTTCACATGGAGAGGATGTGGCCCATCAACTTTATTAGTCACTCAAATGAAAAACTTAATTGAGACCTATTTTGCAATCATTTAAGGAACAAGCAGAATCCATCTATGTGGGGTGACCAGACAGCAAGTGTGAAAAATCGGGGCGGGCAATAGGAGCCTATATAAGAAAAAGACCCAAAAATTGGGACTGTCCCTATAAAATCGGGACATCTGGTCACCCTACAATCATCTACATGGTAGTCCGTGTGCTAATTTGGAAGAAACTACTTTTCTCAAGAGAGGCTTTCTTTGCAACTTCAAACCTTTTCTTTTGTTTTCAGGATTAACATTGAGTTTCTACAGCTCAGCTTGCCATTCCTGAACCACATATTTTCAGTGTCTTTAGCCACAAAAAAGTTCATGTAATTCATGTTGAACAAAGCTTTCAAAAGCTGTAAGTTATTTTTGGGTGCCTCCATTTCTGGGTTACCAACTTGACACCTTAAAGGCACATTATTTTCAGAAATAATGCTGAGCACTTGCCCTCTGAAAATCACGCCTCTTTGAGGTATATCAGCATGGGCGCCTAAATATATATGTTTGATGTGTACAAAGCCTGTAGGGGGAAAACGTCATGTTTAAAGTATGCCAGATTTGTTCAACTAAACAAAGTTGCATGTGGAGAGGGGGAGGGGAAAGGAAACATTCACAAACTTGAACTCCATATGGAACCCTGAAATCCAGCCTCATTTTAAAATAACCTTTTCTGACAAGACACAAACCTCTCATCTTCTACATACCATGATCTCAGTCCTGCAAGGTTGTGCTCTCTGGTGCTGATCCAGCAAAGCACTAAAGCTAATATTTAATCTTAAGTCTTATTGCAGTCTAGCCATTGAAGGCTACTCCATGTACTTAAAGTTATGGGTCAGGGTCAGAAATGCTCAGCATATTGCAGGGCTGAGCCTATACCTAACAGCCACTCAAAGCCTGAAATGACACAGAATTGTCTTGAATATCCAAGCAAGGTTTGCAACATTTTAGGACTGGTGAAGGGCCACGATTGTAGTGGGACCAAAGTGCAAAAGTTCAGAAGTTTTCCTGTAAAATCAAACCAGCACAATCTGGTTTTACAGCTGGCCATAGAAACACAAAAACACCATTTTTTTTGGCGGGGGGGGTGTCCCTAACAACTGTGTTTTCCCGTTTCTCCCTCAAAGATAAACTCACCCTTCTGTAGACAAAGATATTGTGCAGGGAACTCAGTGGGTTGGTGGGGGATAGAATTCACACACACGTGGTCTATGAAAACACATGGGGCTACAGCAGTATTACCCCTCTGCAGCTGCTGCTTAGGTTTATTTCTAATGTTGAGAGACAGCGATGGAAACTGAAACCCATCTGTGCCCCCTATGTGGGAATTCTTGTCCAATAGTCTATGTAAGTGTGGATTCAGTAGACCGTATTCCAATCTACCCTCAGATGTCACACTGGCCTAACTGTAGCCAGCACAGATTCCAACAGACAGTGCTGTAGCTGGGGGGGTTCCCTTGCATAGCTGATCCTCCCAGACCCCCTGCTGCCCTCTTTCTCCCCTTCCTTCACAGGCACAGCACAACTGGGGTTTAAATGGCTTTGTGTGGGCTTCTCTGCATGGAGTGAATTTCACTTTTAGAGAACACAGTTTCATGCTGGATAGTGAAGGGGAAATGGAAGATCAAAGAGGAAAAATCCACTTGCTACAACACATGTTCTGGATCTGAATCTTTCCCACATGAGCAGCAACACTCACACTCACCACAGCAAGGCCTTGGCAAGGATAGGAGGTCATGAATGAGCATATCAGAGGAAAAATCAAAGAGAAATATTGAAACAGAGTTAAGGCACAGAGGTGATATTGGCATTGCTTAAATCAGACTTCATTCCTGTTCTGCCTTCTGCTTAGGAGGAAAAGCTTATGTGAACAGAGAGGATAAAAAAATCTAGTCCTGTTTAAAACTTAGGGTAAAGGGGAAAAGAGAAACTGAGAAGTGGGGAAGATTACCACTTATACCCCAAAATGAATGCCCTAGGTAAGGGTTTATTCCTGTGAAGATGGGAGTAAGCCTTATCTTTATTTAAACAAAATGCATACAAATAAGCATTTAGAAAAGGTTGTAAGCCTGTGGCCTACATATATATACAGGCACTAACAAATAAAGCATATCACATCAATACATATTACTGCACATTCAGGGATAATCGTCCAGAGGCCCTCTGTAAGTATGCTTACAAAATTTGCAGGCGTATCAGTGGATATATATATTAAAAAACCTGCCTTCTCTTGTACCTAACTGGGGAACAATGAAAATTTGGCGCCCAAGCCCCTCTCTATCTGGGAGGCAAAATCACATTTAAAATATGCAAACCCCCATGGGTCAAAACCAAAGTCATCATTGGTCCAAACTCACATGAGAGGAGTATGACGCTTTTGTCCCCTAATTTGCTTTGTTGATGGTATGGTGGCTCAGGCTTGTTTATTGTTATGAAAAGGACCAAAGCAATTTTGCTTTCATACTATGAAAAAATTGAGTTTCTGCCAAAAAATTGGACAAACTTCTCAAATTTGGTGAAACAAAATGTTTTAACTTTTACACAAGATTTTCACAATGCAAAATCCGTGGGCTTAAATTAAAATGAAATTCACACTTGCCGATTCTCCTTTGATTTCAGAGTATTTATGTGAGCAGGCATGGACTCGTCCCACGAAGTTGCTCAGTTTGACTTTAGTTTCCTCACTATGTCTCAACCTTTCAGTCCTCCAAATGGTGTTCTATGGACCTGGTCCAGCCACGAAGAAGGGTTCTTTGTAACATACGCAGGACATGAAAAGAGCTTTGGCATATTTGCCAGCGTGATGTGAGAACTCCTGGGAACATTTGCTGCTTCCATGAGCCCCCTCAAAAGCCCTGGGATTGTGTGGTGAGGGTGAGGGGGCTATAGGATATTTAAACAGCTGTGTAGTGCTTGATGTAAATATTCTTCTCTTTGACTCTTGCTTCAGCATGATGGATTTCCTGACACTGCCATCTCTGGTATATAGCGTAAGTGTAATTTTCTTAGATGACTCAAAATACTGAGGATTTTATTAAGGATACTGTGACCCTAAGAAGACGCCAATGCCACCTGGCACACTGTTGTCATGATATTTATCCAAAGGCTGGCACGTAATGTATTACCGGAAAACTCATAACTCACTGAGCATTAATATTATTGTGTGGTATAAATATGGGTAACATGCAAAATTGCAAATGTGCTGAAATTCTGTTCTTAAAATGTGTGTCACCCTAGACAGAGAAATGTGATTCTGCTTGAGTGTGTCTCCAAGGTAAATCAAGAGATATTGGAAATGTATTTACATAAAAGCTAAATAAAGTCATCAAGCTAACAAGGGGAGAAGAACAACCAACTATCACCAGCAGGGGGAAGAACCAGCATGAAGTCCTCACCGTACCACGCCATCTCTTCCCAGCAGGAGAAAAGGAACCCTGACTGAGAATACGTTTCAAAGGTTTACTAGCCTATAAAGAGAGGGGGAGTGAACCTCCAGGTTATTCTATACATTGAGAGAAAGGAACCGAGCACTTAGAGATCTGTGAAGGTTTCTGGCCAGGGAGTCTGGTCAGCCCTGCTGGAAGAAACTTGGTGAGAAACACTTTTTTGAACAAGAGGGAGTCTAATTTGTTAAATCAGGTGTTAGTCTTAGAAGCATATTTTTATTTTTGTTTGCATGTAACCCTTTCTATTTTTATTCCTTATACTTGGCATCACTTAATCCTATGTTCTTTTTGTTAAATAAACTTGTTTTACTTTTACTATAAACCACTTTAGTGCACCGATTGAAAGGAAGGGTATGTTAACTCCAGTTAAGCTAGCAGGCTTCAGTCTATTGTTTCTTTAAAGGCTCAATGAATTTAATAACGTCTTTGAATATTCAGTGAGTGGGCTGGACACTGCAAGCAGACATCTCTGGGGAACTTGAGAGTTGGGGGTTCACTGTTACCTGCAAGGCCAGGCTTGGACTGAGAGACTCCTGAAGAGTTTGCTGGCCAGACAAATAAGCTGGTGTGTCAGTGGGTTGTCACACATCTTAGCAGTAGCAAAACTCTCACTTGCTCAGGCTCAGTGAGGTAACACACAATTCTAGGAACCCCAGCAGGCTGTCACAGACATGGAAGCTCATGATTACATTCCGGTTCTCCTTTTACTACTCAAGCATGACAGCAAATTGAAAGGTTAACTTTTTAAAGTACCTTTGCCAGTTAATAAATTAGCTTCCATGATATCTGTGTTCAGGAGGTTACCCTACTTCTTTGTCCTTTTAAGTTGGTATATCCAGCCATTTACCTATGCTATCCCTTCTTTTTGCCACAGCCTCCAAGGTTCAAGTTGTATTCTCTTGGTCTAGACTAGAGGATACAAATGAGACAGGATACTGTCAACAGGGGCAGCTCTAGGCACCAGCAAAGCAAAGCAAGCACATCCTTGGGGCAGCCCATTTGCAGGAGCGGCAGGGATCCAGCCTGGGAGCTGAGAACCAACCGGGGGCCCTGGGAGCTGTAGTTCCTTGGTTAGCTCCCTGCCTATAGAGCCAGCCCTGGAGCAGGGAAAGAACTACATTTCCCAGCATTCCCTTGGCCACTACCAACAGGAAAGGAAGAGGGAGTGATGTAGCTGAGACCTCATGCTGTAGCTTGCTGTGAATGGAGAGCTGCACTGTGAAGGGTGGGGACCATATTTTAACATTCAAAAAACAGGACACTTCACGGGGAGGGAGGGTAGCCCACCCTCCCACCATCCACTCCCTCAAACTGCCCCCCACAGAAACCCCAAGCCATCCAACCCCCCTGCTCCCTGTCCCCTGATCAACCCCTCCCAGGACCCCTGCCCCTAACTGCCCCCCAGGACCCCACCCCCTATCTAAGCCTCCCTTCTTGTCCTCAATGGCCCCCTCCTGAGACCCCCCCCAACTTCCCCCCTAGGATTCCCATGCCTATCCAACCGCTGCCTGTCCCCTGACTACCCCCCCGAACCCCTGACCCATCAAAACCCCCTTCTCCCTTCCCCCTGAACCTCCACCTCATCCAACTCCCCCTGCTCCCTGTCCCTTGACTGCCCCCCCAGAATCCCTTATCCCTTCTCCAACCCCCCGCTCCCTGACCATGCCCCGCAGACCAGCATGTCTGGCTCCACGCAGTGCCAGACACGCTGCTGCATACATGCTGCTGTGCTCCCCCACAGAGCCACAGCCCCCGCCTCCCCCCCAGCACCTGCCTTCCAGATTTGAACACCTCAAAATTCAGGAGTGCTCAAGCTCAGTTTGGGCAGCTGTTACTTCATTTCTCCCAAATCAAATATACTGATCCACTGTAACTTGTTATAGAAAAAGTAGGATAAAATTGAGCAAGAAATGCTTCCCAGTGGTTTTTAGGACTGGAATTGCTATTTTCAACAGCCATTGCCTTTTTTTTTTGTTTGGTTGTTTAAAAGGAAGACAGTGATATTGCACTGGCAAATTCCCCATAGAAAGAAAGAGTGGAACAAAAGAATAATAAAGGCACCTCAACTTTTCCTCATTTATGGAGGACAGTCTTATAATATGCATCCAGATATCCTCCAATCACACAAGCTGAACATTGTTCCACTTTACTGCAGTTCTGTAACCATATGGGAACCAATCCTGTCTGTGTTCTGTGCACATCTAAATTTCCTGCTGAATGACCTGCCCTGGGAGCGAGTTACCAGTGACCCAGGGCTGCGGCAGAAAGAGGGTGCAGGTGAGGGGGAAGAGCCCAGGGCTGGGGTGGTCGGAGGTGTGTGTGTGGGGGGCAATGGTGGGGGTGAAGGGGGTGGGGGTAGGGGGGAGAGCCCAGGGCTGGAGCAGCGGGGGTTGCAGCAAGGAGTCCAGGGCTGGGACGGTGGGCAGCCAAATTTTTTTTTGCTTGGGGTGGCAAAAAACCTAGAGTCGGCCCTGACTGTCAAACTTCATTCACTAACATTTGTGCAAATAGAAGACATGAATTCACTTTGACAATACCCACCACTCTTTTTATTTGTTTTTCATAGCCATTAATATAAGTGAAACGAATACTTGTGGAAAGGACAAGTGATGCAAAAACTTGTGCAAACATGCATCTGCCCATAACAGTTCACATGAATGTGTATTTCCTCAAGTAGTCACCTCAGAAGTGATTGAAAACCTCTCAGAGATTCATATTTGAGTTTGATTCACTTAAGCATCCCTTTGAACCATATCAGAACTACTGGGGTCTATAGAATGGGTGTGAAAACTTGCAAGAACAAGCTTTCTTGCAACACTTTCAGAATTATTTTGGTAATAGTTAGAAATTCCAGACGAACCAACTTCCTCTTAGCATTCTGACTCTTCTATATTTAGTCCTGGCTAGGAACTGAATGTGAAAGAAATGAATCTGAACAGTTCAGATTTTAAAAATTCAGGGTTTTGTCAAAGCAACCCCCAGGCTATGCAGCTTGAGAGAAGGCCTGTCATTGTAGAAAATAAATAAATACATTCAAGACTGTGAAGTGCTCAGATAGCAGGATGATGGGGGCCAGAGAAATAACGAAGGTAGATTAAAGTGTAAGGATAGAAAATGCCTGAATTTATAATGCACATGTATTATTTGCTCACTATACCTTCCAGTGAGGCCTTGGTTTCCACATGGAAAAATACTCTGGGGAATCATAGAGTTTACCTTGGCCTGCTACCTTGTGAAAACTATAAACTGCTTTGTCTTCACTAAGATTTTACCTCAAGTCAGGTAACTAGAGTTTGAAAACATACCTTCTTGTAGCAAGGATACAGTCCAAATGAGTGCATTCCTTCTATACATACTCAGGGGCAGTGATTTTCAAATGAGGCTTCTAACTCCCATTGACTTTCACTTGCACCTAACTCCTTTAGACCCCTTAAAATTCCCAACCTTCATTAAATCCGCACTTCATTGATGAGCAAATGGCTTCTAAATTCTGCGTTTGTGGCACATATTTGTATCTGGCTTAAGACAACTGGATTGTAGTTTGCTGTTTGTTAAATTTATTACCAGTCCTCACATGTATTTTAACATACTGAGGGTATGTCCAGACTACCCGCCGTATCGGCGGGTAGCGATCAATTTTTCGGGGATCGATATATCGCATCTCATCTAGACATGATATATCGATCCCCGAACGCACTCCTGTCGACTTCGGAACTCCACCGGAGCGAGTGGCGGTAGCGGAGTCGACACGGGGAGCCGCGGCCGTCGATCCCGCGCCATGAGGACCCGAGGTAAATCGATCTAAGATATTTTGACTTCAGCTACGCTATTCACGTAGACCAGCCCTGAGTTATTAATCTAAACCCCCTGGGATCGGGTTCACCATCAGATATCTTGTTTTTAAGAACACTGCTACCGAAAAGTGCCCCTGTTCTAAATCTAGCTACCTTAGGTGTTTATGGAATATGCATTGCTGTAGTAGACAGGCCTGAAATACAATTTTAAAAGCGTAAGAATCACCACATTAGATTATCTTCTTGCCTTACTAAATTTAATCTTAAACTTTTTTGATCCCTTCTCCTCCTTTCTTCTTATCCTTCTCTTGTATGAAACTGCCCCTTAAAAACATAGAACTTGGGTTTGAGAACTGAAAAACCTAGGAAACACTAGGTTTATACGTTTAATATGGACTCAATTTGCAGCTGTCAGCTAACACTCTGTGCTTAGCATGTTTACTCACCAAAGTATTTGGGGGAATAATGCTGTGAATTTTCCACAGTACCACTGATGTGCCAGTTTGTTTGCTGGTGATTTATTAATGCTTCTTGTGATTTATTACTGTCACTTTACTAGATTGTATGCAAATCAGTGACAAAGCCCTGTGTGGATCATGCCTTTTTAGTCATAAAAGCATTCAAGCAGCCATGAAAATCAGTTAAGCTTGAACCTATTGAACAAAAGAGCATAGTGTTACCTATTGATCAATAGCCTTTAGATATGTAATGAATAGTACTTTGGTCCCTGTCAGATAGTGTTTTCCTTTGGATCTGATAAATTATACTCTTTTGTATTAGCAGTTTGAGATTTGAAGCAAAACTGTGTTGTATTGGTATTTGTTTCGGTTCTAACAAGTTGGTGAGGTTGGAGGCTAAGGCTAACAAACATTACAAGAAAATAAGCTACATTCTCCGCACTCCATTTTTTAAACCATTGTTACCCCTAATTTGCACTGAGTTTGAGAGTAAAGTCAAGCCCTACAAAACATAAGTATTTTGCAGGATATGTAAAGATATATTTTGTGTCTGTGTGCATTAGACCTTGTGACCAATCTCTCTCTCTCTCTAATTAATAATTATTAATACAAATAAGGAGAAGGAAAGTATTTTGGATTAGGGCTGTCTAATTTCTATAGTAATACTCAAAGTACAACAGAAGAAATTATCCTTAACTTATCATTAAAAATGGTAAACACTATGTAAATATAAGGTCTGATTCGCCATCCTCTTGCATTTTGCTAAGATTATGTTTGCATGATCAGGATTGATGGGCCTGATTCTCTACTGCCTTGCCCTTTGTATAGTCATTTACACCTCTGGAAAGTGAACCTAGAGTATACGTAAAGGGCTACCATGCTGATTTGATAGAGATTTACACCCACTTTATATAGGTGTAAATGTCTACTTAAAGCAGTGGTGACTAAGGACCATAAAGCCTGACCATGCAATACGACAACATTGAATGTATTTCTAATTCACCACCAATAACAACATTAAGAGTCCAGTCCTCCTCCTGAGCAACCAGTCTATGCACATGGAAGATCCACTGGAGTCCAGGAGGGAAGGAAGCTGTGAAGCACCAGCTGAACTTCTCTGTACTGCCGCCTCAGGGTGCAGTAGCCACAGTGAGTCTTGCACAACACCTGCCATAGGATGAATGACCACTTGATCCACAATTGCATGGAACTACTGGCTTGCCCCTGCATCTCATCCCCAGGCCCTGCACTGCTCCAGACTATCCAGCATGCTAGTGTGCAGGTCGCTGCTACAGATCACAGATCTTCACTGTGCTAGAGGTAGGTGTGTTTTGCTCTTGGTTCCACTGCAGTCAGGGACTTCATAAATTGTGGTGGTGTGAAGCTGGGTTTGGGCCCTGAATAATCAACGTTTAGAGCCAGATTCCCAGCTGATGTACTTCACATTGCCCCACTTACGCCAGTGTAGCTATCCTAACTTATACCGTCTAAAGATTTGGGAGGTGGGTGTCTTATTTCAAAGGTGTAAATTGCAGTTAGACAACCAGCTCCCGTTTGTGTCTTTGATAAAGTCACCTTTTGCCTTTAGAATTTAGCAGCAGGAGCAGATACAACAAACTTCCACCACAGAAATCATCACATAGGACTATTTCTGATTTGTTAAAAAACCAAAAACATTTTCGTCCAAGGTTTTGCTGGATTTTTGGATCTAAGGGCTTGTCTTCACTGAGGTGTTAACTTCTTTCCAGTTAGCTCAGCTTGAGTAGTCATGCTGCAAAACTCCTGAGGACACAGATTGATTGGATGACCAATGCACCATTCAAGCTAGAGATTTTCCTGTGTGGACAAGAATGGAGTATGGGGCAACTCTCGAGTTGTACCTCAACTAACACAGTAGTGAAGACAAGTTATTAATAAACTGCAGATCTTTGATACAAAGAGATCAGCTGCTAAAACATTTAAGTATATAGACTCATCTGCATAAAGGCCTTCACTAATTGTAAATACAGAACTGTTATGATGTCTGGAAATTGAATAAAGATATTGCTGTGGTAACTTTCCACTCCAGAGTAAGTGGCCAAAAACAGACATCTTTCTCAGCCTGGAATGACTTGGGGGCAGGGGAAATGAAGTATTTATGAGCATTAAGGTCTTTATTTGGAGCTACTGTTGTTGGGTTTGTGTTGTTTTTGCTGGATCTCAAAACAGATGTTCCAGAGACTAATTTCAGACACCGCACTTGTATCAGCTCTTGTCCACCAGCAAAAAAAGTCTCAGTAGGTTCAGACAGTAGTCACAATTCAGCCCACAAAATACGAGTCTTATTTGCTAAGCTGAATGAATTGCTGCTTGTCTCTTATGTTACTGCTTTAAGGCCAAAAGTTCTGCAATTAATATCCTCATTCCTTCAGTCCTTTCAATTACATCTGTATGAATTAATAAAATTAATTCCTATCTAAAGCTGGTGGCATGTTTGAAAACCACTAAATGCAGAGAACCAAATGCAGTGACCACCTAAATAGTAAATGAAAGCTTAACCCAAAAAACCAAACCAAAACAAAAAGTCTGGCTCCTGGTCTTGTACAAAGTCAAAACTTAGCAACATCTGCAGTGTATTAGAAAAGGTTCTGGAACTGTTGCACATGACCTCTCTGTGTCCAGCGGCCCTTGGAATGTGTTTCATTACAGCTGAGTATAATCTCGGTTAACACGAGTTTGAGCCCAGTTAGGTTACTGGATGGCACCTGGAGGGGTGTCAGGCATAACTGGTGATCCATAACTGGGGAGAAGCTGGATTTTGATAAAGAAAGGAACATGGGCCAGTGACAGAGCTGCCTGAGGAAGGTCAAGGAGGAAACCCAGCTGAAAAGTAGCTGGCTGTTTCTTTGCTTGGGCTAAAGGCTGAGACAAGTCTGGGAGGCCTAAAGCTTTGAACTAAAACGGGACAGTTCTGAGCCCAGGAGGAAGCTTGGCAAGCTAGTGGCCGTGAAGCCTGGGGCCAGAGGTAGGTTGCCTTGAGCCAGGAGGAAGCTGGAGGCAGTGACTATAACACTTAAGGAGAAGTTGGACTGGAGTTTGAAGGCTTCTTGGAGAGAGAGAGAAGCAGGGCCGCCCAGAGGATTCCTGGGGCCTGGGGTCTTCAGCGGCAGGGGCCCCCGCTTCGGTGGTCATTCGGAGGCGGAGGGTCCTTCCGCTCCGGGACCTGCCGCCGAAGTGCCCCGAAGACCCGCGGCGGGGGCCCCTCGCCGCTGAATTACCGCCAAAGCGGAACCCGCCGCTGTAGTGCAGCCGGGTCTTCAGTGGTAATTTGGCAGTGGGGGGCGCCTGCCGCGGGTCTTCGGGGCCCTTTGGCGGCGGGTCCTGGAACAGAAGGGCCTCCTGCCGCCGAATTACCGCCGAAGACCCGGCTGCACTTTGGCGGCGGGTCCTGTTTCGGCGGTAATTCGGCGGCGGGGGGTCCTTTTGCCCTGGAGTGGAAGGACCCCCTGCCGGTGAAGACCTGGAGCAGAAGAAGCTCCGGGGGCCCGGGCCCCACGAGAGTTTTCTGGGGCCCCTGGAGCGAGTGAAGGACCCCGCTCCAGGGGCCACGAAAAACTCTCGTGGGGGCCCCTGTGGGGCCTGGGTCAAATTGCCCCACTTGCCCGCCCCCCCGGGTGGCCCTGTAGAGAAGATCTCTGTAGTAGTCAGTCTCTGCTCACTAGAAAGTGGAGTTACCTGGAAGACACAGGATTGGAACAAGCTCCTGTGGCTGACCTTGATATAAGACCAGGAGCCAGACCTCTGGGAAGAGGCCCTTAGAAGTGTTGCTCACTACAAAGAGCCCGGGAAGAGGCATGGGAAAGGCCCGAGGAAAGGTTAAAGGTAGGAAGAAGTCCAGGAAGGCAGCGGCAAGAGCAAACCTTGGCTGTCTGTCCTAGGGTCCCTGGATTGGAATCCAGCATAGTGTATTGTCCTGGATTCCCCTACCAGCCTTTGGGAAGGTGATGTGAAGCCCCCCTGATGTAAGGTGAAAAGGACAACTCAGAACCCGGAGAAAGGGGTGTAAGGATGACTGGCACCAGAGATCTGACCTAAGGTCTTGGAATGACTTGTTGGATTGTGTTACCCTAGAATGGGTGGAAATAAAGTGTGACCTGACTAGAGGTGTCAGAGAAGTCATGAGAAGAGGTGGACCACCACAGAACTGGAGTGACTGATGTGGCACTAGAGAAGAAAAAGCTGCTATACTATGTCCAGTCAAGAGGGGGTATACCAGCAGTGAGATTTCAGGAGATGAAGAATTCACCACATGCCTACTTAAATTGTTGCAATAGTTAATTACATTCACTGTTTAAAAATATGTGCCTCATTTCTAATCTGAATTTGTCCAGCTTTAGTTTCCAGCCATTAGCTCTCATTATGCCTTTTTTTTTTTTTTGGCTAGACTGAAGAGCTGTCTACTCTCAGAAATCTCGTCCCCATGTAGGTACTGTAGGCCTTGATCAAGTCACCTTCTCTTGGATAAATTAAAGAGACTGAGCTCCATTAGTTTCTTGTTGTAAGACATGGTCTCCAAACCTCATATAATTTCTATAATTTTTCAACATCCTTTTTGCAGTGTGGACACCAGAGTTGGACACATTATCCAGTAATGGTATATACAAAGGAACTACCACCTCTTTACTTCTACCTGACATTCCTCTGTTTGTGCATCCAAGGATCAAGTTCACTGTTTGAGCTACAGCATCACACTGAGGAACCAAGTACCCATCGACAGTTTCCTCATTAAAAGAAAACACCATCTTTTAAACTGCATCAGCTTCTTGACCTAGTTTTGACATCCCTACCCAAATCCAATCCATTTTACATCTCTTATCTTTTGTCACATACCTTCCTATCAGTCCTGAAGCCCTATTTACTATCTTCTCTCAATCTTCATGCCTATTTTCACACCTTGACCTCTTCATGGAAAAAATCTCTCCATCCATCCACTAAGCATTGAAGTCCCTCCTAAAGACTCTCTTCATCCATGATTGTCCACAAAAAGTGAGCCATCAATAATAATTATAGGCCCTATTCCACCATGCTGATTCAGGACCTTACTCTGCAAGTACTTACCGGAAATAATCTAGGTGATGGGGACAAAATCTAATTTTTTTTCTCAGGATTTCACCTGGGATCCTGTCTTTTCATATCTGACTCTTAGATTCTGAGGCCCAGATTTTTAAAGATATTTAGGTGTTGCTCCACTCAGCATTTTGAGACCTGAGTGACTTAGGAGCCTAAGTCACTTTTGAAAATTACTTAAGTCACTTAGGCCTTGAAACTCTGAGGAGAGCAACACCTAAATACCTTTAAAAATCTGCTCCTAATGTGCGACAGGAACCGTCATTGTTTTGTGTCTCCTACAGGGCCAAGTATACTGCCAGCATTTAAAAGATCAATAACAGTAATGAAAGAAAGGATAATGATTTGAATCAGAAGGCATTGCCCTCTGTACTGCTTTGTCAGTAAAAGCCTCTAATGCAATGGTTATCATACTCTTGTCTAAAGATCTCCAATGGTCCAGGGAGGCAACTTGAGGGACTGGAAACTTGAGAAGAGAAATTGTCTATGATCTCTCTTTCAGAGTGGTCTGCGGTATGAAATGGATCCTATAGCAATGCACTGTTTTCATGTAGGATATTTTCAGCACAGTTTGGGAATGCCAGGCTTGTTTAGATGAAAAAGGAGATAACTGTGGATGGGCAAACTGATTTGTATTAAATAAAAACTCGCAATGGAAACTGAACCTCTTCTGAGGACCTTAAAAATGTGGTTAATATAATATTGAACAAAATTACATATATTTCTGCACTTCAGTTTTCTTTGGGACCAGAAAAGGAAGTGCCAAAATGTCTCCCAAAAGGCTGTTGTCATAGCATTCGGGCATGGCTAAGCCATGGAAGAAAAGGTGGGCCAGCAATCTACAAGTCTTGCCAGGAAAGACTTGTAAGATTTCCAGTCCCCAGGTTAAGCAAACACTTGGAGGCTTATCTAAACCAAAACCTCTGAACTTTGAAGTTCACCCATCGCTTGTGATATTTACCAGTGTTCCGGGCCTAGAGTTCGATTCTGGTACGTAATGAATGCTCTCTCAAAATCCATTGATTTCAATGGACATTGAAAGTGTTCAGCGCTTCCTAGGAGATATTGAGCACCTCACAGAGGCTCCAATTTGGGAAAACACTTAAGAATGTGCTTAACTTTAAGTGTTTTCTTGAATAGGGATGCCTTCCGGAATCAATAATGAACTATTCTAATGGTACCTGAAGATAACTAGAATTGGTTCCCTTTCAAATGCTGAGAAATACTTTGGTATCACATTTATCACCAGTGTGGTCACTCTTGGCAAAGAGTGCTTGTTTTAGAATGACAAAACTGTATTGCAGGTCACTATCAATTTTATCATTGAGAAGTGGGATTTTTCCCTGCATAAGTGAGAGAGAGAACAGCTCTCGTTTTTAAAAAAGTTGGTAAAATGCAATAATGTGATTAAATGTATATGCACAGATTGTCATATACTGAACATGATTTTGAAACTTTGTGTTTTGCCAATGACTTTTAAACACAGAAGAAACAGAACGATGACCTGAAATAAATGTATGTCAGTTTCAAAAAGACATTTGTACTGTTGACAATGGAAAGACAGCAGCAATCTTTAGGGATCCATGCCAATACTTTTGGAGGACATATTTTTAGTGAAAAATAATGAAAAGTCTCAGCTTTTTTCTTTTTAAAAAAAATTCCAAAAATGATTGCAAGTAAACTATTATACAAGTTGACTGCAGGTGATGTTTTGTTGTGGCTTTTTTTGTTTGTTTTGTTTAAGCATTAAGCAGATGTAAAAGCCACTCCGGATGGAACAAAGCTCAGGGCTCAGAAGTTCAAGGTATGTAGAGTCCAAAAATTCTCTGTTGAAAGGGACTTACATTGGCGCAGCCTCGAGTGGATCTTGGGGAAAGAGAACAGGGTTAAGAGAGCAGTTACGCTATGTTTTACAGGCCAAATGGACTGCATTTCCTATTTCCAAATGTCTGCACTATCTTTCCCTTAAGGGTGCTTTGCCCAAGCCTACTGAGAAGAGGAATATTATTCCATTTGTCCAGACTATAATCAGTCACTTCAAGGAAAAAAGTCTTTCATGATTTTCCAGTGGCAACATGAGTTGTTAAATACATTGGTTAGTCTATATAGTATTCTAAATTCTCTCACTAAAGAACAAATAAAGATTTATTAAGGAAACAAATAAGACTCATAAACTTGGCTGGTTAATTCATAACTCTTCCAAGTCATCACTGGTATATGTGCCCCTCTGCATGCCTTTTCTTTATCTGGCCTAAGATATCAACAGTCATGTCAACATCTATAAAGTAGTGAAAATAGAAAAGATGGAACGGATCCAAGAGAAATGGATTTTTTTTACCAGGCAAATTACCTTAAGAAAATAAAAAACAAACATGAATTTTAAATCCTAAACACTTAGACTAAACAAGATTTGAATCAAACAACATTTCTCACCCTAATAGATGTTATTGGCAGGTTACAGTTCTTTATACATAGGCTGAATTTCCTTCTCAGCTAGGGTGACCAGATATCTCAATTTTATAGGGACAGTCCCAATTTTGGGGTCTTTTTCTTATATAGGCTCCTATTACCCTCCACCCCCATCCCGATTTTTCTCTTTTTCTTGCTGTCTGATCACCCTATTCTCAGCCTGGGACCAATCTCCTTCGTTTGAAGTCTTTGTCTTCCCAGCATTCTTGTTGCCTTCAGCATAGGTGAGGGAGAAGAGAGGTGGCCTTATGATGCCACTGTCCCTTATTTTATATGCTCAGTTTATGTCTTAGGGAAGGTACTGGGCCAGACATGTCCAGGTGGGCCTTGCTGAATCACAGAGTTGAGCAGTCTCCATTGTGTGGTGCTTGCGCAACTGCCTCTTACAGAAATGTAAATCTCTTGTTTACCGATCCCCTGATGGTCAATGGCTCCTTATGACTGCTTAACTCCCATTTGGGTGTGGGTAACTGTTGTTGACACTGGAGAGCTAGCTGTGGGCGTCTCTCAAACGCACAACATATTTCAATAACAACCAAACAGCAAAATCTCATAACACATTGATATATATTTTTGACAGAACAGCAGATCATGTCCTTTCATATGGTATCTTATATGGCATGCTTTGTATGAAATATCACAACCATATACAAATGATGAATATGGAGGTTACAGGGTGCTACTTTGAGATCCAGTGTGTCACACCAATACATTACCTTTGCTAAGAATCAGTCCATTACAGTAATATGAGTCAGTCTGAAAATGGAAAGCTCTAACATATCGAGCTAGATGTTTTGTAGTTAAAGATCTGTTTTATAGCTTTAATCTGCTTTATACTTTCACCTAAAAACCCCAATTCCTCCATCCAAATCCAATTCCCACCTCTTTGTGCAGCTTCATTTTTATGTTTCTTTTAACAAAAAATGTCATTTAAAGTTGATAAATGGCTGCAAAGTTTTTGCTTTTACTTGGTTGCTTTTCTGTTGATTTAACAAAAATAAATAAATAAATAAATAAAAAGCTCTTTAGTCCTGTATTTGGTAAACTCTTTAGACTGTATTTGGTAAACTTCTCGTGCTACCATTAACTCCTAGCTGTTTCAATGATCACTTTTGATTAATGGATCAGATATTACTAACACCATTAGAATCAAGGATACTAAGGGACGTGTTGTATCATATATAGCCCAAATACTCACCGTGTATTTCCCAAAACAGGAAGAGCCCAAGTAAAGTGATTTGTTTGTAAAGTGATTGCATAAAGAAAATGTCGACTGGTTTAAATAATTAACCTGATTTAATATCTTTCAGACTCAAAGGAGTTGGAAGAAAAATTCCTCAGATTTCATATTTAGTGTTATCTCTTTATATCTATGCAGTCCAAGAATACAAAGGACCAAATGCTGATATCCTCAAACATGCTGAGTTCCTTGAGATGGAAAGGACTACTCACAGGGTAAGGTACTAATCAGTGTGAGTAAGCATGGCAGAATCAAGTTCTGAATATTCTGTAAGGAATACAGATACTTTCCTTTACTTCCTCAATCAAAGATTCAGTTATCCTTGTAACCAAAGGTGTGTGCGGGAAGAAGCCATACTGTGGAATATCAAAGGGAAAACAAAGTAACTCTCTATGTGACATGTCAAGGAGGTAGGCCTCAATTCTGCAAGGTGCTGAGCATTCCGGCCCAGATCTAGCAATACCCTTATGCATGTGTTTAACTTTAAGTATTTGAGTAGTAACCTTATCTGAGCTTTCTTTTAACCACCTATCAGCTAAAAGCTGTACATGTTCAGGCTTGTCAATATTTGGCAGCGCTCACTAGTTTTCTTGTTAAGCATAGGCTAATATTTCAGTTTATATTGTCTGGTGCCTTTGTCTGCCCTTTGCCGTACTTAGAGCAGAGTGCTAGCATGGAACGGAGTTCAATGTTAGTGCACAAAAGTGGGGTAATAACTTCAAATGTTTGTTTTGTTTTTACTGTTTAAGTGTACCTAAAGGTTAACAATTGTTAACCTGTGGGCTGCCAATCTTTTTATATTCCCTAGACAAATGTAATGAATAGGATATGGAGATGCATTTAAATGCTTAGCGCTACACATCTCTAGATTTAGAGCAGTGCTAATCACATAATGGTCTTTAGGACTATGTTCATATTTACATGAGAAATCTGTTTTTAAGGAGTTGGTTATCAGATGTAAAAAAAATTACTGCAGCCTGAGACTTCATATACTCTCATGATGAAAAGGAGTTTCATGAAGTGTGTGTGTGAGAGAGAGAGACACACAGCGAACACATGCATGTGAATAAACATACATATAAATGTATGTATATCTGCAGGAAACAACTAAAAAATCTTTAGGGTCTAGTTCTGATCTCACTGACTCTGGAATAAATCAGGAGCTCCATTTAAGTAATTAAAGTGATTCTGGTGTAAGGTCAGAATCTGGTCCTGTATATTTATACTTCCAGGGTAATGCAACACTTTTAAAATAGTACTTCTTTCTTCTACAGATGATAGTATTTTTAAAAAAGCCAAAACTTTAAAAAACTTGTTTTGTGATACCAAACATCACAAAGACATTCACAGCTATGTGTGACAGAACTGGCCAGATTGTGCCTGCATTTACACCTTTGCAGCCTCATAAAGTCAATAGGTGCATGGCTGTAAGCAAAGGCAGAAATTGGCCTGGTGTCTGTAATTCTTGTTGTTGTGCCTAGCCAGCGGCGGCTCCAGGCACCAGCGCTCCAAGCACGTGCCTGGGGCGGAAAGCCACAGGGGGCGCCCTGCCGGTCCCTGTAAGGGCAGCAGTCAGGCAGCCTTCGGCAGCTTGCCTCCAGGAGGCCTGCCGGTCCCACAGATTCATCAGCAATTTGGCGGCGGGTACGCTGAAGCTGCCGGACCGGCGGACCGCCCACAGGCAAGCCGCCGAATCCACGGGACCGGGGACCTCCCGCAGGCAAGCCACCGAAGGCTGCCTGACTGCTGTGCTTAGAGTGGCAAAAAAGCTAGAGCTGCTTTTTGCCTAGCTGTTGTTTTAGCAAGACCATCTAGGATGTCAGATACTAGGTATGGGCATGAAGGAGCATCACCCTGAACAGATGATTTGTGTAACAGCAGAGCTTGCTTTAATATTGTTCTGTGAGACTTTAATATCTGTAGGGTTCATTTAAGTCCCATATCCTTCCTTATTATATATCCTACTACAAAATTAGATGTCCTACTACAGTGCAGACCCTCAGGTTAGCAGGACCCTTTCTACCTATACAGTTTGTTTATACCTCACACCGGACCCATATTCAATAGCTCTTTGCTCTCTGTTTTCACAGTTACTCAGCCCCAAATCACACACATTCAAAATGCTAAAAGCCATCAACTAACTTTCTACCCCCATCCTGCTAAAGGGTACAGTACTTGGTGGATAATTAATTACAGTATTTCAGTTTACAAGACAAATTGCAGTATGTTAGTGAGGAATCCTGATGAGATATTTGCAAATATCACATTTATTTATTTTATTTATTTTTTAACATGCAGCCTACCTTCGTTTGGTGCATGTCTCTGAGTGAGCGTTTACAAAGAAGAGGAAGTGGGATCTTTCATATGGATTTGACAATTCAGACTTATCAGGCAAGGTCAGAACTTAAGTGAAACTTGCTAGAAAAAGTCTTTAAAGCCTGTTGAAATCTATTTTGCCATAGAAATGCCAGAAAACAAACCAACCACCCTATCAGCAGTTTGTTGTTTTCGTTTTAAGCAAACACAAGGAGGCCTGAGTATCCACTCACTTAAATCAATTTTACACTAGTCTATTACTCCACTATAGTTATTCCTAGACCCACCTCCTTTATTTGTTTTTTATTCAGTACATATTTAGCCAAAACACTGAATTCAGTATGAGTTTTGCTTGAGTAAGAATGGAGGACTGGACGAGTCTGTCCCACATCATTCTTCCCCCATCCCTCTTTCTCCTTTCACACTGCAGGCCACAGTTCTGTCTTCAAACCCTACATAATCCATACCGCCCCTGCTCCCCTGCCTTAAATAGGATTATTCCTGAGTAGTACTCAATTAGGCCCTTTATTTTTTTTTTTGCAGTGCTTTTTAAGATATCCTAACTCAGTAAGGGGGAAATTTGCCACACCGTGGAGGTCCATATGCTCTGTGTTGTCCTCTAGTAGCAAGTAGATTCTGCAACATATGGCTCTGATTCAACACAATTTGAAATCAATAGAAAGACTTCAGGAGACATTAGATGAAGGCCTAGGTGTGCTCAGAACTGGGCTCTCTGCCACCTCCAAATAGGTCAGTATGGGGGGGGAGAGTGATGAGCTGCAAGAAGCACTGGATATGTGATTCCACTGATGGCTGATTACACCAGTTTGTATGCAGTGGTGTTGTAGTCATGCCAGTCCCAGGATATTAGAGAGACAAGGTGGGTGAGGTAATACCTTGTATTGGAGCAACGGAACTTAGTCCAATAAAAGAAATTACACAAGTGGCATTATCCATACCATCCTCTCCCCAGCCACTCTTCCAGCCCATGGATTGGCAGGGGTTGGAATGTGTTCATCTAAGTCTTCACACAAAGTCTGGAAAATATGGCTTTGCCTAGGGTGGAGGTGAATTTTACCCAAAACATTAAAACTTTTAAGTGTACATAATTCAGATCTCGATATTCATTGTGTATTTACACAACACTTTCCATCCAGAAAAACCCTAAAGCCGTTTCTACATTTTATTAACTGTCTGCATATAATCTGTGGTGCCTGCTTCTGCCCTTGGATGCATGAAGTAAAATGATGTTTGATTTCTGCATATATATTTGGTATCCTAATTACCAAAATGCATGGCAGTTCTCCTTTCATTCCATTCACTGAACGACACTGCTGCTAATGAGCAAATATACATTATTAGAATAAATGCCCTGCTCAGCCTCAACTGTATTGTTGCTTCTGGCTTTGCTATAATTTAATATTAATCAAAAACAAAGTAGAAAAACTAGGATCATTCCCTGATGGGACTTCCTGGGTTTTTAATCTGTTTGTTGGTGCTGCTAGAATACTGTAACTCTTAGGAACCCAACAATCCCTGGGCTCTGACTTCAATTCAGTTACCCCAGTGGAATACAGAGAAGAATCAGGGCCTGTATTTAGTATTCCATTCACAGACAGCTGCAGTGGCACAGGAGCTAGCAAACAGAACTGTAAACAGTTTGAGTGGGACTTCTGTTGGAGCAGAAGGTATTTGTAGTTGTATTTGTGTGCAGAGGCTGGTAGGGGCAGTGTGCTGGGAGAGAAGCTGAGCCCTGATTAGGGGGCAGGACTTCTCTGACTAGGAGTCCTATAAAGGTAGTCAGGCAGTGGCACAGACAGCTGCAGCGGCACAGGAGCCAGCAAACAGAGCTGTAAACAGGGGAGTTTGAGTGGGAGTTCGAGGGGAAGACTAAGGGGAGCTTGAGGGGAAGACTAAGAAGCAGGCAGAGGAACAGATAGGCTAGTGTGTGGTGTTCTAGAAGTATTTTGGTGCTCATTGGGGATCCGTTTTGTTGTGGGTGGTAGTGTTGTGGTTTGGTTTGTGTTTCTCGGATTTACAGGATTTAGGTGGGAAGCCTATGACAGATACAGAGGCAGCAGTTGTAGTGACCCAAGCAATGGAAGACACAATGAAGATGACGGGATGTGAAAGCTGCGACAGGTATATGATCCTGGAGGGGGTACCTGAAAACAGTTTCCTCTGCATGAAGTGCCGCCTGGTAGAGCTGTTGGAAGAAAAGATCCGAGGATTGGAGATGCAGGTGGAAACTCTGGTTGAGTTTAGAAGTGGGTTCAAGCAGATGATGGAGCAAAGACATGAGGAGTCTATAGGGAAAAGCTCAGACTTGCAGTTGGAAGCAGGACCAAAGAATTCTGAGGGGAGACTGCTGGGTGAGGAAAGTGGACATTGGAAGCATGTGACTAAGAGAACCAGGCAGAGGAAAAGACAGGCCAGTGAAGGAGAAATAGAGCTCAGGAACAGGTTTGCAGAGTTGGAAAATGAAGAAGGGGCACAGCAGTTGGTCGCTGAAGGTGAGAGGGCAAGGAAGAAGAGAAGAGCAGCTAGTCCTATAGGAAGAGGGGAAGAGTCAATTGAGATAACAACACCAAATATGAGCCCCAGGAGGATACGGGATGGGTTGCGGAGGATTGCAAAGGAGAATAGGAATCGAGAGGACTTGCAGCCAGAGGGAACAGGGGATAGACTGGAGAATTGCACCATCACCAGGAAAAGGCAGCTCTACGTGTTTGGGGACTCCTTGCTGAGAAGAATAGACAGGCCTGTAACCAGAACTGATCCAGAGAGCAGAAGGATGGGCTGTCTGCCAGGTGCTAAGATATGGGATGTGGACCTGAGGCTGAAGAGAATTCTAACGGGAGCGGAAACGAATCCACTGATTGTTCTTCATGTGGAAACAAATGATACGGCTAGATTCTCACTGGAACCTACCAAGGGAGACTATGCCAGGCTGGGGAAGACGCTTAAGGAAATTGAGGCTCAGGTGATCTTCAGTGGGATTCTGCCTGTTTCTAGAGAAGAGCAACAAAGGTGTGACAAGATTATGACAATCGAGAGATGGCTCAGGCAGTGGTGCTATAAGGAGGGCTTTGGGATGTATGGCCACTGGGAGGCATTCATGGACAGAGGACTGTTCTCTTGGGATGGACTTCACCTGAGTAAGGAGGGAAATAGACTTCTAGGATGGAGGCTGGCACAACTGATTAAGAGAGCTTCAAACTAGGAATTGGGGAGAGATGGTTGGGAGATGTCCAGGTAATCGCCACGCCGGATTTTAACATTGAGAGGGAAGAAAACGAAGTAAGAAAGGATACAGCCATGGGTAGGAGAATGGACATAAGGAGGAAGGGTAGTGTAGATACCAGTCTAATAGGTGATACTGGTAGTAGAATGTCTGGGCCTAATTGGGTAAAGAATGTGAGCAAAGCCAAACAGCAAAAATTAAGATGTTTGTACACCAATGCGAGGAGCCTAGATAACAAAATGGAGGAACTAGAGTTACTGGTGCAGGAAGTGAAACCAGATATTATGGGGATAACAGAAACATGGTGGAATAGTAGTCATGACAGGAGTACAGGTATTGAAGGGTATGTGCTGTTTAGGAAAGACAGAAATAAAGGCAAAGGTGGTGGAGTAGCATTGTATATCAATGATGAAGTAGACTGTAAAGAAATAAGAAGGGATGGAATGGATAAGACAGAGTCTGTCTGGGCAAAAATCTAGTAGCTTTCTTCCCCAATGTGAGCCTCCCCTGGGATGGTGCTTGGGGTGTGCTATAGACCACTGGGATCTGATTTGGATATGGATAGAGACCTCTTTAATGTTTTTAATGAAGTAAATACTAATAGGAATTGTGTGATTATGGGAGACTTTAACTTTCCAGATATAGACTGGAGGACAAGTGCTAGTAATAATAAATAGGGCTCAGATTTTCCTGGATGCGATAGCTGATGGATTCCTTCACCAAGTAGTTGCTGAACCAACAAGAAGGGATACCATTTTAGATTTGTTTTTGGTGAGTAGTGAGGACCTCAGAGAAGAAATGGTTGTAGGGGACAACCTTGGTTCAAGTGATCATGAGCTAATTCAGTTTAAACTAAATAGAAGGATAAACAAAAATAGATCTGGGATTAGGATTTTTTATTTCAAAAGGGCTAACTTTAAAAAATTAAGGAAATTAGTTAAGGAAGTGGATTGGACTGAAGAACTTGTGGATCTAAAGAAGGAGGAGGCCTGGAATTACTTCAAGTCAAAGTTGCAGAAACTATCAGAAGCCTGCATCCCAAGAAAGGGGGGAAAAATTCATAGGCAGGAGTTGTAGACCAAGCTGGATGAGCAAGCATCTCAGAGAGGTGATTAAGAAAAAGCAGAAAGCCTACAAGGAGTGGAAGATGGGAGGGATCAGCAAGGAAAGCTCCTTTATTGAGGTCAGAACATGTAGGGATAAAGTGAGAAAGCCATGTAGAGTTTTCCCTTGCAAAGGGAATTAAAACCAATAGTAAAAGGTTCTATAGCCATATAAATAAGAAGAAAACAAAGAAAGAAGAAGTGGGACCACTAAACACTGAGGCTGGAGTGGAGGTTAAGGATAATCTAGGCATGACCCAATATCTAAACAAATACTTTGCCTCAGTCTTTAATGAGGCTAATGGGCTGCTTAGGGATAATAGTAGGATGACAAATGGGAATGAGGCTATGGAGGTAGATATTACCACATCCGAGGTAGAAGCCGAACTCGAACAGCTTAATGGGATTAAATCAGGGGGCCCAGATAATCTTCATAGAAGAATATTAAAGGAACTGGCACATGAAATTGCAAGCCCACTAGCAAGAAATTTTAATGAATCTGTAAACTCAGGAGTTGTATCGTACGACTGGAGGATTGCTAACATAGTTCCTGTTTTTAAGAAAGGGAAAAAGGTGATCTGGATAACTACAGGCCTGTTAGTTTGACATCTGTAGTATTCAAGGTCTTGGAAAATTTTTTGAAGGAGAACATAGGTAAGGACATTGAGGTCAATGGTAATTGGGATAAAATACAGCATGATTTTACAAAAGGTAGATTGTGCCAAACAAACCTGATCTTCTTTGAGAAGGTAACAGAATTTTTAGACAAAGGAAACACAGTGGATCTAATTTACCTCAATTTCAGTAAGGCATTTGATATGGTTCCACATGGGGAATTATTAGCTAAATTGGAAAAGATGGGGATCAATATGAAAATTGAAAGGTGGATAAGGAACTGGTTAAAGGGGAGACTACAATGGGTCATACTGAAAGGTGAACTGTCCGGCTGGAGAGAGGTTACTAGTGGAGTTCCTCAGGGATCGGTTTTGGGACCAATCTTATTTAACCTTTTTATTACTGACCTTGGCACAAAAGGTGGGAATGTGCTAATAAAGTTTGCAGATGACACAAAGCTGAGAGGTATTGCCAATACAGAGAAGACTGGGATATCATACAGGAAGATCTGGATGACCTTATGAACTGGAGTAATAGTAATAGGATGAAATTTAATAGTGAAAAGTGCAAGGTCATGCATTTAGGGATTAATAACAAGAATTTTTGTTATAAGCTGGGGCTGCATCAGTTGGAAGTAACAGAGGAGGAGAAGGACCTTGGAATATTGATTGATCACAGGATGACTATGAGCCACCAATGTGATATGGCCTGAAAAAAGCTAATGCATCAGGCGAGGTATTTCCAGTAGAGATAAGGAGGTGTTAGTACCATTATACAAGGTGCTGGTCAGACCTCATCTGGAATACTTTGTGCAGTTCAGGTCTCCCATGTTTCAGAAGGATGAATTCAAACTGGAACAGGTAAAGAGAAGGGCTACTAGGATGATCCGAGGAATGGAAAACCTGTCTTATGAAAGGACACTAAAAGAGCTTGGCTTGTTTAGCCTAACCAAAAGAAGGCTGAGGGGAGATATGATTGCTCTCTATAAATATATCAGAGGAATAAATATCAGGGAGGGAGAGGAATTATTTAAGCTTAGTACCAATGTGAACACAAGAACAAATGGATATAAACTGGCCATCAGGAAGTTTAGACTTGAAATTAGATGAAGGTTTCTAACCATCAGAGGAGTGAAGTTCTGGAGCAACCTTCCAAGGGGAGCAGTGGGGGCAAAAGACATATCTGGCTTCAAGAGTAAGCTTGATAAGTTTATGGTGGGGATGGTATGATGGGATAGCCGAATTTTGGCAATTAATTGATCTTTGACTATTGGCGGTAAATATGCCCAACGGTCTGTGATGGGATGTTAGATGGGGTGGAATCTGAGTTACTACAGAGAATTCTTTCCTGGGTGTCTGGCTGGTGAGTCTTGCCCACATGCTCAGGGTTTAGCTGATCGCCATATTTGGGATTGGGAAGGAATTTTCCCCCAGGGCAGATTGGCAGAGGCCCTGGGGATTTTTTGCTTTCCTCTCAAGCGTGGGCC
The DNA here is from genome assembly GCF_016161935.1 of Mauremys reevesii. Taxonomy (NCBI): domain Eukaryota; kingdom Metazoa; phylum Chordata; order Testudines; family Geoemydidae; genus Mauremys; species Mauremys reevesii. The sequence continues at coordinate 37,404,962 of NC_052625.1, forward strand.
ACAGGTCAATTGCTGGAAGATTCTCTGCACGTTGAAGTCTTTAAATCACGATTTGAGGACTTCAATAGCTCAGACATAGGTTAGGGGTTTGATACAGGAGTGGGTGAGTGAGATTCTATGGCCTGCGTTGTGCAGAAGGTCAGACTAGACATAATAATGGTCCCTTCTGACCTTAAAGTCTATGATTCTATGGGGCTGCAAGCCAGCAGGACAGCTGAATCTCAGGATAAAAACATGAAAGTGTAAAAACATCTAGAAAGTAGTATCCAAGAGCCCAACTCTCACAGATTATTTCACTAAAGTCAATGAGACTTCTCAAGGATCAAAGATTCCTCCCATGAGTAAAGGTTCACAGAATAGGATACCCACATGATTTCTAACTGAACATGTCCTAGACCTTCTGGAGACGCAGAATTTTGGGGTATAGGAAATGTAAACGTAGATCAGATTCTCAGTTGGGTGTTAACATAGGGAAACGAGGCACCATTTTAGGATCTGGCTCATTAACGGTGAAGCTGATGCATTCAGTCTATAAAGGGACATCTGCGAGGCCAGAGTAGAAAGATAAGAAAAGCATGCTTGCTCTTCTCTGCTGTTCAGTGTATAAATGCCATTGATAGAAGTCATGGAGTGAGGATTATGCTTCTTCCACTGGAAAGGGTCAATGACTAATAGTCAAAGTTTACGTTAAAGCTCAGGAGCTGAGAGGGGAAAAGTAATTCAAGAAGAATCAGTTAAAAATGTGAGGTTTATTTTGGTGGTAGCAGTATAAGGAAAATGCAGATTAAGTGCCATCTAATATTAGGGCTTGATATTTAATTTTTCTTTCAAAGTAATGTTTATTTTTTTATACGTAGGGAAACAAGCACACAGAAATAACTGCCATGACATGGAGATATGTTGTCCCTAAGTAAATAACCACAGGGACATTTCAAAGTGGCATATTCCACAAGAAACACTCACATAGTCTAGCCCAAAGCCTGAGGTCTCTCTGGAGCAAGTGACAAATACCAGACTGTGAGCATAATTGGTAACAATCATCTAGCAAACGAGCTTATTTTCACTTTTATTTGTGTTTGGCAGGCCCACCCAAGCCAAGTGCAAGCTCAGCCAAAGTTGGTATGAGAATTTAAAATGACTCTTAGGTAATGACAAATCATACAGGGCTTGAATTTCCCCTGGAGTAAACCTACCAAAGTCAATGGAGTTGAAGCACACATTAATTTGTCCTTATATTTCTTACTTGTGGATTTTCTGTTTAGTGATATATGATAAAATTTCTCTCTAATTTTGCGTTAAAATTCCCACACTAACTCACCTCAGCCAAGGTATTGACAGGGCCATGCAGAGTGTTCATCAGAGCAAATGAACACACCTTATATTCTACATGCTGCTCTTGGTGGAGGTCTTCTCGAAGCAGTAGAGCCAGAGGGGAAATTGTGATGTTCCTCAGAAGAATTCTAGTAACAGATAAAATAAGGTGCCAAGATAACAGCAAAAAACTAGAGCTGGAGGACATTTTTTGCTCAAGTTTTCTTTATGGCTTTATGAACAATATGAAAATTGTTGTTGCAATTTTTGTTTCATTTGAAATTTTGGGGATTTTTGATTAAACATTTTTTTTTAAAAATCTCCTTTTGACTCTCATCAAATGGAATTGAAATGAAAACCTTTGAGCTTTGATTTGTTTTTAAACAAAGGGAAAATGAAAATTTCAATTTCATTTGATGCAAATATTAATAATTTTATTTATAAAGCACACCCTCAGACACACGCAGGGTGCTGACTCTTAGGGTACAGACAAGGTGGTGTGGCAGAGTGGTTACCCTGCTCCTGCCCTGAAGGGCTTAAAACAGCCCTGGGGGAAGGTTGTGGCTGGGAGGTGCTAAGCTGGGCTATGCCCCAATCAGGCCACAGCTGGCCTGTATAAAGAGGCTGGAAGCCAGGAGCTCAGCAGTCTCCCTCTGCTTGTAGAGGGAAAAGGGCCTGGCTGTAGGAAGCTAGAGACAGGGTATCTGAGTGAAGCAGGGCTGGGGAAAGGCAGAGGAGCTGGGGAGTTCTGGCCTGGAAAACCCCAGGCTGAAGCCTAGCATAAGGCCAACAGGTACTGGGGGATGCAGAGGGCAGCCCAGGGGTAGGCCAAGGCAGCAGGTCCAAACCCAACCTTGCCGGTGATGAGTAGGCTGATACTGCAGTCTGCCCCAGGGCAGGGGCTAGACAATGACTGGCAGTAGCCATATACTGAGGTGAGGTGGGACTAGTGGGAGAGGGTTCCCCAGGGAGGGGAGATCCCAAGACTGAGGGGATAACTGCTGGGGAGCAGCACCTCAGGTACAAGGGCACCGGGTCTGGGAGGGACACGAGGGCCAGAGGACAGGTGGATCGCCGGCCTGCAGAGGGCGCTCCGGAGCTGGAATGAGCTAATTCCCAGAAGTCACCAGCAGGAGGCGCTGCATGGGGTGAGTGTGCTCTTTACAGGTGGGTAAACAGAAGCAATAAAAATAGAACAGAAGCAGTAATTTTTAAAAAACCTCTTGGGAAAAAATATGTTTTTAGGCTTTTTTTTTTTAAAAAGTAGGGGGGAAAAGATGAACAGAACCAGATTTCAGGAGGGAGGGAGTTCCATTTTGGCAGGGCCTCTCCATCAACAACTCAATTGCCTACTGCCTATAGGTGTTACGGAGGAACTTCTAAACACATAGTGGTGGGTAAGCGCAAAATCCCATCAAGATGAGGCTCCAGGAAGAGGTCTCACATGTCACCAGGGCCAGCCTCATTCAGGGCTTTATACATCCAGAAGGCTGAATTTGCTGCATAATAGGCAACCAATATACAGAATGCAAAATAACAATCAAACCCATGAGCAATCATGCTGCTGCATTGTGAACAAGCTGCAATCAGAGGATCAGCCTCCCTAGCAAAGAGGGAATGTGTTCCTAAGAGACTGGTCCTATCAAACATGAAAGAAAGATCTGTCTGAAAACTACTGGAGAAGTGTCAGAATGTGACAGATGGTGGACATATTTAGCAACACTCCACTGAGCTGTAGCAGCAGTGTTGTCCTTGAAAGGCACAGTTGCGTTCATTCTCATTATTTACTTTTATCAGTCTTTCCCCACCCAAAAAAAAACCCTTCTTCAATTTAGCTTAATTAGCATGTAATCACATGTCAGCGCAGCACACCTAAAATGCTTAATAGAATTAATCCTGCAAAGTGGTTGGTTGTTTGGAGTATTTTTTTTCCCAAGTGACTGAAGCCTACCTGCACAGCTCACTGCAGTCTAGTTCTCTGGAATCAATACTTAATAATAATTATCATTATAAGATTCTCAGTTCATGTCAGAAAATTAGTGAGGCCAGAAGGGAGTTTGTGTCATGGAAAAACAAACACCGGATGGTGTTTTGAAATCTAACATCCTCAGTACAAAACTGAGACATGGGGATTCTCTGCTGTTCAAATTTTCTAACAGCTTCTTAGGAGAACCACCATGAACTATTCGGCACAGTTTGGTGCAGTCAAATCTTGTGAGTTCATTGCCCATCCCTCTGGGTCACTTTATATCTAAGGGTGTGTGTTAGATGCACAACAAACAGTAAGCATATTTCTAGAATCAAACCCAATGAGAACTATTTCTGAAGATGGTCAAAGGCACAGCCCTGCAAGGGGCTCCCAATTTTATGGGAGCACTCAGCAGCTTAGTCCCCTAACCATGGAATTCATAGATTCTAGGGCTGGAAGGGAGCTCGAGCGGTCATCAAGTTCAGTCCCCTGCCCTCATGGCAGGACCAAATACTGTCTAGACCATCCCAGAGATGGAGATTCCACAACCTCCCTAGGCAATTTATTCCAGTGTTTAACCACCCTGACAGTTAGGAACTTTTTTCTAATATCCAACCTAAATCTCCCTTCCTGCAGTTTAAGCCCATTGCTTCTTGTTCTATCCTTAGAGGCTAAGATGAACACGTTTTCTCCCTCCTCCTTATGACACCCTTTTTAGATACCTGAAAACTATCATGTCCCCTCTCAATCTTCTCTTTTCCAAACTAAACAAACCCAATTCTTTCAGCTTTCCTTCATACGTCGTGTTCTCTAGACCTTTAATCATTCTTGTTGCTCTTCTCTGGCCCCTCTCCAATTTTTCCACATCTTTCTTGAAATGCAGTGCCCAGAACTGGACACAATACTCCAGTTGAGGCCTAACCAGCGCAGAGTAGAGCGGAAAAATGACTTCTCGTGTCTTGCTCACAACACACCTGTTAATGCATCCCAGAATCACGTTTGCTTTTTTTTGCAACAGCATCACACTGTTGACTCATATTTAGCTTGTGATCCACTATAACCCCTAGGTCCCTTTCTGCCATACTCCTTCCTAGACAATCTCTTTCCATTCTGTATGCGTGAAATGGATTGTTCCTTCCTAAGTGAAGCACTTTGCATTTGTCTTTATTAAACTTCATCCTGTTTACCTCAGATCATTTCTCCAATTTGTCCAGATCATTTTGAATTATGACCCTGTCCTCCAAAGCAGTTGCAATCCCTTCCAGTTTGGTATCATCTGCAAACTTAATAAGCGTACTTTCCTTGCCAATATCTAAGTTGTTGATGAAGATATTGAACAGAGCCAGTCCCAAAACAGACCCCCGCGGAACCCCACTTGTTATACCTTTCCAGCAGGATTGGGAACCATTAATAACGACTCTCTGAGTATGGTTATCCAGCCACTTATGCACCCACCTTATAGTAGCCCCATCTAAGTTGTATTTGCCTTGTTTATTGATAAGAATATTATGTGAGACTGTATCAAATGCCTTACTAAAGTCTAGGTATACCACATCCACCGCTTTTCCCTTATCCACAAGACTCGTTATCCTATCAAAGAAAGCTATCAGATTGGTTTGACATGATTTGTTCTTTACAAATCCATGCTGGCTATTCCCTATCACCTTACCACCTTCCAAGTGTTTGCAGATGATTTCCTTAATTACTTGCTCCATTATCTTCCCTGACACACAAGTTAAACTAACTGGTCTGTAGTTTCCTGGGTTGTTTTTATTTCCTTTTTTATAGACGGGCACTATATTTGCCCTCTTCCAGTCTTCTGGAATCTCTCCTGTCTCCCATGATTTTCCAATGACAATTTCCTGTTACTGTTTCTCCCTCCTCACTGAGCAGTGGCCCTACCCTGTCCTTGGTCTTCCTCTTGTTTCTAATATATTGATTAAAAAGTCTTCTTGTTTCCCTTTATTCCTGTAGCTAGTTTGAGCTCATTTTGTGCCTTTGCCTTTCTACTCTTGCCCCTGCATTCCTGTGTTGTTTGCCTATATTCATCCTTTGTAATTTGTCCTAGTTTCCATTTTTTATATGACTCCTTTTTATTTTTAAGATCATGCAAGATCTCATGGTTAAGTCAAGCTGGTCTTTTGCCACATTTTCTATCTTTCCTACCCAGCAGAATAGCTTGCTTTTGGGCCCTTAATAGCAGGGGCGGCTGTAGGAATTTTGCTGCCCCAAGCAGGCTGCCTCCAGCAGCGTGCCTGCGGAGGGTCCGCTGGTCCCGCGGCTTCGGTGGACCTCCCACAGGCATGCCTGCGGAAGGTCCACCGAAGCCGCGGGACCAGCGGACCCTCCACAGGCACGCCTGCAAGAGGTCCACTGAAGCCGTGGGACCAGCGGACCCTCCGCAGGCAAACCACCGAGGGCAGCCTGCCTGCTGCTGCCCTCGCGGCGCTGGCAGAGCGCCCCCCTGTGGCTTGCCGCCCCAAGCACGGGCTTGGCGTGCTGGGGCCTGGAGCCGCCCCTGCTTAATAGTGTCCCTTTGAAAAACTGCCAACTCTCCTCAGTTGTTTTTCCCCTCAGTCTTGATTCCCATGGGACCTTACCTATCAGCTCTCTGAGCTTATCAAAATCTGCCTTCTTGAAATCCACTGTCTCTATTTTGCTGTACTTCCTTAGAATTGTGAACTCTATGATTTCATGCTCACTTTCACCCAAGCTGCCTTCCACTTTCAAATTCTCAATGAGTTCCTCCCTATTTGTTTAAAATCAAATCTAGAACAGCTTCCCCCCGGTAGCTTTTTCAGCCTTCTGAAATAAAAAGTTGTCTGCAATGCAGTCCAAGAACTTATTGGATAGTCTGTGTCCCGCTGTGTTATTTTCCCAACATATATCTGGATAGTTGAAGTTCCCCATCACCACCAAATCTTGGGCTTTGGATGATTTTGTTAGTTTAAAAAAAGCCTCATCCTCCTGTTCCACCTGGTTAGGTGACCTGTAGTAGACTCCTAGCATGACATCACCTTTGTTTTTTACCCCTTTAGCCTAATCCGGAAACTCTCAACACTTCTGTCTCCTATGTCCATCTTCACCTCAGTCCAAGGGTGTACATTATTAATATATAAGGCAATGCCTCCTCCCTTTTCCCCCTGTCTATCCTTCCTGAGCAAGCTGTGCCTATCTATACCAACATTCCAATCGTGTATTATCCCACCAAGTTTCGGTGATGCCAACAATGTTGTCATTGTATTTATTTATTAGCAATTCCAGTTCTTCCTGTTTATTACCCATACTTCTTGCATTTGTATATAGGCATCTAAGATACTGATTTTGATCTTGCCTCCTAGTTTCGCCCTGACCCTCCTTTCTCTCTGCCATTATAGCCCACGCTCCCTCCTATTTCCAACCCATCTCCCAGGTCTACATGTTCTCGACTTACCTGTGGGCTTTGCTCACCTGTCCCCAGCTCCAAACTTCCCCAAAGTTCAGGGTAGTTCAGCTCCAGAAGTTTAGTTTGGCCTTTTTTAGAGGTAGAGGTAGCTGTGAAGTTCAGATCCTGTACAGAACTTCCCTGAAGTTTGGGGGGTGTTTGACCAAAAGCAAGAAGTACCAAAAATCTCACAAGAAAACCCATTCCCAAGACCTTTCCAGCAGAAATGTTAACACAGTCAAATTGTGTTGGTTGACTCTGGGGTTGATGGAATAGTTGACTATGGAAGAACACTGGAAGGAAGAATGCAAGGAACAGAGAACAATGTCTGAATCACAATATCAGCACTTTCATAATGATGATGCAGGTCATATTTCATGCTGCTAAGAGATAATGGTAAAAACCTGGTCCCACTGAAGTCAACAGAAAAACACCTATTGATTTCAATGGAGCCTAGAGATTGCACAAGACCAAAATATTTTATTTACCATTTCCAGGTGCTATTATTTCTCAAGGTGTCAGGACAGTTTGGGACAATGTGACATGCTATGTAGAAAATGACTGATATATTTTGACTCTACTATAAGTGTTTTACTTAATTCAAACAGTGCTGGAGACAAAGAGAAAGTCAGGGGAAAGACAAATATCCAAGTCCAATGCAGAATTTCCAGATGATTCACAAATGACTACTATTTCCACCAGTACCCTCCAAAGCTTCCAAGAGACAGTAAGAGAGTGTACATGCTAGAGAGGGAAGGGAGAAGTAGTGAAGAAAAGTCTCAAACCAGCATTTAAAGCCCTTGGAGCTTGTCTCCAGAGTACAGTAATGTGCACCAGTAGGATTGGCAACGTTCTATTGGCACAAAACCAAACACCAACCCTAGCCCCACCCCTTCCCTGAGGCCCCTTCTCCTGCCCCACCCCTGCCCCCCACTCATGACATTCCCCTCCCTTGGTGGCTCACTGTACCCCACCCTCACTCACTTTCACTGGGCTGGGGCATGGTATTGGGGTGCAGGAGAGGGTGAGGCCTCTAAATGGGGTTGCAGGCTCCAGGGTAGGGCTGGAAATGAATTCAGGATATGGGAGGGGGCTCAGGGCTGGGGCAGGGGGTTAGGGTGTGGGAGGGGGTCAGGGCTCCGGCTGGGGGTGCGGGCTCTGGGTTGGGGCTGGGGATGAGGGGTTTAGGATGCAGGAGGGGGTTCCAGGCTGAGGGGTGGGGCCGAGGGATCCCAAGTGAGGGAGAAGGCTGCAGGTTGAGGCAGGGGATTGGGGTGCAGGGGGGGTGAGAGCTCTGGGGTGGGGCCGGGGCTGAGGGGTTCAGGGTGTGGGAAGGGGCTCTGGTCTGGGGCAGGGGATTGAGTTGCAGGGGAGTGAGGGATCTGGGCTGCGGTTGCGGGCTGTGGGGTGCAGGATGGGGCTCTGGGTTTGGGGGGGCTTAAGGCTGGGGGTTGGGGTTCAGGAGAGGGTGCAGGCTCTGGGGTGGGGCCAGGGATGAGTGGTTTGGGGTGCAGAAGGGGATCCAGGTTTGGGGTGGGGGGCTCAAGGTTGGGGCAGGGGATGGGGGCTCGGGTTTGGGTTGCAGGCTTACCTCGGGAGGCTCCTCATCAGCGGCGCAGCAGGGTGGGCTAAGGCAGTCTGCCTGCCTGTCCTGGGGCACTGCGCTGTGCCCCAGAAGTGGCCAGCAGGTCCGGGTTGTAGGCAGGGAGGAGCGGCAGGAGGCTCTGCAGCGCGCATTGCTTTCACTCGCAGGCACTGCCCCCCCCAGCTCCCATTGGCCAGTTCTCAGGGCAAGAGCAGCGTGCGAAGCCCCGTGGCCCCACTGCCTAGGAGCCGCTTCCAGGGCACAGTGTGGTGCCCCAGGGCATATAGGGACTAGTCTGCCATGGCTCCACAGCACCGCCAACCGGACTTTTAATGGCCCGAGTGGTGGTGCTGACCAGAGCCACCAGGGTCCCTTTTCAACTGGGCGTTCCAATTGAAAACTGGATACCCGGTCACCCTATGCACCAGTGGGGTGTGAATTCTAAAGCACAACATGTGCAGTAACCAGCCTATATAGACTGCTGGTGCACCCTACATGAATCTGCACAAGGGAATATACCTTCAGTCTCTGTGCAAAACTCCCATTTTTGTTGTGCATTCATATTAAGGGCAGTATGTGGCCCTTAATGTGATTATCAAGATTAGCTTAGCGTAGATTGGTTATTTCATGGAATAATAGCAACAATGGTTAAGGTGGTGGTGGTTTTTTGTTTGGTTTTTTAAATTAATTTGCATTTTTCAAAGGCTTTAAAATCTTTCCAATTAAGCAATTTACAAGGAAGACCTGATCTTACTTACACCAGTGTAAATCAGGAGTAACTCATTCAGACTATCTTGGAGCAGGCGATCGCAGGGCCTCCAGAGTCTATGACCCTGGGGCATCACCCCAGGCGGACTGCCCCAAAGCCACTGGGGCTGTATTCCCTTTTGTGGAGGATTTCAACATTTTTGTTTTCATTCCAAATTGGAATGAAGCCAAATTTTGATATAGAATGAAAGTGCATTTTTCTGCCCAACTCTACATACCAATCCCTATAGGTCTGATATGCTGTATTATGCTTCATTACATTATTGCATTACATTTTGGAAAACAAAAAGTTAAATAGCAAAGCAGTAAACAAAGTGTTTGGCATTCAAGATGCAGAATTCTTTAGAGTGGATAGTGTCCAGCACGGCTTTTCAACATGACACTGTTGTTTTTCTGTTCTAATTAACTTTTTTATGTGTGAGATGAATGCAGAGCCTGCAAACAATTATTAAGAAAAACATCAGATTTATCTGAGCAATATTCAGGCCAACAGGAATTTATATGTGGAAATCATACATGGGCATAAGGAAACACCACATAAAAGAATGACTATATGGACAACAGCTGTAATTTGTATGCATTCCTTTTTAATACAAAAATTGTGTTCAACCAATCTCCTTTTTACTGCAGGTCAATAAGGTTGCCTCAGTTGTAGTCAGTTAATCCTTCTTTGATTTAAAAAAAAGAAAAGAAAAAAAGAAATCAAGCCATAAACAAACCTGCCAGCATATGAAAGGTGTAAACGGGGACAACGTCTTTTAACTTCACGGAAATGTATTGAATTAAGAAATGATAAATGTTTCACTAACAAAAGAAGTGCGTGGTGAAGAGGGAATCATCCCTTTAAATAGGGAAAGAACACATGACATAAAGATGCTAGTAGATGCAGAAGAACTGGGCCTTGTGTTGAAGGCTGAACATGAACAATTGTGGACACCTAATCTGCACACACAACTATTTGTAAAGTGTGTGCATGCACATGGTCAGTTAGATGCACAATTAGCCCTATGCACACAATTTACTAGGAGCCAAAGTTTGCACTGAAGAATGTTTCTACTACTTATTTAGTGGCACAGGCTCCATATATTTTAATAATGTATATCACAAAGTACTACTCCTGGGGGCAAATTCGGAGGTCCTTACTCAGGCCCATATGCCTCCACATTTGCAAGTGGAAAGTAGCCTATCCATGGGATCTCTGAGAGGATAGGGAGAGGGAATGCAGTAGGGAACCTTCAAGTTTCTGTGGATTCTCTGTTGAGTAATACTTATGGGATAGTTGGCATAAATTACCTCAGACAGATTCTGTAGCAAGTAATTTACACTGTATTACCCTCCATGGATGTTTTGGAGCAGCATGGTTTGCTCTTGGTGGAAACTGCTGTAACCAATGTAGCGTGTAGGCAAGCAGCTTCCACTCTGTAACAGTACCCACTGGAGTCAGCAGATGTTGATGCTTGTAATGTGACAGGATTATTATTAGCCTTTGGTCACTTCGACCCATGTCAGTGACTGGGGCCAAGAAATAATATTCCTTCTCTGTAACAAGCACTCTCTTGTGCTGTACTTTTTGTGACACTACACCCCATATTCTTCACATAGATATTGTTATGCTATGAATATGGCATAACTAAGATATGAGGTATCATTGGAAAGGTTATGATTTACTGAATGTGATTATCCTATTTGTATGCCTGTATCATTTCTTTATCTGAAGTAAGGCATATTGACTATGTATAAATTGCAAAAGTGTTTGCACCCGGGGAACACCCACCAGACAAAATGCAATCAGTCTGGCTGGTTAATCAATAAACCGTTACAGAGAACAATAGGCCTTTGAAGATGCCAATCTCTCACCTTCCTGAGAAGCTTCCTGGGATGCTGCTTTGACACTGCAGGGGCATGTGAGCATGTGACCTGGTACTGGACACCAAAAGGGGTAGAGACCAAACTGGGAAACAAAGGATTCCTGCCATATGTAAATCCTATTTAAGGCTGGGGAGTGAGTTACTCTAGGTCAGTTCCTCACTGAATCCCCGCCAAGACATCTGCTAAAATCACCTAAAACTGAACTGGGGAAGAGCTGTACCCAGGCTAGAAGGCATCTGGCCTGTGAAGGGAATATCTGGATTTCTAAGCTGCAAGCAAAATAAGTTTGTCTTCCAGAATCTCTGCAACCTGCTTAAAACAACATTTAGGGTGAGAAATTACTACTTGTAGCCAGTTTCTTTAGTGTATTAAAGCCAACATGCAAACTAAGCTTATTTGCTCAGTAATCTACCTTGATCTGTTTGCTATCCCTTATAATCACTTAAAATCTATTCTTTGTAGTTAATAAACGTGTTTTGTTTTCTAAAACCCAGTTTGTGCAATTCATAACTGGGAGGGGGTAAAAAGCTGTGCATATCTTTCTCCACAGTGAGGCAGGGGGCAATTTTCATGAACTTACACTGTACAGATTTCTGTGCAGCGCAAGACAATACAACTTGGGGTTTACACGCCAGAGGAGGTGTGCACTTGAATACCGGGCAATCCCCAAGCTGAGTCTTCTCACACTCAGCTGATCTCAGTGTCTGTGGTTTTTTTGTTTGTTTGTTTGTTTGTTTTTTGCAGTTGTGTGTGTGCTAGAGGAGGCTTCAGGGCCTGGCACAACAGGACAGGGTCAGGGACTCCAGGCTGGTGGAATGGGTGGGCTCAGTGGTACCCCAGTACATCAGGTGGCACCCTGGGGTGGGGGTAACTTGTCACACCATCATTACATATATGGATGCCCCTTTCTTCCAGTGGATTTCCCAAGAACCATAAAGATATTGGAGGATCCATTGTTTTATTGTACAACATCTCTGGCCTCTTTCACAGGAGTAAAACCACTCTCCCAGTGAAAGAATGAGATGAGAACTCTGAATTTTGTTCACCTAGATGGGAATATCCTGGGCAAAGGAAACCCTGGCACTCAGTTTTCACTCACCTAACTTACTTTTGAAGTCACAAGGAGTTTGCCTAGAAAAGTACTGAGTAAAACTGAGTAAACACTTCTAAGACTAGTAGGATTTGGTCCATATCATTTAGATACATTTTAAGCATTCTCTGTGCCACAGTAGTTCAAATAATATGATCATGCTTTGAGATTATCTGATGAAAAAGGCAGAGAAAGACATAGCAATTTACAGCCAGTAGCTAACTGATCTCTTAGAAACTCTTGTTTTCCCTATTTTAAAGTTGGAGAAATAGAAGCACGAGAAGGTCACATTGCAAGGCAGCAATAGAGCAATCGAGAACCCAGAAGTCCTGGTTCTCAGTTCCATACCAGACATTTTGCTCTTTGTACAGACTGTACTTTTGTAAAAGCATTTAAAATTTACAGATGAAGTACTTCCTTTCGTGCTTGTTTTCTTTTTTTACCTGCTTCATCTCTTTCTGCCATCTCCATCACTCTTTTGTGGCTTCTCAGCCTAAGTGCCCACAGCGAAACACTGTTAGAGATCCAGAAGTAATCCTTCACCACAGTCCTAAAGCTGACCCCAATGACAGCTGCTGAAATTAAATGATCATATGTTCCCAGCATCCTATCATGCTGGCAGTGGTAGGAAACTCCAGTTTATGTTAATAAGGTTTGGAGAGTGGCCAACATATTTTGTGTGTTTTCCAGCTCTAAAGAGTAGTGAAGCTACCTCTGTCTTAGTAAACTGGAATCAACCCAAACAAACCTATTCTGGAAAAGAAAACTGGAACCCACACAAACTCCTCAGGTTTTAGAACGTCCATTGGTAGCTGGAGTTTTGCCTATTTCCAGCTTCTCCTAGCCCCTTTCCAACAACAACAACAAATGGCAAGCAGGGAAGAAGGAGCACTTTCTACAGATAGGCTTCACTCAGCTGGCCCTTGCTTGAAAGTAGATGCTCTAATGCATTTTTTACACTTAAAATAATATATTATTTAAGACATAAAGTAAAACCATCAACTTTCCTCTATCAATGACAAAATTCACCTATTTATTAGCCCAGGGTAGAAAGCCATGGTGAACATTATCAGCCCCTCTTGGCTTGCTTTGGAAAGCTCAATATTAATTGTCATTCCTCCCTAATCCCCATTAGTCTGGGGATGAAAAACAAGCCAGAAATCTGTTGAGAAATGGGCTGAGCCACTGTTGACCTTTGCAACTCTGATTGCTTCAAAGCAGAAGCTAATGGGTGTGTTCCCATGTGTCTCTTGCTGAAACATCTGACACAAGGCTGGAAATGAAAGCATCATGGTGCACTTTCATTGTGAACCCAGATTTCATGTTTTGTCTCAGAGGGTGAAGGAGGCAGGGTGTGGTACAAACAATAACTGACAGTGATCACACACAAGTTTTACAAACCACACAAGTCTTTGAATATTTCATACTCTGGAGCCTTTTGTTCATGTTTGTCAGCCCACTAACAAACACTTTCAAGTGAGTTGGGGGGGGGGGAGGAAATAGGCCTATGATCAGACAGTTCAGACTGAGAACTTGGGCTGAATCTCCCAAATTGACAAACAGCTTATTGAGAGTGTGGTTAAGTGCATAGGTTTAAGTGGTGCTTGTGTAAAGCAATGTAGAAGTATATAGAGCAGTGTGGACATAAGACACGAGAGAGAGATATAAACTAGCTTTTTATTATGAGCAGATGGGCAGAATGTGTGAGCCCAGATAGTAAGTAAAGGCTTGACTCTGACCTTACTTGTGGCAGGTTTTACACCAGCATTACTCCTGATTTCAGCTGTGAGAAGCCAGAATAAGGTCCTGGGTGATTTTACATATTCTGATATTCAACTATTTTGAGCTCAGTGAGAACGAATTTCACCCCCATTTATAGTCCATATAAGTTCTGAAATTATAGTTTTAACTTTAGAAAATACACATGCAGTATAATAATGTACACATAACAGTAATGCATGATGTAGCTAGTATTATATGATTGTTATTTGTAGTATATCTCCCCTCAGAGGCCTCCAGGACCAGGGGCCCCTACTGTTAGGTGCTTTACAAACCCACTGAGACCGGTCAAACACAGCATGGTACCTTGTATCACACAGGATGGCTCACACAGTGGTATAGGCCAGATCCTAAATTTTGCCTTTGTTCTATACTCTGTGTGTATGAGGGGAAGTGGCTTCTAGTGCACCCCTGAAGGAAGTAAAAAGGGTATGTTTGGCATCAGAACCCAAAGAGGCCTATGTGTACCCCAGAAATCCCTGGAAAAGTCTGTTTCCTGATCTAATGCACCCCTAAATGAGTGCTTTATCTCATCAGTGTAGCTGGTGATCACTAGTGCTGTCTTGGGTGTTGGGGCACTAAAGGTTAACTGATAATCAGAATCATAGGAAAAAATCATGTCCTGTGTGGGCTGGGGTATTCCTGCATGAGCATGATTGGCCAGGTAAACTGCTAGTGCTGTGTGGGCACAATAGTCTGAAGGCCTGATTCTGATTTAAAAGATACCTGTGTTGGATAGACTACTACTGCTGCTAACACATGGGCCACATATGGTGCTCTTTTGCATAAGCCCCCACCCCCATGCTGAGTGACTCCATCCTCTTCTACATATTGCGCTGCACCATACGTAGGCTACACAAGGCTGGATGGAAACCTTCATGAGTCCTTCTGACTGTACAGGCATCAGATCAGCATCCTTACTTTTTGTCATCATGGGCCTTATGTTTCTGTGCAACGTAACTTGCTGCCATAGGGTGGGTGACAATTTAGCTACAGAATAAAAGTCATTCAACAAGGTCCTTTTGAGCTTAACATCTAAGCATCTGTCAAGAAGTTTAGATCTTACAATGCAGAGCTGTTAGGGCCAGATTATTCACTGCATTCCATTGTGTTTACACCAGTGTAACTCTACTAAAGCTGATTAAGTGGAGTGAGGAATCAGGCCTTCAGACTATTGGGCTTTTTATTCTGTGGACTTTCTAATAGCACATCTCTCTTCTCTTTATCAAATTATCCTTAAGTGATATGAATCATTATTTTCAGGGCCAAATGTCAGGTTGACTGAAACTAGTGTTATTTTCTGGCCTTGCTAGCTGTGAGTCTCTACTATAAAATGTATTAGTGGTAGCAATAATAGATCTGCACATCGCTGGGACTTCAGCATTTGATTTTCTGCTTCCTGACAAGCCAGGTTTTTAAGAGCTTCTCCATCAGCAGGGGTTGCCATGAGAGATTTCTTTGTGTCTGCCCAGACTAAGTAATAGTATTTCTTAATCACTCAATATTATTTCTTCTCTTTCTCCCTCTACACAATCAGATTTTTAATTATGTGAACAACTGAGATCTCTGGAGAAGAGATTGCTTAGGTTGGAATGAGATGGAAGCAGTATTACCTTAGGTAAAGGTATTGCCTCTATCATGGTTCTTGTACGTAGTCTTCTAATTGAGGACTTCAGTAACTCAGCCACAGATTGTGGGTCTATCAGAGGAGTGGGTGGGTGAGGTTCGGTGGACTGCAATGTGCAGGAGGTCACACTGGGTTATCATGATGGTCCCTTCTAGCTTTAAAAATCTATGAGTCTATGCTTATTAAAAAGAGGATGGAACAGCAGGCTCTTAGTATTACTCATTAGTATTGTGATTAGTTTGCCAGGCCTAAATTTTCAAGTAACGTGCTTTTTGGGTGTCTCATTTTTGTGTGCCATGAGTTTTCTGAAAGGGGCCTAATTTTCAGAGGATGCTTGCTCAGCATAACATCCAATTCCTTTTAAGGTATGTCAGGCACTGCAGAACTGAAACATCCAACACATGAATAGTGATACTTGAAAATGTAGACCCCCTGAATTGAAACAGATAACATGTTCCAGTGAGTTCCCTAAGAAGGACATTCAGGAGAACATACTACACTGACGCAGATTCACAGCTGGTTTATATTGTTATCCGCCTCTGTCTTTTAGATTGCATCCTGCTTGGGGGAGAAACTGTTGTGCATATGTGTTTGTTTTGTACAATGCCAAAACCATTGTCAGGCACTTACTAAATCATGTAAATAAATAATAATGAAGTTTCTGAGTATAGCTATTCCAATGATAGAAGGACAAACTCATACAGATAAAATAAGGACTGACCTGAACCTTTGTCCAGACTAAACAAAGCCAAACTGTTTTTTCAACTGACATTTGAAATAGTTTGTTTAGCATTTATGTGGGTTGTTTTCTCACAGTCTACTTTTGGATATATTGGAAGTAATAAAAACACTGAGGAAAAGGCAGCACATGTAGTATATTCTGCCTGACTAAAACCAACAAGAAGCACTGGAGATGTCACAAGAATAGTTGATTTTGTAAGAGATTCAACCTGATTTCCAAATCAAAGAGACTCAGCCAACATCAAATGTAGACATTTTTTTTCAGATTAATGAGCCTAATCCTGCAAAGTGTTGAACACCTTTAAAAATGCGTTGAAATTACAGAAGTGAAATCCTGGCCCTACTGAAGTCAATGAGAGGCCCTTTGCAGGAAGTGCTCAGCATCACAGGATGAGGCCCTCACTCAACAGTTTCCTAAGGGGAATTGGGCATTTCAGTTTCTACCACAGCAGAATAGGTAGCCTGTTCTTCTACGGCGGCTTTGACTGATGCTACAGAATCCCAGGGGGAGCAGGACCTGCTGGAGGAGCCATGTCAAGAATTCTCTTTTGGGATTCATTTTTTCCATTATGCTTGAGGCTTCAATCACTGAGCTTTCAGACTTCTGAGCATTTTTTTCTCATTCGTTCACTCCCTGACTTGTGTCCAATATATGAAAACCAAGTAAGTCTCCAAGGAAAAGAAGCCTTGTAAAGGAACTGCTGAGCTTTTGTGCTAAGCTCCACATTTTCTCTCCACAAGTGGTGGAAAAATTGAAATTTCCTGTCAGCTCAAGGATGAAATTGTCAGTGACGTTTGTAAGCTTAGTCCTTAGTGGAAGTTTACTATATCGAGCATTCACACTAGCAATGAAGAGCAAGCCTACTAGGCAGAAGTACAGTGGGCCAGCAAGTTCACAAGCCAGCAGGACAGTTCACTGCAGAAGAAAGCAATGTCTTTTAGAAAGTATGTGCAGCTCATTCACTCTAGCCATTTGGAATTGCCCCACTTGTAGTGGTGCTGTGCCATACAACTGACTAATGCAGAACTTTCAACACAAAAAGGCAAGCTGAAGAGGTGTCAGCTTGCAAAACTGAAGGAGTTGGCAGGATTTAAGTCCCAGAAACAAACCTGCTATGATAAGTGTTTTCCCTATTGTTTATTTTGTCTTATTATAGTCCAGAGCCAAGAATATTTCAGTAGCTCCAAAAACTGGAGGCTAACCAGGTGTTTCAAAATGGACTTATTCTTTTGTTCAGCTCGCTTAGGGGTGGAAAGAAATATTTTTTCTTCTTTAGATTAACCATGCTGATGGGTTTTTTTTATTTTTACACTGCTGTCAATTTACAAAGAAACTGATGAAAAATGATCTGGGACAAACATGCAAATTGATGAAGGGTCTTTTATTTTATTTTTTTTCCTGAAGAGAGCAAAATTGCTATGCACGATTTGTACAAGTTAAAAAAGAAAGCAACCAGACTGAAAAAATAAAGGTACTGTTCAATAAGGATAAAATCCCAAACAAGGCCAATGTACTATTTGCATTCCACTTATGCCCCTTGAGGTGGAACATCATGGTGCTTGGACTTTTCTTGACCTTCTATGCAGGGTGAATGTCATCCGGAGGGCACGTCTATACTGAAAAATTACATTGTGTTAGAACACAAACTTGGGGTCTTGTGGTAACTAACATAATATTAAACACAATAGAGCAGTTGTGCATAGGTAGAGGCTGGGGTTAACCACAACCAGCTGGTGCTATGTTAACATGACAGTCTCTGTCTCACTGAGGAGGACTCAGTTCTAAGTCCTGGCTCTGGTGTTTTGTGCTGCTCAGAGCAACTGGAAAGCTGCCCTAAAGAGGCATCTGAGGACTCCTCCTGTCACAGAGGAATCCTTGGGTGGCCCAAATCCAGCCAAGTTGCTCTATTCTCTAACTCACTCCCCCACCCTTGGTGTAGGGGTCAGGGAGGAGCATGCCAGATGCTCGGTGGAGTACATGCCAGAACCTTGGACGCTGCAACTGCTGGATGTACATGGAGTAACTTAGAGCAGCCTAGAAGCTGTTCTAAGTTACACTGAGAGCTGTTTTAGCCTCCCAGCTAGCCCAGAATCAGGAGGAGCAAAAAGACGGGTTAAAGTCACCTTCTGCTCCTTTCCCCATACTACACCATGTAAACTTTGCACAGCTGAGTGGTCTGGTCTGAAGTGTTTAACATCATGTTAATTGAACATGACTCCTCAAGTCATATTCTAATATTCTTTGTCGCTTTTTACAGATCCCGACTAACACGGCTACCCCTCTGATACTATTCTAAGACTGTGTAATTTTCCTAAGTAGGAAAGCCCTAAGTGAGTTCCTTCCTTGATATCTAATGGATCTGGGCCAAATTATTCACTCGTGCAACTCCACTGAAGCCAATAAGGTCATACCAGGGATGAATTTATTCTTGTATGTTAAAGAAATAATACACTGTTTAAACTAGCTACAGACATCTACTTGTACTCCTCCTTTACATGTTTACCAATTCCTTTTTCTAGGAGCGCTTACAAAAATATATACAATGAGGGTGCAAGCTCTGTACATCAGCAAAAAATTAACAATTGCAATTAAAGCAAATGTCCAGTCATTTATTTGTCTGGTGACTAATATGGGTGATAGGATCTGCTGCTATGGCTCCCTCCACAAAACCATCAGTCAAGTCCTATCATTCTGATGTGAAAGCATTTTACACTCACTTTGGGCAGGTCTAAATGGCCACGCATGCTGCACAGCAACAGAGAATCAGGCCCAATACTTCACTAACCATTCCAGTCTTTCATGTGAGTTCTGTGGGTTAGGGTATGGGCATTTCTGGCATTTATATGTGTGATGTATTAGCCCACTAGAAATATTTCTGTCACTTCAATCCATGACCTTGTTTCAGAGCTATTTGTACTGGAGCCACGGAGCAAACTTTTCAGTACATCATTGATCGTCATTCTAGTCATGCTGGATGAACAGGGCAGCTTGCAAGGCAGAATGGATATCAGCACTGAACCACCGTCAGACGAAGAAATAGAAAGAGCAGTGAAGCAGTTAAAAATAAAAAAGCTGCAGGAATAGACAGTATAACAGCTAATCTGCTAAAAGCCGTCAGGATACGCCTTATGAAGTATTGAAAAAATATACAAGAAGGTATGGAAAAGAGAAGAGGTACCAGATGATTGGCTAAAGGCAATAGTTGTACCAATCTTGAGGAAAGGAGATATAAGCTTATAGACAGTACCAGAAAAAATCATGATGAAAGTAATTGTCAACGGATTAAGGCCCATTTCAGAGGAAGAAGGGAAGAACAGTGTGGCTTCAGACCAGGCTGAAGTTGCATTGATCAGACATTTGCATTCCAACAGTTGATGGAAAAGAAATGACAATGGTGATTAAAGATGTTTGCTCTTTTCATTGGCTTCATGAAGACATTTGATTTGGTATGGAGGGAAGCATTATGGAAAGTAGCAAAATCCTGTGGAATGCCAGATAGGATAATTGCAAATATACAAGCTGTGTATGAAGCCTCTGAAGGGTTGTAAGAACTGGTGGAAAATTAAGCAACTGGTTCAAGTCAATGTTTGATGTAGGACAAGGGGGCATGGAATCACCATTGCTTTTTATCATGTTCTTAAACTGTTCTTAAACATGTTCTTAAACTGGACATTAAGAATGTTAGACAAGTTGGAGGGGTGGTGTAGAGTTAAACTCCTTAGTTTATGCAAATTATCACAGTTTCAGAGTAACTGCACCTATAGTCCCCCCTCTGTGGTCCACATCAGGAATTCCCAATCGGGTCTCAAGGCTCTGGGCAGAGACCTTTGTCCCTCTCCCTTCTGACTGGAGGATTTTAAGGCTGCACAGCTCTTTGCCTTACACAGTGATGTCCCCAGTAAGCCAGTCTGCCCAAAGGCCAGTGCCTGAGCTATGAACAGGGTATTGCCTGCAATTATAACTTACCACACAGCTCCTTCTAAGAAAGCACATTTAGTTTCAAGATTAAAAATATATAAAAACAATAAAAACTCCTACCCGTGTGCTACAAGCTTACCAGAGTTCATCCATCAGTCTTAGGGCCCTAGTAGACCAAAGTCTTTCCAACTCTTCTGCAAGGGTTGGGGTGCCCCTCGGACAGAAGGTCCTGTCCATTTGCTGGAACAGAAAGCAGTCCCTTGAGTAAATTTAGACCCAGCCTTTTTTATATCAAAAGCCCTTTCTTTGTGTATTGGTCTCTGGAAAACCCAGTTTGATCCAGTATGCAAGCCTCCCCGGGAGATGGTACCTCTTTGGAAGGGTTTACAACATAGGTGAGTCACCTTAATCACACACTCCCCACACATGCTGTTTTTGGTTCTTGGAGGAGCTGTGACTACCCTGCCCCTGGAATCTCTGGTTCACCATAATACCTAAACTTAATACTATATGGTCTCCAAAGATACTAGAGGTTGCCATATCCATCACCCAGATGATACCAGCTGTCAGACACTTTTGAATTAATAATGATATTCTTCTCTGCCTTGGAAAATTGGTGTAGTCAGCTTGGATTTACAATAAATCCCAAGAAGATGAAGTGGTTGCATCTTGGAAAAGGAACAGTTGATAGAGTATTGAAAAGTAGTCATCCAATAAGAAGTCCGCAAACAGGAAGAATCTTATGTGTTCTTAGGAAGCTTGATCAGTGCCATAAGTTTAATCAAGGCTGAGGTTAAAGGGAGATGTGCTTTAGCTGAAAGCACTGCACAAAAACTGATGGAATTATGAACTGATAAAAACATTGCTTGATATCAAAGCGAAAATTTATCAAACTAGTATACTAACAATATTACTCTATGGCCTGGAAACAGCTAAATTAAATTAAACAGATGTTAAAAGCCTGGATGCAGTAGAGATGAGACTTCTTCAGAAAGATGGCAGGTGTAAAGTGGAAGGATTTAAAGACAAATTAAGTAGTTAGAAGGAGAGTAGGGTGTGAAATCATGGTACAGGATTATCTGCTATCAAAAAAGAGTCTCACGGTGGGAGCCACTGAAAAAGACAATCAGGGATAGAATCCTAAAGAAAATAAGGCAAGCACAACCAAGGCCACACTGACCTAGAAGTCAACCACCTACTAGATGGCGGGGCATCATATGCAGGGACAGACCAATGCTGAGCTTATAGGAGCAACAAGCTGTGGACAGGAATGAAAGGTAGTGTGGTACTGCTCCCTGTGTGTGTGCACACAGATGTTTTGGGATGAAAGAGAGGAGATTGCTGGGCATTGTAATAATTCTTTTTATTGTTCTTATTTAACACTGGCAATGTGTTTGGAGCTGTTCAGCACACAGAAATAAAGATAGTTCCTGCCTCAAAGAGTTTACAGTCTAAACCAGTGGTTCTCAACTAGGGGTATGTGTACCCCTGGTGGTACGCAGAGGTCTTCTGCGGGTACATCAACTCATCTAGATATTTGCCTAATTTTACAACTGGTTACATAAAAGCACTAGCCTAATCAGTACAAACTAAAATTTCATACAGACAAAATGAGAAAGTAAGCCATTTTTCAGTAATAATGTGCTGTGACACATTTGTATTTTTATGTCTGATTTTGTAAGCAAATAATTGTTAAGTGAAGTGAAACTTGCAGGTACGCAAGACAAATCAGCCTGCTGAAAGGGGTACAATAGTCTGGAAAGGTTGAGAACCACTGAATCCATAGCAGACATACTTATACATCCAGATGACAGAGGCGAGGGTATCTTTTAAAAAAATTATTACTGAACTTATGACTAAGAAATTTTCTCCAAAAAGCATTACAGCAAATCTTTTTCATGGGAGCACTAAAATGTGGTACTGGTGGTTTGAAGCAGGATAGAAGCTGTCGGGATTGACGTATACACCCAACAGCAGATTAAACCAGCATGGCTCTGGCACTACACTGTGAATAAATAATAGTGTTTTTCTTCTAAAATAATTGCATCCTCACAAATTCCATGAAACCACAGTTTTGAAGTGGGAGACTTAAGTACAACACATAACCCGCAAAGCATGAATGGATCTAATCTTGCTATCATTTACAGGAAAAATAATTAAGATTACTGGGGACTTTCTGCACATAGGATGTAGGAGTGTATGCCATGGATTAACTTAAACTGTCAACTCTGCTCTGGCCTGTTTCTCATTTTGCATGCTCAGCACTTTGACGCATGACATAATGTAGGTACTCGTGACCCTGGGAACATGCTGCCCAAAACTAAAGATGAAATCACTTAATCATATGTACTTGATAACTTTTGACATAGCCATTTTTCACATAATTCTGATTGTGTTCCATTGTTTGCAACCTGGTTGTGTCTTTCAAGTGTCACATATGGAGATAAACGGAGGGGGGGAGGGACCCTGTCTGTGTGAGAGAGATTAGTTAGCAATAAAATGAAAGTTGTGTAACACTTATAGTTCATAATTCAAACAAATGAGGATCCAGTTATCCTTTGTGTTCTTTTCTCTTTCCAACAAGGACTTTTCTCCATAATCTTTCTGTGAACATCTAGCTCTGACTCCTGCATGTAGTGCCAGTAAATAATTTACTTTCTCATATATATTGATGGATGAAAATTGCTCTCCATTACACCACTATACATGTACAGACTTACCAGTGGTTTCAATGGTCATTTAGAATTATACTGGAGTATCTCAGGTCAGACTCCTGCCCCTTTACATTTGTATATGTAGCTAATGGTCTACTCGGGATCTTCAGCTGGTATAAATTGCCATACCTTCCTTGATTTCATTGCCATTAAGTCCATTTACACTAGCTGAGGAGCTGGTCCAGTGTTGGGTTAGCTTTAGCATTTATTAATACAATTTTTAATATTTCAGATGATCTTATATAATACGCAGCCATAAGATATTTGACTTTTCATGTGTAGCATCAGATTACCTAAAAATAGACTGAAACTATCAATATTTCTCACTAGTTTCAGTTCTGTTATGTCACTAAGTGTTCTTTGGAAGAACTCAGTTTTACAAAATATGAGCTTGTAACATTTTTATCACATTGGCTTTTTGCCATATCACACAAATTCAATGGAATTAATGTGGTTATATAGAAACATCCAAAATTCATGCTCCAGTGGCATTCAGAACAGTAGTCAGAAAGCAAAGCTTCTGTTGGCTTCCTAGAAATAAAGACTAGTTACCGTATATCTCTGAGTGAATGGGGACTTTTTAAGGGATGAGGGTTGGGTTGGGGTTGGGGTTGGGGGCTTTGGTTATGAATATCAACAGTCAAAGGAAAAGTATACATTTAAGAAATTTTCTTGGAGTGAATTTAGTGCTTTTGAAAGGTTTACTGGAGATCATAGTTATAGAATCACAGAACTAGAAGGAACCTCAAGAGGTCATCTAGTCCAGTCCTCGGCACTCAAGGCAGGACTAAGTATTATCTAGACCATCCCTGACAGGTCCTCTACTTGTTTAAAAATAAAGCACCTGCAAGACTCTGCAGTGGCTCGATAGGTCCCCTATATCACAGTAAGAATACGCTTCAACCCTTGATCTGTATGGGGTACCACTAGCAATGAGAAGATGGTCCATTCAGTCCTTGGCCTATTTTCTGAGACTGCCAACCAAGACGCTAATTAAGGAAAGGCAAACCTCCTGGGGTCCAAGTTGTCTGAGTTTGCAAAAACTTTTTTCTCTGTGATTTTAAGCCACATGTTTTTAAGGGGTGATTTAGCTCTATATAAAAATAATATTTCTAGGTAAGGGAGCCTGTGGTATGTGATAAGGAAAGCAGAGCTAGGCTGGCTCAAGTGCATGAGCCTTAATGGGGCCTGGTTTTCAGAAAATACTATGAAACCCACCCTCTCAAAATCAGTCCTCTTGAAGAGATATCAGTTGGTCACTCAGGAACTGAGACACCCAGAATTCTCAACTGGCGTAAATCAGTATACAGCAAATGAGGATCTGGCTGAATGTATTTATTGTTTTCCCCTGCCCTCTTCTCTGCTCCATTTTTCTTAAACGATTTCCTTCGTCTCACATTACTTTTTTCATCTAATGTTTTTGGTCTCCTTCCCTCCCTTTGATGCTATCGCTCCATTTTTTTTATCTAAGTTAAAAGAATGTAAAGCCAATAACACATGTGCCATGACCTTTCATGACATTTGAATAGGCTGGAAATTAGCAAATATTCTTACCACTAATTCCAACTGGTACCAGATATAATGATGATGGATATTCCTTTGTTGGTTGCTTTTTGTTTTGGGATGATTTGCTGGTAAGACATGAACTGAGACTAAAGACTAGATTGTGTGACAAGGCTCAAGGTTGAACATTTAGTGTGGCTGTTCAGTGATGTTATTGCTCATTGTGAATAAAAGATAGCAGTATCTGGCCCCGTGAGATGGACTATTCTTGCAGTATGTTAGAATCAGGAAATCTAGAAATTTTGCAAGCAAACATGTGCTCATGTGATTTGGTCAACTGCTAGAGAAGCTTGGACATGCTTCCGATTCACATCCCTAAATTTTTGCATCCTTATCTGAATTGAACTTCCTAACCCTCACTGATTCAGGAATAAATATCTCCAGTGATAAATTCATCACAGACTTAGGACCATTAATCTTTCTCAGCCTGGCTACCACCTCTTTAGCAAAATCTGCTGCACAGATTTGCAAAACTTCTTAAAATTTAAAATATGTATCAATGGCTGGTTTTGAGACTTTTTTTTTTTTTTGATAATTTACACCAGTAAAAAGAACACATTTAGGTTACCAAGGTATATGAAGAACTTTATATTCATTCAACCCTAGAATTGTTTCAATTAACCAGATTTTAGTTAATAATCTCCAGCTACCTGTAACCCACTTGAAGAGAGCGATTTTAACAAGAAAATTTGTTCAACTACTCTTTGTTCCCATAATGATAGTTATTCTGTGATACTCTCTGTTGTCCTCACTTAAAACTATAATTCATATTTAGTACTGGGAAAATTATATTTTCATGCACTAGCCCGCAGACTGACCACTCCTTGAAATCATTTCTTCTTTTAGAGTTTATACGCACTCTTGTTTTTAATTGGACCAAGAAAAGTGGCTAAGGAACAATGATTCTCACAATCCCAAAGCTATAAAATCTCTGAAATATTAATGATCTCTCTCACCTTTGTGTAAACATCACCAAAGAACTCAGTGTTAGCACTATATGAACTGAATTGCTGACTTCCTGAAAGGTCTCTCTGAGTGCCCCCCAAGAGGCATCTGGTTGTCTCGGAAAAGCTATGTATGTTAGTTTTGGTTTTGACATTGTCTGTCTGAATATGGTTTCAGCACCAGCCGCAAATGTCCATTTAGGGACCTTGTGCTCTTGGGGAGCCTGTGTATTCATGCCAATTCCCAGACTGGTAGTGGGACTGAGGGGAGAAGCTGGGGTGACTCACAGCCTAATTTCCCCCTCTAGCAGTGAGAATGGAAGAGAAGGCAGCTTGAACCCACATGTGATCCCTTCCTTCCTTTGAAGAAAATCAGCTCCGCCATATTCCAAAGTGACCAGTCCTTTCAGCTTTACATGGATAAAATACTCCAAGCAATAGCAAACCACTAATTTTTTACATTGATGTGCACGTGGAAAACAGAGGAGTAGCAGTGTTGCGTGAAACTTAAGGAGCTGAAACAAGCGTTCCAGAAAGCAAAAGAATCAAATGGACGCTCACGGAGGGAGAGGCGACTGATGTTTGTAGCTATCCCACAGTTCCTGCACTCTCCGAAAACCATTTGAATTCTTGGCTGAGCTCCCAAAGCCTGAAGGGTCAAAAACATTGTCGTGGGTGGTTCAGGGTATATGTCGTCAGCCCCCCTTCCACCCCCCCCCCCCCCGTGAAAGCAAAGGGAAAAAAATAATTTCTCGCCTTTATTCAATGTCACCGTATGTCTAGTGGATGCTGCTGGCAGATGCGGTGCTGCAGTGCTACACAGCAGCATCCCCTTCTCTTCCCTTCCAGATGTCAGACAGTACAGTAGGACTGGTATCCTTCATCATTGTCCTGTGAGTGCTCCTGGCTGGCCTCAGTGAGGTCGGCCGGGGGCACCTGGGCAAAAATGGGAATGACTCCAGGTCATTCTCTTCTTTAAGTTTTGTCTAATGGAGATTCAGTCCTGCCTGGAATATCATGCCAGCTGGAGGCTTCTGCCTCAGGCTGCTCTCCCAGTCAGCAGCACCGTGTGGTCGAGCCTACCCCAGCCTACCCCTTGCTACCAGGGCTCATAATCAGATACTTAGACCTCTACATTTTGCTGCAAATAAAAAAATTAAGCTGCCGTTTAGAACTGTCCCCCAACATACATATCCTGGGACAGTTTGTATTTTACCAGTGTCAACCAAAGGCCCACACACAAATGGAGGTTCAGTCCTGCCTGTGCTTCTATCCTAGTGCTTGTCACAGATTCCCATTTTCAGCTATTGGCTGAGTAAGGGCAGAATGGTAGTTCACTCTACTTTGCTGTAAGCCAACCGCCCTCCTCTCCCCCCTTTGATCTCTGCTTGCGGAGGCAATAAAGTCAGTGTTGTTTCTTATTCATGCATTCTTCATTACTTCATCACACAAATGGGGGGATAACTGCTACGGTAGCCCAGGAGGGGTGGGTGAGGAGGGAAGCAATGGGTGGGGTTGTTGCAGAATGGCATGCAGCTAGAATGGCATGCAGCTCATCATTTCTGAGGGATATCTGGGGCTCTGACCCAGAGTGGCCGTTTGCCTCTCTGGTTCTTTAGTAGGCTTGCCTGATATTCTAGGCAGGACTGACTCTCCATTAGACAAAACTTAAAGAAGAGAATGACCTGGGGATTTATTCCCATTTTTGTCCATGCGCCCCCGACCAACCTCACTGAGGCCGACCTGGAGTACCCATGACAGCAGCAGACGGTACAGTATGACTGGTAACAGTAATTGTCAACTTGCAAAGGCAAGGGGATGCTGCTGTGTAGCACTGTAGTACCGTGTCTGTCAGCAGCATCCAGTAGACATACGGTGACAATGAAAAAAGTCTGAACGGGCTCCATGGTTGCTGTGCTATGGCATCTGCCTGGGCAATCCAGGAAAAAGGGTGCAAAATGATTGTCTGCCATTGCTTTCACAGAGGGAGGATTGACTGACGACATTTACCCATAACCACCCATGACAAATTTTTGGCCCCATAAGGCATTGGGATCTCAACCCAGAATTCCAATGGGCGGGGGAGACTGCGGGAACTATGGGATAGCTACCCACAGTGCAACACTCCAGAAGTCAATGCTAGCCTCGGTACATGGACGCACACCGCCGAATTAATGTGCTTAGTGTGGCCGCGTGCCACAGGAATCTGTTTCCAAAAATCGGTTTCTGTAAAATCGGAATAATCCCATAGTGTAGACATACCCTAAGAAGAATATGGTAGTGTCACACAGACAATGTCAGGTGATGTTTAATTAGTCATTACATTAGAGTGGAACTCTATAAGTTGGGGCCAATCCTTGGTCCCAACTCTGTCCCATGGCAGACAATGAACATGTAACTGACCTAACACAGCAGGTCAGGATTCCCCTTGCACAAGGGAAGCCATGGATGATGTAAAGCCAGTATAGCCACAGCTGTGCCACTCCAAACTGGCCCCTTCTAGTGTACAGGTGTGCCAGAGCTGGAGGAGATGTGGTCAACACGGCACTCCAGCTATTCAGGGCCAACAGAATAGCTCATAGTTAGCCATTGCAGTTGGCACGAGTTTACTCTATGCCCCCAGAATAGCAGGAGGGTGGCAAAAAACCACTGATGCTTCCTCTACTCCCTTCCTCAGATATACAGAATGGAGTTCAGTAGAGCTAAACACTACTAGGTACAGACATTTGTATCTTGCAACCAATATTTGTGGAGAGTTTCCAGTAGCATGTACAATCATTTTACTTAACACATGCTAAAACACAACTAAAAATTCAAGTGTAGACATGCCCTTAGAGGCCAATGGTGGCTGTCTGGTACTGTGTTACAGTGTTTTAGATTTTACTGGTTTAGTAGTATCCACTCATGTGTGTGGTGGACTCTTCTCAGCAGTTATGGCGTTTCTTTTGAAGTTTCTCATTAGCTCCATTTCTTGTGTCTCCCTGTATGTTGCCTTTGGACAGTTATCACTGGCTGAATTTCCATTGAAAGGCCAGTGTAAATCAGCTTCACTCCATTGATTACAATGAAGCTATATTGATTTACACCACCACTGGATCTGGCCCTCAAAATAATACCCAACTCTGTATGTGTCAATGAAGTGAAACAGCTACTAGAGTATCAATAATATCTAATGCATGGTGGAAGTCTGAGTGCAGATGTATGAATTAGTTAATGATTAACCAGGATGCCAGCTGAGCTTTGATTCACTTGAGAAACGTTGCCAGGCTGAGTTCCAAGCTCACACCAAGTGACGCCAATATATTTGCTCATGTCTCCATCATTCCTTGTCTAGAGTATAACAATTGCCAGTAATTTTGCTTAATAAAGAGCTTTTCTGCATATTTCAGGGCTCTCCTTTCAATGTGAGTCTCAGTGATTGTGAATTCCAATTTGGAATAGAACACGTCTCTTATATTTTAGTCCTTTCTATTTTAGTTCCTTTCTTAAGATG
This sequence comes from Mauremys reevesii, assembly GCF_016161935.1. Taxonomy (NCBI): domain Eukaryota; kingdom Metazoa; phylum Chordata; order Testudines; family Geoemydidae; genus Mauremys; species Mauremys reevesii. Next base: position 37,433,758 of record NC_052625.1, read on the forward strand.
ATGTAAAATATTCTAAAAAAGATATTACCACTATTTCATGCTCACTTTCAGCTCAGCAAAGTCTTTACAGTGTATGAATTTTTATATAACGGGCAAAACAATTATTAATTGATTAAGTTGAACAAAATAATTTTGCTTTTCAAATTCTCAGGCAACTGCTTTTGAAAAACAATGCTTTTGCGAGAAAGGTATGTTTTCAAGGTGTTTTTATAATGCCTAGGTATGCACTTCTTGACAAATGGATTTTTCTGCTGTGGGAATGAGTAGTAAAAGATGAATGAAAGTATTAGCTTTGGATCTGCACTTATTCATATATTTTCAAAGCATTGCCGATAGCTCCAGTGGCCTTGTGCCTATTAAAATCAGTGGGAATCTTACAGCTAAAAACTAGCAGGTCTCTTAAAATTTTTTCCAATTATTCTTGATTTGAAAGTAAATCTGTTAAGCTTTGTTAATCATTTGAAATGTTTAATTTAGATACACTTTACTATAGCCACATCCTTCTGCTGCAAATTAACTCCTGATCAGATACTCTTATTTTAAAATACCCAAATATTTTTTCCGTGCTGCATTTTATGATCAAAACATTTCCATTCATCCATCAGGCCAATGCGGAATGTGGCACTGATCTTGTGGCTGACTGCACACAGATGCACCTCTGTGACTTCAGTGGCGTTCCTTACAGTTGCAGAGATGTGCCCATGAGCAGTCAATTGCAAGCTTTGTGCCTATAAATTCACTATCTTTTGTTTTGTATAATGTGGTATAAAGTATATTATCTGTACATTCACTGAGGTTCCCTTAGATCTACTCATACCCATTTATTAATATATGAGTGTCAAGACATCTAAACCAAAATAACTTATTACATACTGGGATGATGGCTAAAGTGAGGCCCAAGGCTCAATTCTGTACACACACACACTTTCATCCCCCCCATAGTTGTTTTCCTTTTTATATTTCTTCTTTTGGCCATTGGTGTGGAATTCACCAACATAGACTCCTTCCACTCAAGTAAACTCTGGAGTCCAAATTATGAAGTGAAGTACACCTCTACCCCGATATAACGCTGTCCTCGGGAGCCAAAAAATCTTACCGCGTTAGAGGTGAAACCGCATTTTACCAAACTTGCTTTGATCCGCCGGAGCACACATCCCCTCCCTCCCCCAGAGTGGTGCTTTACCACTTTATATCCAAATTTGTATTATATCGGGGTAGAGGTGTATGTGTGTGAGGGGGAAGTTACATTTTTGGGAGAGAGTCTAAGAAAATAGTCGATGTTCAGTAGTGACTTGAAGGGAGTCTAGAGAGTCTAAATTGGTGTAACATGAGTGGGGTAGAAGAAGAATAAGATGTAAGCTACTCCACTTACTTCCCCTCTGAATTTGGCCCAGTATGTACAACTCTTTATTTTAAAAGGTTTCAGAGTAGCAGCCATGTTCGTCTGTATCCGCAAAAAGAACAGAAGTACTTGTGGCACCTTAGAGAACATCAAGAGTGCCCAGAGCCTTAGGAAGGGAGCTCTTTTTAGCAGTTTAGTATAGAAAGAAAGAAAGAAAGAAAGAAAGAGGCTGGCCTTTCTGAGACCTTGAGTTATTATTCTCATTCATTATTATTATTGTGCTGCGGAGTGCTAAGTATTTTACCCAAATGTATGAAGACAGGGTCCCTGCTCATAAGAGTTTTCAGTCATGAGGCTACATTTGTGCACAGCTCAAAATAAGGGACAATGTGGTTCCACCCTGCACTAAGTGGAGCACTGGGATGCCTTCTATCTCAAGGACATCTCTCCCTGAAGTCCCCAGTGTACTTGGGAAGCATATCTGCTACCAAGCCTCTGTGCTGGGTGCAGTGTTCTCTATGCTGGTCCCGATTTGTGGACTGGTGCAGAGCATGGAGAGGGCAGGGTCAGTGTGCAGCTTCTTTTCCTCTTCTTTTGAACTGGTGGGAGGGATGAGGGCCCAAGGGAGAAGGGACAGAATAGTCTCTCTCTGTCTCAAAAATGCAAGGACAGTAATTCTCCATGTGAGTCATGCAAATGCTAGGGAAGACCCTATGTCCTCCTCCCATGTTGTGCCCCTGTGTACAGACCAGGCAGACTCTGGCCCTCAGCAAGCCTTATGCATATTAAGGCTAGGAGATGGGAAGCAATGAAAATCCAAGCGACTGAACAATGTGATCAAGAACACTCCTGGTTAGCTCCAGGATTTTTGTGATTTGTGATGATTTAAGTCTTCACTGCATGCAGCACTAGGGTAGGTCTTTTGGATTAGATGGATTTAAAGAGGGGATTTGAAGGTGGACTGGAGGGACATGGTTGACTGGGTCAGAAAAAGAACTCTAACTACAGTATATAGGGCGAAGTGGAAGAAGGGTAGGAGATTTCCGATGCCTTTGTCCATGCACATTGTTCTAAAGCACCTCTTACCTTAGTAGCAAAGGATCATACAAAGTTAAACAGAAGAGTCCATAACAAAAAGTTCGCTATTTTTTCCTATTTCCCATGATCGAGGGGAATAAATTTGAGTATTCAAGAATGTAAGGGGGTGAAAGTCCAAGAAGTGCCTGAAGGGGAGGTAGCTTGAAAGGGTCAGTACAGATGAGTGGGCAAAGTAGGGAGCAAAAGGTAGAAGTTTATATCATACATATGAACAACGTGGTGTTGCAGTGGTGATACAGGATAACTGTGAATCCAGGCTGTCCCTAGAGAGTGGCATGTTTTATAGGGCATATCCTTCTCTCAAATGCGCTTCACCTCACTTCTGTCATTGATGATCAACTCAAAAAAACAGTGGCTCTGGTCCTGGACAGCATCACGCTGCACATAGTGCAACTCAGAAGTCAGGTACAGATGGTTTTATGCCACTTGTATTCCTCTCCAATCGTGGGACCAGACAGACACCAACCGGGTCCTCAGCGTCAGATAGTGCAGCCTCTTGCTAACCCTGGCTTCCTATAGCCTCAAGAGTCCATTAAAGCAGCTATGGATCACCCAGGTATAAAGATGCACCAGAATTTGGGCTCATTTTCCTTCTAGAGATGCCCTACATGCTGTACACTCTTAGGAGAATCCATCCTGAACTGATCCCTTAGGCCAATATTATGCCTCGTAGAATGGCTCAAAGCAGTCAGGATGGCACTGAGAAACTAGCCCGTTATCTGTATCATAACTAAACATTCTTAATGTATACAACAAGCAGGATGCTGACTGGAAATTGCTTGGCCCTTGGAGAAAAAATGGTTTGGCAGAAGTGTCATGTTCTACATATGGTTCACTTAAACAGAACTACTCACACAGCCTTAATGTATTTGTAAGCCATGTATATTTAGAAGTTAAAATAGCTACCAGCCAACATTTCAGCAATATTTCCCTTCTGTGTCCGCTCACAGACAGTGATTTGAAAAAAAGTTAATTAAAAGAAAAGGATACAAGGAGCGATTTGTGAAAGTTAATGTCTAAATACACCTCTGTCACTTTCCTCCTTTCAAGAAGTATCTCATTGCCCCTCCATAGTTTTATCTGAAAATTTCTGGCTGCCTGTATTAGGCCCCAGTCCTGCACTGTGTTCCTTGTAGGCAGAGAGCTATGCCTGTGTGGAGCCAAAAGGTTTCTCTGTCTTAGCTCTGTTTTGTCAGTGGGTCCCTGTATGTGCTGTATGTGATTGCTGAGTACACCAAGAATAACACTGGTGGTGTGGAGGCCAGAATTTGGACCAGGGTATGCAGCCCCCTTCCAGGGGTTGGGAGGCAGAGAGTTAATACACTTTTGCTTAGCAAAGGTAAATCCACAGCTGCATGCCCTCAGTACAGGAATTATGAGGGAACCAAACTGTGAGGAAAGAGAGACTGGGCCCAGCTGTGGTGAATAATGTAATTTCCCCCAAGATCCTATAAGGGGGATGTGCTCTAAGGCCTCATGAGTAGTTTGCACTAGGAATCAGGATGTTTATTTTAGGAATTTGGCCTATGGAAAAAATAGCTGTGTGTACATAAGAGCAAAATTGTTTTGCCTATTTTAGACCCACTTGCATGTTAATGGGTTTGTCCTTTCCTTAGGATGGGTTGCAGGGGAGAAAAGGAAAAAGAGACCCTTGTTTTAAAATTACAGTTGAAAAGGGGAAGAAAGTGGACAAAATGAAAAACAACTTCAGGGTGAGTTGAAAGTGAAGGAAAGGAAAGACTTGGTGTGGGGGGAAAACTCACATAAAGATAACACTGGGCAGCAATTTGAGCCTGCCTGACTACTGGAAGGGTTTTTGCAATACAAAACCCAACGTTCTCTTTAGCTTGAAAAATATTACTAAAAATTGATTTTCCCTTGGTAAAGATGAGTGTAAGTTATAAGAGAAGATTTGTATGCTTAGAATAACATTATAAACATTGTGAGGGAGTTTGCCTCTCCCTAACATATATACACACTCTGTGTGTGTGTTGTAATTGTACATGAACATGGTACTTATACAGGCACTCAAGGAGAGCATATGCAGAGAAAATTGTCATCAGTTAATATGCATCTAGGAAAAAAACATTGCTGGGTGACAGGAAAAAGCAACATCTTTCTGGGCTGGCTAGGGAGCAGGATTCTGACTCTGATCTTTGAAGCTGGGAACCCGTGGGGCTGATCTCAACAGTATCCCTAACAAATTACCCTGACTTTCCAGATTTGACTAAATGCTCTGCAAAGTGAAAGGCAGCAGATTTACAGGACTATTCCACCTTAGTGACCCTAAGAAGCTATTTAAACCAAGAAAGTCACCTATGGCAAAAGTGTTTAAAAAAACAATATTTCTCCATGTTTCCTAATCTATCAGAAATGTGCCAATAGGTTTACACTGTTATTCTATACAGGGGGGAATTATACACAGCTGAAGAATTTTTAAGGACTCTGGACCAGAGCTTTGAATCTTTTGTAAATGGCTTTCTCCACTTCTAACATCATGCCAAAATAACAGTAAGATCATAACAACCTAGGATCAAACAGTAAGATTCAAGGACAGAATACAACTTATTTGTTAAATATGTAGTATGTGGCCAGGAACATAATATCAGTGTAACAAAAGACGGTTTTTGGCTCAAAGAAATATGTGTTACCTATTGTATAAATAACAGGCTTGGGCAATATTCCAAAATCTGCTCCAAGTGAGTATGTGGAAATGTCCATCATTGCTATGATAAAACAAACTAATGACATGTGTAATGTCTGTTCCTTTATTACTGAAAATCTTTGAAGCCATATTGGTCTGCCAAGGAAACAGAAGATGAGGTAGATAAGAAACAACTTAATTAGGCCAACAAAAAATGGCAATATGCAAGCTTTTGTGTCAGAGGGCTCCTTTCCTTTAAGTACTGGCAAATTTCTGAGCATCACAGTAAAATATAGATGATCACAGAAGTTAGAGATAGAAAAGATCTTTTTGATTCAAAAGATCTTTTTGATTCACCCTAGATACATAGGTTTTAAGGTAACAAGGAACTATAATAATCATCTAGTCTGACCCCATGTATCACACAACCATAGAATTTCACCCAGTAATTCCTGCACCAAATCCATAATTTCGGTTTGAGAGATAGCATATCTGTAGGAATATTACTGTGTCAATACAAATTACATCTTTACTCCTACTAATAGTCCTAAGACTGCTTCACACTTTACTCATACTTAAAGACCCAATAACTTTAATGGGGCCACTCGTGTTTATGTGAATAATGGTTTGTAGAATCCGGCCCTGGGATAGTTCCAGTAATAAAAATGAAGCTTTTTAGACACAAAATACAACTGTAGAATGCAAATGCAAATATGAGGCCTCAAATCTTGCATACCTGTGTATTATTTGTTAATCTACTAAAGGTATAATTTTATCTTCCTTTGTTGCTCATAAACCTTCTGAAATGTAGTGCTCTCCACCAGAATATTAGGCATGAAGCTGGTTTCAAAACAAAAATAAATCTCATATTTCCTTTCCATTTTTTCTACTTGTATTCCAAATTTTGTTTTAATGGAGATTTTCCTACCAGTTGTAGCCATGGGCCATTCCCTAGAATAAAGTAAGTGAATATTATTATTTTGTTTACTATCACAAGTGTCTGTTTGGTGCCCATCATAAGTCTTAAATAGAGACATTCAAAGTCTTAAAAAGAGAGGTCAAACACCATGGTATCATAGAATATCAGAGTTGGAAGGGACCTCAGGAGGTCATCTTGTCCAACCCCCTGCTCAGAGAAGGACTAATCCCCAGACAGATTTTTACCCCAGTTCCCTAAATGGCCCCCTCAAGTATTGAGCTCACAACCCTGGGTTTAGCAAGCCAATGCTCAAACCACTGAGCTGTGGCTCCACAGCTTGGCTGAGGGGCACATCTTGCAGCTCTTTCTAAAAAGAGCCAGGTGTGTGCTTAATTGGATTTCCACAGGAATCAAATTCTAGAATCAGCTACTAAGATAGCTCTGCCACCAGCACCCACTACTTTGTAAATACAATACAATGAAGCATATACAAAGAACATGTAACCCACACACCTTCTGGGCCCTGGTCTACACTACGCGTTTCAACCGGTTTTAGGAGCCTAAAACCGATTTAACGCCACAACCGTCCACACTAAGAGGCCCTTTATATCGGTGTATAAAGGGCTCTTTAAACCGGTTTCTGTACTCCTCCCTAACGAGAGGAGTAGGGCTAATATCGGTATTAACATATTGGATTGGGGTTAGTGTGGCCACAGATCGATGGTATTGGCCTCCGGGCGGTATCCCACAGTGCACCACTGACCGCTCTGGACAGCAATCTGAACTCGGATGCAGTGGCCAGGTAGACAGGAAAAGCCCCGCGAACTTTTGAATATTTCCTGTTTGCCCAGCGTGGAGCTCCGATCAGCATGGGTGGTGATGCAGTTAAAAATCAAAATAAAGAAAGAGCTCCAGCATGGACGATGCGGACGTGATCGCTGTAAGGGCAGGCAAATCTGTTCTATCAGCGAAAATCATTTTTTAAATATCTCCAGACAGATGCCATAGCAGGGACTCAGCGCACTGCTGCGTGGCAAGCGTAACGGAAAGCCAAAGAATCAAATGGACGCTCATGGACTGGAGGACTCAAGCTATCCCACAGTTCCTGCAGTCTCTGAAAAGCATTTGCATTCTTGGCTGAGCTCCAAATGCTTCTAGGGTCAAAAACAGTGTCCATGTGGGTCAGGGCATAGCTAGGCAATTTACGCACCCCCCCACCCACCCCCAGAAGTGAAAGGGAAAACAATCCTGTCTTGACTCTTTTACATGTCACCCTATCTTTACTGAATGCTGCAGATAGACGCGATGGTGCAGCACTCAACACCAACATTCTTGCTCCCCCCCCGCCATGGGTGGCTGATGGTGCAATATGACTGATACCCATCGTCATCATCAGCCTATTGGCACATGGGGCAATGCAAAAGGCCTGGTAACCATGCGTACTAGCATCGGTCAGGTCGATCAAGGGCGCCTGGCCCTAATTTTTCCTGGTAGATGGTACAATATGGCTGATAACCATCATCATCGTAGCAACAGGGGGCTGAGCTTCATCAGCCCCCACCCTTCATGTGTAAAGAAAAGATTCAATGGCCCCTGGACTAGCAGCAGGATGCTGGGCTCCTCTCCTCCACACTCCTTAATGTCCTATGTGGACTATCATAGCAACTGGAGGCTGCCTTCCACTCATTTCTCACTAACAAGTATTCCTGCATTCTTTATTACTTCATCACACAAGTGGGGGGACAATGCTATGGTAGCCCAGGAAGGCTGGGGAAGAATGGAATGAACAGGTGGGGTTGTTGCAGGAGCACCCCCTGTGAATAGCATACAGCTCATAATCTATGCAGGATCTGACACAGAGCAGCTGTGCTCTCTGGTTCTCTGATACAGTGGTTCTCTAGTACACTTGCCCATATTCTAGGCAAGACTGATTCTATTTTTAGATACCAAAAAGGAGGGATTGACTCAGGGAGTCATTCCCAATTTTGGCTTTTGCGCCCCTGGCTAAGAGCAGCGAGGGGCACTTATGACAGCAGCAAATGGAACAGTGCAAAAGGACTGGTAGCCATGCCCATCTTATTACCAATTTATGGTATGGTAGATGGTACAATATCGCTGATAACCATCTCTGCTATCATGCAAAAGCAAAAGCATGCAGCTGTGTAGCACTGCTGAATCGCCTCTGTGAGCGGCATCTAGTACACATACGGTGACAGTCACAAAAGGCGAAACAGGCTCCATGATTGCCATGCTATGGCATCTTCCAGGGCAATCCAGGGAAAAAAAGGCATGAAATGTTTGTCTGCCGTTGCTTTCCCAGCGGAAGGAGTGACTGACGACATTTACCCAGAACCACCCACGACAATGATTTTTGCCGCATCAGGCACTGGGATCTCAACCCGGAAATGCCAAGGGGCGGGGGAGGCTGCGGGAACTATGGGATAGCTACGGAATAGCTACCCACAGTGCAACGCTCCAGAAATCGACGCTAGCCTCAGACCATGGACGCACACCACCGATTTAATGTGTTTAGTGTGGCCGTGCGCACTCGATTTTATAAAATCTGTTTTACAAAACCGGTTTATGCAAATTCGGAATAGTCCCGTAGTGTAGACGTACCCTGGGTGTGGTGTTGTGTCCCAGCTAATGGCACTGAGACCCCTTAGAGAGATAAAATGAGTCTGCTCTACAGCCTTAACTAACAGGCAGTTGGCTTTTAGCTCATGTGGTAGAGGCTCATGCACTAAGCTCCAGAGGGCACCGTTTGATCCCACCTGCCAATGACGGGGGTCTGTCGGTGTTACAAACCCATCAATGCTTTCAGCTCCTAAAAGTCAACTAAATGTGAGACAATACATGATAACTATTGCAAAACTGGGTTGCAGATACCTCACCAGTTCATCTTTGTTGAAAGTGAATCATTTCCTTTATAGATCTGACTTTGCCCCACAGTGAGCAAAACCTGACCTGGGAGAAAGAAGGGAAAATCTTTACAGGGAAAGCTTTCTTTTCTTTTTCCGTCAGAGCCACAACTGAGTGGTCGTGATAGGATGGAGAAGTGGCTTAGGTGTGCCTTTTAGAAGGGAAAATGATGGGGCCAGGACACAGCCATTCCTATTGTGCTTTTATTCACAAACATGATCTTTAATAGAAAAAGCAACATAGGTCAGCCCTGTACCCTTACATGAAAGTTACATCAGGTGCTTCTCTTAAATGGTCAGTACTTCCTTGAACAAATTCATTGTTTGATTTTCACCCTGCAGAGAATCCTTGCATCATGTACCCTATTTTTTGTCTAGCCAGTTCAGCACCAGCTTTGCAAGCCAGTAGTTTGTCTATCAGGCTGGAGAAAGGAGGGAGTTGGCAGGGATTTAAGGCAATGCATTTTTATTCTTTGGCTTCCAGAAAAATTAGGTTAAAGTATTTTATTGTTTACAAAAATGTCCCCAATCAAAAATAGTGTATCATTGACACTCACCAGTTAAATACAGCTCACTGTGGAAATATCTGACTGGACTCCCACACAACCTCTACCACACACAAAGGTAAGAAATTAGCAGCATCAGGAGCAATTGAACTCTCTCTTTATATATATTTAAATTCATCTTGAAAGCAGAGAGCGTAGGCTTTTCGTAAGGAAGTTCACTGCTGAAGGGGATAGGGAGGGATATATATATATTAAGAGATGTAGAATTCAAAGACATCTTAAATGGAGAGAAATAACTTCAATTTTATTTAAATATGTACAAAAATCCTTTTATAAACAGGAGTATTTTGTCCTGTTCTACTCATTTGTCTTGTGGGATTCTTTCATAAACTGCTCACGACTTCTTGCCATAGTAGAAATGTCAGATGCAGGAACATGTCTCTTATTATATTGACAAGGCACAAGTCTTGTATATAAATGCAGGAAATATTTATTTGTGTTTAGTATATATTTAAATAGTTGACTACAAATCATTTAAAGATTCCTGTAGCATGAATCATGCCACAGTTTCACATACAAGTAGAAACATTATGTATCTTATTGAGTTTTTAAAGCACTAACGAATGTGAACTATACAACAGAGTTCAGCTGGACCTTTTCACCCCTTCTAATATATGCTGTGGCTATTTAATATTCCTCACTAGGGAGTAATGCTGGTGTACAAGTCAGTAATATATTAGGGACTGGAGCCATGAACCTAGTGAGAACATAAACTAAACTGATTTACAATTTTGGTACATTACAAAAAGGACCATTATTGTGGGGTTAGAGATGTCAAAGTTGGTGACCTGGTAGAATGAAGTATTCCCTGCCACATAGTCCACCATGGAAAAGTAATTGACAGAGATATAATCTTTTAGAGAGATGTTTTTCTCCCACATTAAATATTGTTTTACAAACTTTTAAAAAAAAATCAGAGTTTTTGTGAAACAAATTGTAAAACAGGAATTATTTCCACGTAAAGTTTGCAGTAGGTAGGAGGGTGGGCAAGTGTGTTTACCAAAGTCAGATCTTAATCATTGGCTTACTTAAATGAATTGATGAGTTTCGTATGATAATTTTTGGAAAAGTGAGTTGCTACTTGCCAGTTGGATGCAGCACTAAAATGATACAGCACAATGTGACCGGTTTGAGGGCTTGGAACATTTAAAAGGCATAAATAATTCACAGAGTATCTTTTTTGAAGAACACTCCTGAAGGATGCTTACTGCCGCTACTAAGCTTTAAACAGGGACAGCTTTCCTGCATGTAAAGTACTAAGGTACAGGATACCGGAACAGATTGTGCTCTCAGTTATACTATCATAAATTAGGAGGAACCTCGCTGAAGTGGTTAGAGTTCTCCAGATTGATACCAGTGTAAAATTCAACCTTGAGAATCCAAAATTAGACCTATGAATCCTTTTCTGCACTCGCTCACACTGGTTTCACACCCATGTTAGTTCAAAAATGTCAGTGGAGTTACTCCTGGTTTACTCTGGTATAAGGGAGATGGGAATTAGGCACACCATCTATTTTGAGTAAACGGGCTGCTGATGACATGCTGATGACAATCCTGTATGAGGAGGAACAACTCCTTCATGGCTCACTTGCTTTCATGTGATTCATGATAATTTTTCTGTTTTTAATAATTAATGATGCTACTATTACACTATAAGGGGAAAAAATGATTTATCATTAATTCATTTCTTCAGATGTATAAAAAAAATGTCTGTATGTGCCCATCCTGCGCTGTGAGCACCTGTCTCATAAATTAAATACACAGAGAATGGCAACCCATCAATATAGCCATCCACAGACATTAGCCCCCCCCTTCTCAATAGCTGGAGTAAAGGAGGTGAGGAAAAGGGGGGCCTTGCAGTAGGCCCAGAAAGTTAGCAAATCCAGGCTCTGGCAGAGGAAGCAGGGAGCCAGCTGAAGACCCTTCACAGAGAACTCCCTGCCACATCAACCTCTTCTTGAGTATATGCGGAGAGCTTGGGTTCAAGCACTACTGCTGATCTCAGTTGTGACAGTACATCATGGGAGAGACATGATCTCTCAGGCAGGCAGGTCCCAAATCATTTAGGGTGAAATTCTCACCCCAGCTCCAGCCCCTATATTCTGGAGTGGAATAATGGGGCTTTAAAAGCCCCAGATCTGGCTAGGGAAGAATCTCCCCAGGGCATATTACTGAGGAAGAAAGCTGCAGGATGCCTGGCAAAGAGGGCATGCCCGGGGTGGGGCTGGGGGCAGGAAGGGCATGTCAGGGCAGGGCTGCAGCACTTCGTGCTATGGAGATTCTGGCCGGTGCTGCTACAAGGTGTCTGGGGATAGTCTGCTAGTATGTAGACAGTCCTGTAGGCCTGTCAGAGATGCAGTGGGGGCATAGAGTCCCCAAAAGCTCAAGCTGAAGATTGGGAGGGTACAAAGGTGGCTTAAAGCTATTTTAGCCCCTTCTCCCTCTTGGTTGTGAGTTCTCTGCTGAGATCTGCCCAGAATCTCACCTTTAGGGCTTTTTAGGTTAAAACAAATGGAATTCCACTGTAAGCATATTGGAAGCTAGTGCAGATCCCAGAGCACTGTTTAAGTGTGCTTCCAATGTGAAATGTGCTTAATAAGAAAGTCACTGTGTCCTACAATGGCCTTAGCTTCTGGATGGGACACAACTCACATACAGTGCTATGTAACTGTTTTCTGTCTGTGGGACCTTTATGTGAAGGTGTCTCCTGGTCTGTCACAGGGTGTGCGGTAAGGCAAAACTATTAGTAACGTCAGTGCAGGTACTGACTGAATACAGATAGTAGGATTTGGTCATTATGGCAGTAATTGTATATCAACAACTGAGCCATAAATCAAAGTACCTATCTTTTAAGAGGGGAATAAAGAGGAGCTGGGGAATTATAGACCAGTCAACCTAATTTTGATACCTGGAAAGGGATTGGAATAAATGATTAAGCAATCACTTGGTAAGCTCCTAGTGCATAATACATAATAAGGAATAGCCAACATGTGTTTGTCAAGAATAAATCATGTCAAGCCAACCTAATTTCCTTCTTTGACAGGGTTACTGGCCTTGTGGAAGGGGCGAAGCTGTAGACATGCTATATCTTGATTTTAGTTAGGCTTTTGACACAGTTACACATGACATTCTCATAAGCAAATTAGGGAAACGTGGTCTAGATGAAATTACTATAAGGTGCGTGTATAACTGGTTGAAAGACCATACTCAAAGAGTAGTTATCAATGGTTTGCTGTCAAATGGGAAGATGTATCTAGTGGGGGACATGTAGGGGTCTGTCTGGGTGTGGTACTATTCAATGTCTTCACTAATGACTTGAATAATAGAGTGGAAAGTATGCTTATAAAATTTGTGGATGACTCTAAGATGGGAGGGGTTGCAAGCACTTTGAAGGATAGGATTAGAATTCAAAACAACCTTAACAAATTGGAAAATTGGTCTGAAATTAACAAGATGAAATTCAATAAAGACAAGTGCAAAGTACTACACTTAGGAAGGCAAAATGAAATGCACAAATACAAAATGTGGCATAACTGGTGAGGCAGTAACACTGCTGAAAAGTATCTAGGGGTTAAATAGAATATGAGCCAATAATATAAACAGTGCAAAAAAAATTCTGGATTGTATTAACAGGAATGCTGTATGTAAGACACAGAAGGTCATTGTCTCGATCTGCTTGGTACTGGTGTGGCCTTAGCTGAGGTACAATGTCCGTTTCTGGGTACCACATTTTGGGAAAGATGTGAACAAACTGTAAAGATTTCAGAAGAGTTTAGGAAACCTGGCCTATGAAGAAAGGTTACAAAAAAAACCTGATCATGTTTAGTCTTGAGAAAAGAAGACTGACCTGATAAGAAACAAGGTGGGTGAGGGAATATCTTTTATTGGACCAATTTCTATGGGTGAGAGAGACAAGCTTTCAAGCTCACACAGAGCTCTTCTTCTGGTCTGGGTAGTGTCACAGCTAAAATACAAGGTGGAAGAGATTGTTTAGCATAAGTCATTAACACATATTTCAAGAGACCAGTCAAAGTGAAGTGGCCCATTAACACCCCTCCAGACAGAGGGAGGAAAAGGGTGGGGGGATGTAAGTAGGTTATGGATTGTTGTAATAAGCCATAAATCCAGTGTGTCTGTGCTGTCCATGATTTTTCATGTCTAGCAGAATTATGAATTTAAGTTCCCAGGCTGGTCTTTTGAAAGTGTTGTGCAGGTTTCCTTTGAGGATAAGGACTGATAGATTAGACACAGAATGATCAATTTGTGAAAACTGTTCACCCACAGGTGATGTGGTGTTTTTGTCTTTTATCATCTTCCTGTGTGAGTTCATTCATTCATTCGAGAGCGTAGTGATTGTCTGGTTTCAGCCATGTAGTTGCTATTGGGGCATTTAGTGCACTGGATGAGGTACACCACATGTTGTGTATGACCCGTGGATCTTGAAAGATGTGTTGGGTGGGGTGGGGGAGGGTTGATCGCTGTAGCAGTGGAAGCAGCAAAGAATCCTGTGGCACCTTATAGACTAACACGTTTTGCAGCATGAGCTTTGGTGGGTGAATACCCACTTCTTCGGATGCAAGTAGTGGAAATTTCCAGGGGCAGGTGTGTATATATAAGCAAGCAAGAAGCAAGCTAGAGATAACAAGGTTAGATCAATCAAGGAGGATGAGGCCCTGTTCTAGCAGTTGAGGTGTGAAAAACAAAGGAGGAGAAACTGGTTCTGTAGTTGGCAAGCCATTCACAGTCTTTGTTTAGTCCTGAGCTGATGGTGTCAAATTTGCAGATGAACTGGAGCTCAGCAGTTTCTCTTTGAAGTCTGGTTCTAAACTTTTTTTGCTGCAGGATGGCCACCTTAAGATCTGCTGTTGTGTGGCCAGGGAGGTTGAAGTGTTCTCCTACAGGTTTTTGTATATTGCCATTCCTAATATCTGATTTGTGTCCATTTATCCTTTTCCTTAGAGACTGTCCAGTTTGGCCGATGTACATAGCAGAGGGGCATTGCTGGCATATGATGGCATATATTACATTGGTGGATGTGCAGGTGAATGAACCAGTGATGGTGTGGCTGATCTGGTTAGGTCCTGTGATGGTGTTGCTGGTGTAGATATGTGGGCAGAGTTGGCATCAAGGTTTGTTGCATGGATTGGTTCCTGAGCTAGAGTTACTATGGTGCGGTGTGCAGTTGTCGGTGAGAATATGCTTCAGGTTGGCAGGTTGTCTGTGGGCGAGGACTGGCCTGCCACCCAAGGCCTGTGAAAGTGTGGGATCATTGTCCAGGATGGGTTGTAGATCCCTGATGATGCGTTGGAGGGGTTTTAGCTGGGGACTGTATGTGATGGCCAGTGGAGTCCTGTTGGTTTCTTTCTTGGGTTTGTCTTGCAGTAGGAGGCTTCTGGGTACACGTCTGGCTCTACTGATCTGTTTCCTTATTTCCTTGTGTGGGTACTGTAGTCTTGAGAATGCTTGGTGGAGATTTTCTAGGTGTTGGTCTCTGTCTGCGGGGTTAGAGCAGATACGGTTGTACCTCAGTGCTTGGCTGTAGACAATGGATCTTGTGGTGTGTCCGGGATGGAAGCTGGAGGCATGAAGGTAGGCATAGCGGTCGGTAGGTTTTCGATATAGGGTGGTGTTAATGTGACCATCACTTATGTAGCAGTGGAGACATGTCTGCAAGTTTGCATCTGTTGTTCTGGCAAGGTCTGGTGCCACTTTGAGTTGGTGTGTCCTAGTTTGTGAGGAGCTTGCTTCTGATGACAAACTAGGAGAGGTTGGGGAGCTGTATGAAGGCCAGAAGAGGTGGTTCAGGAAAGATTTCTTTCAGGATGGGATCCTCACTGAGTATGGGTTGTAGTTGATTGATGATACCCTGTATGGGCTCCAGTGTGGGGTGGTAGTTGACAACTAGGGGTGTGCAGTCATAGAGGATTTATTTCAGTATTAAAACAGCCTCTCTTGGGGTATTCCATGATATGATCTACTTCTCTGGTCTTCAAATGTATTCAGGGCTCTTATAAAGAAAATGGTGATCAATTGTTCTCCATGTCCACTGAAGGTAGGACAAGAAAAATGGACTTAATCTGCTGCAAGATAGATTTAGGTTAGATATTCAGAAAAGGTTTCTAGCTATAAGGATAGGTAAGCTCTGGACTAGGCTTCCAAGGGAGGTTGTGGAATCCCCATTATTGGAGGTTTCTAAGAACAAGTTAGACAAACACCTGACAGAGATGGACTAAGCATACGTGGTCCTCCCTCAACACAGGGATCTGGATTAGATGATCTCTCAAGATCTCTTCCAGCCCAACATTTCTATGATTCTGTGTTTATTTCAAAATTTAATACCTTGCATTTAGAGGAAGATATTTTCTGAGAAACCTGCAAGATATTTCAGAATGTATTGCCAGATTATATCTATTTCAGACAGTAGCTAAGAACTGAAAGGACCATAAAGGTGGCAGCTATTTTGAGAGAAAAGCTGGGTGAGGTAATTAGACCAACATGTGTGGGTGAGAGAGACAAGCTTTTATTTATACCCATAAAGATTCCACTGAATGGGTCTCTGCTCTCTACTCCAAGCTGTTATGTCAATAGATAACTGTCATGAAGTCCCTGGGCAATGCTCTGGAACTGCTCCCCACAAAGCCAGTCAGGACTTTGGGGAGCCTCCTCTCCCTTGGAGCAGACTTTTTCAGGGCAAGAAGCTGACACGTCTTCACCTCGTGGGTGAAGCATCCTCTGCCCCTCCTTGGAGCATTCAGCATCCTCTGCCCCTCCGTGCGCTTCCCACAGCGAGCCCGCCCCAGCAGGGTCCTGGGGAAGCCACAGGGTCCTGCACCCCCACTTTGCAGTCAGACGTGACTCTCAGCCAGCCAGTAACACAGAGGTTTATTCGATGACAGGAACATGCTCTAAAACAGAGCTTGTAGGTACTGTGAGCCAGACCCCCATGTCTGCACTTCACTCCTCGTCCCCAGCCAGCTCTAGACTGAAAACCCCTCCAGCCCCTCCTCCTCTGCTCAGTTCCTTTCCCGGGCCAGAAGGTCACCTGATCTCTTTGTTCTCCCACACCTTTAGCATCCCCTTGCCGGGGGGAAGGGCCTGGCCATTAGTTGCTAGGTGACAGAGGGTTGGCCAGGAACTGAGCCCTCCCCCACCCCAGTATTCAGAGAAAACATTAAGAACATTCCCAGTTCGTCACACCTCCAAGCTGTTATGTCAATAGATAACAGTGTAACCCTTCTGCCAGTCAGAGTTGGCAGCAACAAGGGCCGGGTTCAGTATCTAGGGGTTTCTTTTCAACAATACAACATGAAACCGACTTGAGCTCCCACCCAGTGACCTGGGACAATTACACACCACCCCCTGGCCACCTCTAAGAGGCAATACGTCCTCTCTCGCAAGCACAGAGTATGAGTGTAGCAAAGAAACTTTTAATAAAAGGAGGGAAGTAACTTGGCATTAATTTGGGAAAAAACCGCTTACAGGGTTCATAAACATAAACCATGAGCAAAAGACCCACCCCACAAGTAAGTTGGGCAGTGTCCTTTTCCCTCTGGTTCTTAAGTCCAGCAACCAAAAGTCCCTTTAATGTGCCCATCCCTTCTCTGCACCCCACTCACAGTTGTTGCCCTTGGTCAGGGCAGACCCAGAGTCCAGAAGTGTATCTGCAGAGTTCACCTCCCACCCTGGGCCTGGAGGGAAAGGAAGAGCAAGAAGGTTCCTTACTCACTCTGTTGCCCCGGCAGTGGCTCGCCATTCCTCTTCATCGACTGCTCTGCCGGTTGATCAGCACTCTACTCCTCTTCATCAGCCACCCTGCCGGCTGATTGCTGCACTTCTCCGACAGGCTTCATTCTGATCCTCTCTGCCAGCCATCCTGCAAGCTGATTACCCCACCTCTCTACCAGCTGATGACTGATCCACTGGGATGTCTTCAGGTCTCACAGCTCTCAGCAATTTTAGCTATTAGTGTTTGGGGGGCGGTCACTTCTGGTGCACATAGGGCAGTCTCTTGCATCCAAAGCAGGTCTAATACTTAGACATAGGTATCAGGGATTTCAGCTCTGCAGTGTATAACAAGACTCTCAATTGAGTCTAAAGTTAGCTCTTATTATACAGGAGAGAAAAGCATAGTCAACTGCTACCTAGGGCCCTTGAACTAGGCCTACACCACTATGTACACATGCTTCACCTCACCCCCTCTCAACTCACTGGGCTTTGGAACCCATGGCCCCTGCCTAGTGAGTGCCCTTTAGTTGAGGGTGAGTCCCTCAATCAGAGTATGCCACATATAGTTCTGCTGCCCTTGATTCAGACAAGGATAACAACCCTTTTTTACTCCTGTCCCCATAACAAGGGGACTGGGGATCCAACACCAAGCATCAAGTGATCATTTGGGCAAGCAATCCCATCATGCTGAGCACCTAGGCAGGGTGTGTGTGCCTGTGCCTATGCAAATGAGATTAGCTCCTGAAGTCTTTTTCCACAGCTCATTACTAGATGTCAGTGAAGAGTTCATTCAGACCCTGTTTACAACAGCATTGGTTTTGGTCTTATGCTTTTTCCCCCGGTTGGCTGAATTTTGTTTGACAAGTCTAGTATATGTGTTTTATAGGCAGCGCAGGTAGTGACACTTGAGAGCAATAAACTGTCATGCTCCCTCTGCTGGCACCAGACACGGTAGAGGAGAAAGAGGAAGCCACCTGACTTCTACCTCATTCAGTGCACAGACTGGACTAAACCCCAGGGCTGAATCATGGTTGTATAGTGAAAAAGGCTGTTGTCTGTAGAACCCCGGCTTCATTTGTTTCAGAAGTTGGAAGGTGTGTACTGAATGAGGAGGGGATATCAGAAAAATACAGCAGGGTCTCACAGGTAAGGCAACTGATGCTGCCCTGGCAAATTGGATTCTGTCCCGGCCTGTTATACAAAGTTCCTATGTAATGCTGAGAAAGTGACTTAAACCAAACTGCTCACAGTAACTAATAGTGTGTTCCCCATTTCATGGCTTCCTATTCTGAGACCCTAGATTCTGATCTGCAGAAGTGCTGAGCACTCACAACTGCAGCAGAAGTCAATGCAGGAGTACACTTTTAGCTATAAAAATGCTAGTTTATCTGACAAAACAGGCCATAGTACCTCAGTTCCCTATCGGTAAAATGGGCATAATAATACTACCTTACCTTAGAGGGGTGTTTGTGAAGCATTCAGATTGTGTAGTGATGACTGCCTTACAAAAGCTTATGAAGAAATTAATAATTCTGTCTTCAGAGCAGGGTTTGGCCTGGGGCCAGACATTGTACCCCAAGGAGAAAACAAAATATTAAATAGCTGTTCATCAAGTGAGCACCATCCATCCTGTGCACTGAATGGGGTGGAAATGGTATGGGACTTGTGGAAATTAATTAAAGATTGTTTCATAATACATACAAGGGGCTGAATTAAGGTTGCACAGACAATTCTTGAGTGCTTGACTTTGCAACCTTAACATTCTTCTAAGATATATTTTTGTACGTAATATATACCTACCCTGTATATTAGTGTGATAAATGATTTTATAAGAATATTAAGGTTGCAAAGTCAGGCATTCAAAATGTAGGATACCATGCAGACTCTCCATTTAACATGTTCAGTTGACTAGAAATCAAAGAAGATATGTTTATCCAGTCATGAATTGATCATCATTTCTGTTTTGATTATATAGGTTAAGCCAGGCAGTTTGAAATAAATTGATATCTAAACCACACTTAAGAACATTCTGCACCTGCAAGCTGTGACCATTCTGTTACATTTTCTGAGTACTCTGGGATGGTAGGGATGAGAGACATTTCATTGTGAAATATTTGAAGCAGAAACAGAGAGTCCAGACTCTTTGGTTCTAGCCTGCCTGCTAAGTTTCTCATATACCACAATGTTTTCTCTAGCAGCTAAAGAAAATAAACTGTCAGCATCTAGTGAACCCGGACAAGAATGTGCATAAGTATGACAATTTTTTCAATTTCTTCCTTGTTCCAATTTCTTTGCCTGGAGTGTTTTCATTCTTATTACAGACCTGCTTTTCTGCTACCAGATCTGTCTTTTTTCAAAGCACTGCTCTTGTATAAGTTTACAAGTCATAGTACTTTTCTGACAGGCCAACTAAAGTCAAATGCAGTCTCCTGCTCCTTGTGTGAAGCTGCATGGTGCGGTCACTCAGTGACTGAGAGGGAATGAGACTCAGACAAAGCACAGTGTAGGCCTTAGAAGTATTTGAAATGAGCCCGACTCATGATGAAGGGAGATCTGGGAGAACAGTTACATTTCAATTCATTGTTTGACCTGAAAAGGGGGAAAACAGGCCTCGTAACAAGTAATGACCAGTTTTCTCATAGGTGGAAAAACATTAAGGAACTCATAGAAGAGCACAACGCTTTTGTTTTCTTTTTTTTTTTTAACAGATAAAATTGAATTAAAATACCAGAATAGAAATTCAGAGCATGAGTAATTTTGGGGAACTCTGTTGACAGAATTAGAACTATTACCTGTATTTAATAAGAAGAAGAATTTGCAGTAAATTGTGTACTCTGCAATGGAGTTTAACAGTATATTGGCCTCTGTGACATGGTGATTGATATGGATCTGTACCTGCAGGTCTTTGAGATAAACTAAATGCATTGCATCAGCATGTTTGCAAAATCAAGACCTGTCTTTTAATGAATGTTTATGACTTACCCCATTTCAGTGTGCTTTCAATTAGCTTTCAAATGATGTGTTCATCCATGTAGTGAAAGATGTGAGGTAAAGTAAGCATAGTGCAGTGCTGTACATCAGTACAATGGAGCATAAGATTTTAAGAAAATTACTAAATACAGATATACAAATAATTTTAAAAGCCTAGCAAACTGGAGCCAAATTAGTAATTGGTTATCAAATTATAATTAGTGGTAGTTAACCATTATTATTTGTATTGCAGTAGCAACTGAAATATGATAAGCACTTTCCAAACACAGAGTTAGACTTAGACTCCACCCCAAAGGGGTCACAGTCTAAAAGTGGCAAGGTGACTACGACAACCTAAAAAGAGCAAAGAAAAAATGAAATGAGGAGGAAAGGCATTCAGTATGTCCAAAAATTTCAAAAGTGGTCTCAATTTTGGGTGCCCAGCTTGATTGAGACACCTTGGGATTCATAAGTGCTGAACACCCACAACTCCGACTCTAGTCTATGGGAACCGCAGATGTGAGCAGCACCTTTGAAAAGCAGACCCACAGTGTCTCAATTAGGGCACCTGAAATCAAACCATTTTGGGGAGATTTTTTTTCTTTCAGCGCCTGCTCTTCTTCCCCCTTCACCCAATTTTTTTTCACCATTTTTTCCACATTCCTTTTTCCTCAGAACTGCATGTTTCTTGTTTTCATAGAATTGTATAAATTACAGCTTTATTAGCAAATTAGTATTATGGGACCATGAATTTAGAGATGGAAAAATCTTATTAGCTCATCCCCCCGCCAATACAAAATTCACATTCCAGTACATTTTCTAGTACTTTTTCCTCACAAATTTAAGGCCTGTCTCAAACAATGAGAATTGCACTATTTCCCTGGGGAGACTATTCCACAGTCTGGTATGTCTCACTGTATTTTTGTTCCTGATTTTTAGTCTAAATTTCTTATTTTCTTATTTAATTAATTATTTTATTTAATTTACTTATGCAAATACAATCAGGAAAAACTTTCCTGTTTCTTTCCCATCTCTTTTCAAATCACCTCTTAAAAGAAATATTTGCTCTTATTTATGCTTCCATGTCTGGAGGTCTTGTGGTTCAGGCATTGAACTGGAACTCAATAGATCTGGGTTCAATTGCTGGCTTTACTATGTGCTTGCTTAGATGCCTTGGGCAAGTTACTTAATCCCTCTGTGCCTGAGTACTTCCTATGTCTGGCTTGTCTCTTTAGATCATAAAACCTCTAGGGAAAGGTTGTCCTTTAATATGTGTTTGTACACTGCCTAGCACAATGGGGCTTTCATCTCAGTTGGTGACTTCTAAGCACTGCTGCACACATAACAAATCTAGTTTCTTGTTCCCGCTGTTATTGATCTGAATACTTTCATGAAATCACTATACCATTTCTTTACACCAGTTTACTATAATTCATGTCCTATGCTACTATCCACTGACTTTCACTGTTCAAATTTAGTAAGTATTTTGGGGTATAGTTTGCAAGAAAAGTGTTATACCCAATACAGCTGGGTTTTTATAAGCTAAAATACATTCTTTGTTGCTTTCAGTTTCAGGACATCCTAGACAATCTCTTCTCTCAGAAACAATGAAGGGGGTGAAGAGAATAACAAGATCTGAATGGGTGGGGAATGAAAGAACAAGCAGACTTTGCCTAAAACAGAGAACATGTATTGTTTAAGGGAGGATTCTGGAGTGTATTAGAAGAGAAGTTTGACAGAGAAACAAAACCTGGGACACAAAATGTAAAAGGTAAAAAGAAAAGACAGAGGTGAAAATAGGCTGCGGGGGAAATGTCTGAGGAAGTGACAGAATAGGAGACAAAGTCAGCAAAAAGGTGAGGTGGATGAACAGGTTCCTGAAGATATGGTAGAATGATTGACAAGGTTAGATGGATATTTTCTTCATTAAAGAACAGTTTGCCAAAGAAAGCTTTCCATGACCTCAGCTCCATAATGTCTGTACGCTTGAGCTATGGTGAAGATTTTTGGTTTTGGGTAAAAATTACCTGCAGTATGTAGGGCTTGTTGTGGTTGTAGTTGTTGCCCCAACTCCTTCCACTCTCAGACTTGACAAGGCAAAACTAGAAAAAAGCAATAGATTTAAAACCAGTGTCAAAGTGTCAAACTGGACAGTTTCTGTCAAATATAAGTGAAGTTACAACCAGTGGTTTGAGGGGCAGTGAAATCTCATATTTGTGAAATCCAGGTTAGGAATCAAACTTTTCTGAAGGTCCCTAGGACAATTCTTATATAGTGGAAGTGTTCTGGTTGCATGCTGCCCATGATACTTTGTGGAACAATTTTGTAAATCTATGAGAGCCACTAAATAATCCAGAAGATTTATTGTAATGATACAGAGGGATATGATGTAGAGTAGGATATCGGTGTAACACAAATATGGAATCAAGTGGAATTAATTCCTTTGCCTGCCTTTGGTGTTGGTTTTTATTTATATATTTATTTTGGAAGAGATAATAATGCCACACTATTTACACAAATGCAGGAAAAATCCCATGCGACACTTATAACATGATTTTTCCATGCTAACTTTTAATTTACTTATATGAGTGAGTTAGATATCCTTAAAAAGTTGTATCTCATGGAGGTCACATAAAGAATGTATCACTATCAAATGTGTTTATTTCTGCATATGATAGTGGGGGACACTGGGGGGAAAGGATGGCTACATCATCATATTATAAAGAATTAATTCACCTACCTATCTACATACAAAATCATTAGGTTGAGTACAAAACAAAGGACAAATATAACTGAAGGGGGGAGACCCGTATTATAAAGTAAGTCTTCCAGTACCAAGGCACCTCGGATCTCCCTTTGCAAGTGATCCAATCATTAACTAAGTCTTTGAGAAAGCTGTAGTGTTTACAGACTTACTGTGCCATAAGAATGTGAAACAGCCTGATGCATTAGAGTTAGAGCTATTTTGATATAATATATGCACAAGACATGATAGGAGAACCTCAGAAGA
Source organism: Mauremys reevesii (assembly GCF_016161935.1). Lineage (NCBI taxonomy): Eukaryota > Metazoa > Chordata > Testudines > Geoemydidae > Mauremys > Mauremys reevesii. Next base: position 37,456,953 of record NC_052625.1, read on the forward strand.
TTCCATTCCATTAAAAAAAGAATTCAGAATTCTCTGTCCTTATCCAAATGATCAGTTTCCTGGGATTGCAAAATTGGGCTGAGGATCATATCAGAACAGACTTTCTTGAGAGATTTTGAAGAATTTGTTGGTTATCACTATTTGAATTACAGAAATACTTGGAGACCCTAGGCTGAGATCAGGGTCCCATTATATTAGGCCCTGGACTGACACATAGTAAGAGGCAGTTCCTGCTCCAAAGAGTTTACAGTCTAAATAAATGTGACGGACAAAGAGAGGGGGAAAAATAGAAGTATTATAATCCATGTTTTATAGATGGAGGATTGAGGCACAAAGAGATTAAGTGACCTCTAGAATCCAAGTACAATGCCATAACCACATCTCTTAAGAAGTATGCAAAAAAGAAAACCAATTTAAAGACCTGATCAGACTTTTTTGTCTTTTTTGTTGTTGTTTTAGCTCAGTTTTGGTTTGGTATAGGGTGAAGGTTTAAGTCACAGCTCATGTTATCTGAATGCATCCAACTTTCTCAAATCACAGGCATCTAAGTTGCTTGACTTTAATTTTTCATAAATTTTGTTGTCAGGTCTTTTTAATCCTAGGTAATGACTACTGGATCTTTAGCTGATGTGTTCTAGCTGTAAATTTCAACATATGCACACTGTGATTGTACCAGATGCTTCAAAGTACATTACTAAACTTGTGACAAGCTAAATGTCTTTTTTCTGTGATCACTGGAATTGAAATGAATGTTAATTTTTTGCACATGAATCTTGATTACCCTTCATTGCATACACTGAAAAAGGAGCCTAGATTAGGAAGCAAAAACTCTTCTCTTTGCTGAAGGCTAGACGTTGCTATCCTTACTCATATTCATACTGATCAGTCCTTACAGGAGTAGTTGCCTGAGCATAATGGGACTACTTGTATTGGGATGGTTAGTTAATGGAGCAGTTTGTCCTACTGGATAGAGCACTAAACTGGGACTCAGGAAACCTGCATTCTATTCCTGGCTCTGCCAGCGTGGCCTTGGGCAAATCATTTCAAAGCTCTGTACCTCAGTGTCCGCATCTGTAAAATGAGAATGATACTGACCTGCTTGTAAAGCACTTTGAGATCTACCACTGAAACATGATATATAATTATATTATTATTCAGTGTGAGTAAGGATTGCAGAATCCTGTCCTGTACTTTTATTAGTTATTATTTTTGTCTCATTTCTTCTTTTTATGTAAGCAAACTTTTAAAACACTCTGAGTTCTACCTAATTTTCTTATTAGCATAGAATTTAAGTGAAAACAGTTCATATTTAACTTCTGGTGGTCCTAATAAAAGTATTTTTTAAAAACTAGTTTAAATATAACTGATCACAGAACATAAGATCTTATTTCGCTGCTAATTTTTGTCATCTCTTTTTTTGTATGAGAGAGTAAACGTATGTCAGAAACCCATTACATTTTCCCTTTGTTACCACATTTTACAACATATTTCTTTGTCTTTAATGGACTGAAACTCTTCTGACCTAATTTTAGGTGGAAAGGACATTTTTGTAGGGATTTGTCATTCATTCAGGTTTAAATTTACTTTAGAGTTTCTCCTTCCATTAGGACAAGCAACTATTTTGCACAATCTGGCTTTTTTGGGGTTGGGGAGTACATAATGAAAGTGATGACATAATAACCTTAACTATAATACTGCAAATGCAACAATATAATACATTTGCCTAAGTCTGGGAGAGGGAAACCAAATCAATTTATTATAGCCAGTTGCCTTATACTCACATGCTGTGCCAGTTTCGTGTGAATGTCCCATTTACTTTTTCACATGAACTGCCACAGCATGGTTTAAACAGAGATTTCTCTAGCAGTGGTGTTAAGATTCCTCATTAACATCATTTTGGGAGTCATTGGGCCAAATGCATCCCGAGTGTAATTCCACAGAGCTCAGTGGGGTTGCATTAGGGAATATTTGATCCATTATCTCTATTCAGCCTGCTTGTTCCTCTTTGTTCTCTTTTACAATTTTGTTACTTTTGAGCATTTCTCACTTAGTTGGGAATTGATCTTACCAAAAAACTCATGAAACTCTGAAATCATTTTTAACATTTATCAGGTATCCCCCCCTCTCACACACACACATCCATTCTACCATTCATCTAAAATAGATTTTTATACATAACTGATATTGCTATTTATTATGCACAGCATTCAATTAAGCTATTTAAATATGATGAGGCCCAGGAACAAAAAGAAATACACTACAGCTTTTTCAAGATGATTTTTGAGATTTTAGTCTTAAATCGTATTTAGTGTAGATCACCCTGTTCTGTTGTTTTAGTTTCTGCAAATATGGGAAGATCTCGAAGTACTGATCAGTCGAACCCCCATGACTAATAAATTCCCATAGAGAAAATTCTTATCTATCTAGTGTTCTGTATTTGTCC